>NC_080385.1:65521627-65853412 GCF_014773155.1 Arachis stenosperma
GAGGAGGAGGAGAACGTGAATCCCAGTGAGGAAGACCTCTTGGGACGTCCCCTGGACAAAAAGGAGTTCCCAATTGAGGAATCTAAGGAATCTGAGGCTCACCTAGAGACCATAGAGATTCCATTGAACATCCTTTTACCATTCATGAGCTGTGATGACTATTCATCTTTTGAAGAAGATGAAGACATTATTGAAGAGCAAGTTGCCCAGTATTTAGGAGCAATCATGAAGCTGAATACCAAGCTATTTGGTAATGGGACTTGGGAGGATGAGCCTCCATTGCTCATTAATGAACTGAATACCTGGGTTCAGCACAATTTACCTCAAAAGAAATAAGATCCTGGTAAATTCCTAATTCCCTGTACCATAGGCACCATGACCTTTGAGAAGGCTCTGTGTGACCTGAGGTCAGGCATAAACTTAATACCACTCTCTGTAATGGAGAAACTGGGAATCTTTGAGGTACAGGCTGCCACATTCTCATTAGAGATGGCAGACAAATCCATGAAAAAGGCTTATGGACAGGTAGAGGACGTGCTAATAAAGGTCAAAGGCCTTTACATCCCTGCTGATTTCATAATCCTAGACACTGGAAAGGATGAGGATGATTCCATTATCCTTGGAATACCCTTCCTAGCCACAACAAAGGCTGTAATTGATGTGGAAAGAGGAGAGTTGGTCCTTCAATTGAATGAAGACTACCTTGTGTTTAAAACTCAAAGATCTCCCTCTGCAACCATTGAGAAGAAATATAAAAAGCTTCTCTCAATACAGAGTCAAACAAAGCCCCCACAGCCAAACTCTAAGTTTGGTGTTGGGAGGCTACAACCAAACTCTAAGTTTGGTGTTGAACCCCCACATTCAAACTCTAAGTTTGGTGTTGGAAGGTCCCAACAATGCTCTGAATATCTGTGAGGCTCCATGAGAGCCCACTGTCAAGCTATTGACATTAAAGAAGTGCTTTGGTGCACGAAATTACAATCACACATGCAATTCCGCAGAACTAACCAGCAAGTGCACTGGGTCGTCCAAGTAATACCTTACGTGAGTAAGGGTCGATCCCACGGAGATTGTCGGCTTGAAGCAAGCTATGGTTACCTTGTATCTCTTAGTCAGGAGATTATCAATGAAAAGGGTTTTGTTTGCAATAAAATAAAAGAGCATGAAGTAAAAGGTACTTGTGATTCAACTATGGAGAACAGGTTGGAGTTTTGGAGATGCTCTGTCATCAGAATCTCTGCTTTCCTACTGTCTTCTTCTTCACGCATGCAAGGCTCCTTCCATGGAAAGCTGTGTGTAGGGTGTCACCGTTGTTAATGGCTACTTCCCATCCTCTAAGTGAAAATGATCCATGTGTGCTGTCACTGCATGGCTAATCATCTGTCGGTTCTCGATCATGTTGGAATAGAATCCAGTGATCCTTTTGCATCTGTCACTACGCCCAACACTTGCGAGTTGAAGCTCGTCACACTCATCCCTTCCCAGATCCTACTCGGAATACCACAGACAAGGTTTAGACTTTCCAGATCTCAGGAATGGCCACCAATAATCCTAGCTTATACCACGAAGACTCCGATCTTTCGGATTGGAGGCTAAGAGACACACATTCAATCTAAGATAGAACGGAGGTGGTTGTCAGACACGTGTTCATAAGTTGAGAATGGTGATGAGTGTCACGGATCATCACATTCATCATGTTTAAGTGCGAATGAATATCTTAGAATGGAGACAAGCGTGATTGAATAGAAAATAGTGGTAATTGCATTAATCCATCGAGACACAGCAGAGCTCCTCACCCCCAACAATGGAGCTTAGAGACTCATGCCGTAGAGATACAATGTAAAATGTGAAAATGTCATGAGGTGCAAAATAAATCTCTAAAAGTAGTTTTTATACTCAACTAGTAATCTAGGTTTACAGAAAATGAGTAAACTAAGATAGGTAGTGCAGAAATCCACTTCTAGGGCCCACTTGGTGTATGCTTGGGCTGAGCATTGGAGCTTTCACATGCATAGGCTATTCCTGGAGTTAAACGCCAGCTTTTATGCCAGTTTGGGCGTTTAACTCCAACTTTTATGCCAGTTCTGGCGTTTTAACGCTAGAAAATGGCAGAGAGCTGGCGTTTTGACGCCATTTTACATCGTCAAAACTCGAGCAAAGTATGGACTATTATATATTGCTGGAAAGCCCTGGATGTCTACTTTCCAACGCAATTAAAAGCGCGCCATGTGGAGTTCTATAGCTCCAGAAACTTTACTTCGAGTGCAGGGAGGTCAGAATCCAACAGCATCTACAGTCCTTTGTCAGCCTCTGAATCAGATTTTTGCTCATGTCCCTCAATTTCAGCCAGAGAATACCTAAAATCACAAAAAACACACAAACTCATAGTAAAGTCCAGAAATGTTAATTTTTCTTAAAACTACAAAAAATATACTAAAAACTAACTAAATCATACTAAAAACTATATAAAAATAATACCAAAAAGCGTATAAATTATCCGCTCATCACAACACCAAACTTAAATTGTTGCTTGTCCCCAAGCAACTAAAAACAAAATAGGATAAAAAGAAGAGAATATACAATAAATCCCACAGTATCAATAAAACTTAGTTCTAATTAGATGAGCGGGGCCTGTAGCTTTTTGCTTCTGAACAATTTTGGCATCTCGCTTTTTCCTTTGAAATTCAGAATGATTGGCATCTATAGGAACTTAGAATTTTGGATAGTGTTATTGATTCTCCTAGTACAGTACATTGATTCTTGAACACAGCTATTTTATGAGTCTTGGCCGTGACACTAAGCACTTTTTTTTTCAGTATTACCATCGGATACATAAATGCCACAAACACATAACTGGGTGAACCTTTTCAGATTGTGACTCAGCTTTGCTAAAGTCCCAAGTTAGAGGTGTCCAGAGTTCTTAAGCACACTCTTTTGCTTTGGATCACGACTTTAACCACTCAGTCTCAAGCTTTTCACTTAGACCTGCATGCCACAAGCACATGGTTAGGGACAGCTTGATTCAGCCGCTTAGGCCTGAATTTTATTTCCTTGGGCCCTCCTATCCATTAATGCTCAAAGCCTTGGATCCTTTTTACCCTTGCCTTTTGGTTTAAAGGGCTATTGGCTTTTTCTGCTTGCTTTTTCTTTTTCTTTTCTCTCTTTTTTTTTGCCTTTTTTTTACTGCTTTTTCTTGCTTCAAGAATCAATTTCATGATTTTTCAGATTATCAATAACATTTCTCTTTGTTCATCATTCTTTCAAGAGCCAACAACTTTAACATTCACAAACAACAAGATAAAAAAATATGCACTGTTCGAGCTTTCATTCAGAGAGCAAAAAGTATTGCCACCACATCAAAATAATTAAACTAGTTTCAAGATAAAATTTGAAATCCAAGTGCTTCTTGTTCTTTTGTAATTAAGCATATTTTTCATTTAAGAGAAGTGAAGGATTCCTGGAATTATTCATAGCTTTAAGACACAGACACTAGAAACTAATGATCATGTAGTGAAGACACAAACATAGATAGAACATACAACATAAAGCCAAAAAATAGAAAAATAAATAGACAAGGAGATTAAGGAATGAGTCTACCTTAGTGAGGGTGGCGTCTTTGTCCTCTTGAAGAACCAATGGTGCTCTTGAGCTCCTCTATGTCTCTTTCTTGCCTTTGTTGCTCCTCCCTCATAGCTCTTTGAACTTCTCTAATCTCATGGAGGATGATGGAGTGCTCTTGGTATTCCACCCTTAATTGGTCCCAATAGTTGTGTGGAGAAAAATGTATCCCTTTAGGTATCTCAGAGATTTCTTGATGAGGGAATTACTCATGCTCTTGTTGAGGTCCATGAGTGGGCTCTCTTGTTGTGCAGTCAAATGTTCTACTACTGAGCTATGGACCCTTGAGATGAATCTCTCCATCTCCCATGACTCAGAGGTGGAAGCTTTTGTCTTCCCTTTCCTCTTTCTACAGGTTTCTCTGGCCTTAGGTGCCATAAATGGTTATGGAAAAACAAAAAAGTAATGCTTTTACCACACCAAACTTAGAAGGTTTGCTCGTCCTCGAGCAAAAGAAGAAAGAAAGAAGGGGAAGAAGAAAATTGAGGAGATGGAGGGTATTTGGGGAGGAGATATGGAGGTGATTAGTGAAGGATATTTGGGGAAGAGTGTTGTAGAAAGGTGTGAAGTGGAGAGAGCGTGAGTTAAGGTTGGTGGGGATCTTGTGGAGTCCACAGATCCTGAAGGGTCAAGGAATTCTTCATCCCTGCTCCAATTGGGCGTTCACAATGCCTTAGAGTGCAATTTTGGCGTTTAAACGCCAGTCTGCTTCCCTGTTCTGGCATTTAAATGCCAGCTTTCCTTCATGTTCTGGCATCTAAATGCCAGTTTGTTGCCCTGTTCTAGCCTTTAAATGCTAGTCTGGTGCCCTATTCTGGCGTTTAAACTCCCAGAAAGGTGCCAGATTGGGCGTTTAAACGCCCATTTTGCTACCCTTACTGGCGTTTAAATGTCAGAAAGTCTTTCCTCCAGGGTGTGCTGTTTTCAATATTGCTTTTGATTTTTTCCTTTATTTTTATAATTGTCTTTGTGACTTCACATGATCACCATCCTAAAAGAAAACAAAATAATATAGATAAAATTAAAATAAAATTGGTTGCCTCCCAATAAGCGCTTCTTTATTGTCTTTAGTTGGACCTCACTGAATGTTATTCTAGTCTCAGTTTTGAGCATTCCTGCTCAATATTGCTTTCAAGATAGTGTTTGACTCTTTGTCCATTAACAATGAATCTTTTATCAGAGTCAGTATCTTGAAGCTCCACATATCCATATGGTGACACACTTGTAATCACATATGGTCCCCTCCACCGGGATTTTAATTTCCCAGGGAATAATCTGAGTCTAGAGTTGAATAGAAGGACCTTTTGTCCTGGTTCAAAGACTTTGGATGACAATTTCTTGGCATGCCATCTTCTTGCTTTCTCCTTGTAAATTTTTGCATTTTCGAAAGCATTGAGTCTGAACTCCTCTAGCTCATTCAACTTGAGCAATCTTTTCTCTCTAGCTAATTTAGCATCAAAGTTTATGAATCTGGTTGCCCAGTAGGCCTTGTGTTCCAATTCCATGGGCAAATGACAGGCCTTACCATACACAAGTTGGTATGGAGAAGTTTCTATAGGAGTCTTGAATGCTGTTCTGTATGTCCACAGAGCATCATCTAAGCTTTTTGCCCAATCCTTTCTACGGGCCATTACAGTCCATTCCAGGATCCTCTTTAGTTCTCTATTAGAGACCTCAGCTTGCCCATTTGTCTGTGGATGATACGGAGTTGCCACCTTGTGGCAAATTCCATACCGGACCATAGCAGAGTAAAGCTGTTTTTTGCAGAAATGAGTGCCTCCATCACTGATTATGGCTCTGGGGACACCAAATCTACTGAAGATGTGTATCTGGAGGAACTTTATCACTGTTTTAGTATCACTAGTGGGTGTTGCAATTGTCTCTACCCATTTAGATACATAGTCTACTGCCACCAGAATATAAGTGTTTGAGTATGAAGGTGAGAAAGACCCCATGAAGTCAATACCCCATACGTCAAACAATTCAATCTCTAAGATCCCTTGTTGAGGCATGGCGTAACCATGAGAAAGATTACCAGCTCTCTGGCAACTATCACAGTTCTATACAAACTCTTGGGAGTCTTTATAGAGAGTAGGCCAGTAGAAGCCATATTGGAGGACTTTTGTGGCTGTTTGCTCACTTCCGAAATGTCCTCCATATTGTGATCCATGGCAGTGCCAAAGGATCCTCTGCGCTTCTTCTCTAGGCACACACCTACCGATTAATCCGTCTGCGCATCCCTTAAAGAGATATGGTTCATCCCACAAGTAGTACTTTGCAACAGAAATTAATTTTTTCATTTGCTGCCTGCTGTACTCCATGGGTATGAACCTTGCAGCCTTATAGTTTGCAATGTCTGTAAACCATGGTACTTCCTGAATGGCAAAGAGTTACTCATCCGAAAAGGTTTCAGTGATCTCAGTGATGGGGAGGGACGCCCCTTCTACTGGTTCTATCCGGGACAGGTGATCTGCCACTTGGTTTTTTGTCCCTTTTCTATCTCTTATTTCTATATCAAACTCTTGTAGAAGCAGCACCCACCTTATGAGCCTGGGTTTTGAATCCTACTTTGTGAGTAGATATTTAAGAGCAGCATGGTCAGTGTACATAATCACCTTTGATCCTACCAAATAGGATCTGAACTTGTCAATGTCATAAACCACTGTAAGCAATTCCTTTTCTGTGGTTGTGTAATTCTTCTGCGCATCATTTAGGACACGGCGAGGATAGTAAATGACATGCAGAAGTTTGTAATGCCTCTGTCCTAATACTGCACCAATGGCATGGTCACTAGCATCACACATCAGCTCGAATGGTAATGTCTAGTTTGGTGCAGAAATGACTGGTGCTATAACCAGCTTGGCTTTCAGGGTCTCCAACGCCTGCAGACACTTTGTGTCAAATATAAATGGTGTGTCAGCAGTGGTAGACGAAATTGTGATCACATCAATGTAGTACTCTTTGTTTTTGTATGGAATCATTATTGTGGCTCTTGGCTATGTGTGGACACAACTCCGTTCAACTTAACCAGCAAGTGTACTGGGTCATCCAAGTAATACCTTACGTGAGTAAGGGTCGATCCCACAGAGATTGTTGGTATGAAGCAAGCTATGGTTACCTTGTAAATCTCAGTTAGGTAGATTAAATGGTTTATGATAAGTTCGAAAATAAATAATAAACAGAAAATAAAATAGTAAATAGTTACTCATATAATTCCATGGTGGGAATTTCAGATAGGCATGTGGAGATGCTGTACTCCTCTCGAATCTCTACTTTCTTATTACATTCATCCAATCCTTCTTACTCCTTTCCATGGCAAGCTGTATGTAGGGCATCACCGTTGTCAATGGCTACATCCCATCCTCTCAGTCAGGAGATTATCAATGAAAAGGGTTTTATTTGCAATAAAATAAAAGAGCATGAAATAAAAGGTACTTGTGATTCAACTATGGAGAACAAGTTGGAGTTTTGGAGATGCTCTGTCATCAGAATCTCTGTTTTCCTACTGTCTTCTTCTTCACGCACGCAAGGCTCCTTCCATGGCAAGCTGTGTGTAGGGTGTCACTGTTTTCAATGGCTACTTCCCATCCTCTTAGTGAAAATGGTCCATGTGCGCTGTCACCGCACGGCTAATCATCTGTCGGTTCTCGATCATGTTGGAATAGAATCCAGTGATCTTTTTGCGTCTGTCACTACGCCCAACACTTGCAAGTTGAAGCTCGTCACACTCATCCCTTCCCAAATCCTACTCGGAATACCACAGACAAGGTTTAGACTTTCCGGATCTCAAGAATGGCCGCCAATAATCCTAGCTTATACCACAAAGACTCCGATCTTTCACATTGGAGGCTAAGAGATACACATTCAATCTAAGATAGAACGGAGGTAGTTATCAGCCACGCGTTCATTAGTTGAGAATGGTGATGGGTGTCACGGATCATCACATTCATCATGTTTAAGTTCGAATGAATATCTTAGAATGGAGACAAGCGTGATTGAATAGAAAACAGTGGTAATTGCATTAATCCATCGAGACACAGCAGAGCTCCTCACCCCCAACAGTGGAGTTTAGAGACTCATGCCGTAGAGATACAATGTAAAACATGAAAATGTCATGAGGTGCAAAATAACTCTCTAAAAGTAGTTTTTATACTCAACTAGGAACCTAGGTTTACAGAAAATGAGTAAACTAAGATAGGTAGTGCAGAAATCCACTTCTGGGGCCCACTTGGTGTGTGCTTGGGCTGAGCATTGGAGCTTTCACATGCATAGGCTATTCCTGGAGTTAAACGCCAGCTTTTATGCCAGTTTGGGCCTTTAACTCCAACTTTTATGCCAGTTCTGGCGTTTTGACGCCAGAAAAGGGCAGAGAGCTGGAATTTTAACGCCATTTTACGTCATCAAAACTAGAGCAAAGTATGGACTATTATATATTGCTAGAAAGCCCTGGATGTATACTTTCCAACGCAATTGAGAGCGCACCATTTAGAGTTCTGTAGCTCCAGAAAATCTACTTCGAGTGCAGGGAGGTCAGAATCCAACAGCATCTGCAGTCCTTTGTCAGCCTCTGAATCAGATTTTTGCTAAGGTCCCTCAATTTCAGCCAGAAAATACCTAAAATCATAGAAAAACATAAAAACTCATAATAAAGTCTAGAAATGTGAATTTTGCTTAAAACTACTAAAAATATACTAAAAACTAACTAAATCATACTAAAAACTCTATAAAAATAATGCCAAAAAGCATATAAATTATCCGCTCATCACGCTTATTGGGAGGCAACTCAATTTTTATTTATCTATGTTATTTCATGTTATTTTCTTTTTTTTAGGTTGATGATCATGTGGAGTCACAAAAATAATTACAAAAATTAAAGAAAAATAAAAAATAGCATTAAAAATATGACACCCAAGAGGAAACACTTACTCACGTTTAAACGCCAGTAAGGGTAGCAGAATGGGTGTTTAACGCCCAGTCTGGCACCATTCTGGGCGTTAAACGCCAGAAACAAGTACCAGACTGGCGTTAAACGCCAGAAACAGGTTGCAACCTGGCATTTAATGCCAGGAAAGGAATAAAAGCAGGCGTTTAACGCCAGAAACAAGCAGCAATCTGGCGTTAAACACCAGGATTGCATAGTAAGGGCGTTTTTCATGCCTAAAAGGAGCAGGGATGATACATCCTTGACCCCTCAGAATCTGTGGATCCCACAGGATCCCCACCTACCTTACCCCTCTCTCTCTCACTCACCAATCAAATCATATCCTCTTTCCTATATTCTCTACACCAATCACCTCCATATCTCTTCCCCAAAAACCCCATCTACCTCACTTTAAAATTCAAACACTTTTTCCTCCCAAACCCAAACCTAATGACCGAAACCCAACCCTCCCCTCACCCATATATAAACCCCTCACTACTCCTTCATATTCACACAGCAAAAACACCTTTTCCCCCTCTTGGCCGAACCACCTATCTCCCTCAATCTCCTCTATTTTCTTCTTCTCCTCCTTCTTTCTTTCTTCTTTTGCTCGAGGACAAGCAAACCTTTTAAGTTTGGTATGGTAAAAGCATTGCTTTTTTGTTTTTCCATAACTATTTATGGCACCTAAGGCTGGAGAAACCTCTAGAAAGAGGAAAGGGAAGGCAAAAGCTTCCACCTCCGAGTCATAGGAGATGGAGAGATTCATCTCAAAGGTCCATCAAGACCACTTCTATGAAGTTGTGGCCAAGAAGAAGGTGATCCCTGAGGTCCCTTTCATGCTCAAGAAAAATGAGTATCCGGAGATCCGACAGGAGATCCGAAGAAGAGGTTGGGAAGTTCTGACCAACCCCGTTCAACAAGTCAGAATCTTAATGGTTCAAGAGTTATATGCCAATGCATGGATCACTAGGAACCATGATCAAAGTATGAACCCAATTCCGAAGAATTGGCTTACAATAGTTCGGGGGAAATACTTAGATTTCAGTCCAAAAAATGTAAGGTTGGCGTTCCACTTGCCAATTATGCAAGAAAATGGATGCCCCTACACTAGAAAGGTCAACTTTGATCAAAGGTTGGACCAAGTCCTCATGGACATATGTGTGGAAGGAGCTCAATGGAAAAGAGACTCAAGAGGCAATTCGGTTCAATTGAGAAGACCGGACCTTAAGCCTGTGGCTAGAGGATGGCTGGAGTTTATCCAACGCTCCATCATTCCTACTAGCAACCGATCTGAAGTGACTGTGGATCGGGCCATAATGATCCATAGTATCATGATTGGGGAGGAAGTAGAAGTTCATTAGATCAAACCTCTAGAACTCTACAAGGTGGCTGACAAGTCATCCACTTTGGCAAGGTTAGCCTTTCCTCATCTCATTTGTCATCTATGCAATTTAGCTGGGGTTGACATAGGAGGAGACATCCTCATTGAAGAGGACAAGCCCATCGCTAAGAAAATGATGGAGCAAACAAGAGAGCTCATTCATGGACCTCAACAAGAGCATGAGGAGGATCCTCATCAAGAAATCCCTGAGATGCCTCAAGGGATGCAATTTCCTCCACACAACTATTGGGAACAACTCAACACCTCCTTAGAAGGCTTGAGTTACAACATGGGCCAACTAAGGGTGGAGCACCAAGAGCACTCCATAATTCTCCATGAGATTAGAGAAGATCAAAAAGCTATGAGGGAGGAGCAACAAGGGCAAGGAAGAGACATAGAGGAGCTTAGGCGCTCCATTGGTTCTTCAAGAGGAAGACGCCACCCACACTAAGGTGGACTCATTCCTTAATCTCCTTGTTTATTTATTTTCTGTTTTTGGTTTTTGAGCTTCATGTTTGTCTATGTTTGTGTCTTCATTACATGATCATTAGTGTCTAGTGTCTATGTCTTAAAGCTATGAATAATTCCATGAATCCTTCACCTCTCTTAAATGAAAAAATGTGCTTAATTACAAAAGAACAAGAAGTACTTGGATTTCAATTTTTATCTTGAAATTTGTTTAATTATTTTGATGTGGTGGAAATACTTTTTGTTTTTCTGAATGAATGCTTGAATAGTGCATAATTTTTTTTCTTGTTGTTTATGAATGTTAAAATTGTTGGCTCTTGAAAGAATGATGAACAAAGAGAAATGTTATTAATAATCTGAAAAATCATGAAATTTATTCTTGAAGCAAGAAAAAGCAGTGAAAAAAAAAGAAAAAAGTGGCAAAAAAAAGAGAAAGAGAAAGAAAAAGCAAGCAGAAAAAGCCAATAGCCCTTTAAACCAAAAGGCAAGGGTAAAAAGGATCCAAGGCTTTGAGCATTAATGGATAGGAGGGCCCAAGGAAATAAAATCCAGGCCTAAGCGGCTAAATCAAGCTGTCCCTAACCATGTGCTTGTGTCATGAAGGTCCAAGTGAAAAGCTTGAGACTGAGTGGTTAAAGTCGTGATCCAAAGTAAAAAGAGTGTGTTTAAGAACTCTGGACACCTCTAACTGGGGACTTTAGCAAAGCTGAGTCACAATCTGAAAAAGGTTCACGTAGTTATGTGTCTGTGGCATTTGTGTATCCGGTGGTAATATTGGAAAACAAAGTGCTTAGGGCCACGGCCAAGACTCATAAAGTAGCTGTGTTCAAGAATCAACATACTTAACTAGGAGAATCAATAACACTATCTAAAATTCTAAGTTCCTATAGATGCCAATCATTCTGAATTTCAAAGGATAAAGTGAGATGCCAAAACTGTTCAGAAGTAAAAAGCTACTAGCCCCGCTCATCTAATTGGGACTAAGTTTCATTGATATTATGAGATTCATTGTATATTCTCTTCTTTTTATCCTATTTTGTTTTCAATTGCTTGGAGACAAGTAACAATTTAAGTTTGGTGTTGTGATGAGCGGATAATTTATATGTTTTTTGGCATTGTTTTTATATAGTTTTTAGTATGTTTTATTTACTTTTTAGTATATTTTTATTAGTTTTTAAGAAAAATTCACATTTCTGGACTTTACTATGAATTTGTGTGTTTTTCTGTGATTTCAGGTATTTTCTGGCTAAAATTGAAGGATGGTGGACGAAATTGTGATCCTCAAAGTTGGTCTCTTTGTATTTGTATGAAGTCAAAAATACTCCAAAGAGATCATGGTGTGATGAATTGGGATCTTAATAATCCCTGGTGTGATCATAACTCCGTTCAACTTAACCAGCAAGTGTACTGGGTCATCCAAGTAATACCTTACGTGAGTAAGGGTCGATCCCACAGAGATTGTTGGTATGAAGCAAGCTATGGTCACCTTGTAAATCTCAGTTAGGCAGATTAAATTGGTTTATGATAAGTTCAAAAATTAATAATAAACAGAAAATAAAATAGGATAGAAATACTTATGTAAATCAATGGTGGGAATTTCAGATAGGCGTGTGGAGATGCTAGAATCCTCTCGAATCTCTACTTTCTTGTTACATTCGTCCAATCCTTCTTACTCCTTTCCATGGCAAGCTGTATGTAGGGCATCACCGTCTTCAATGGCTACTTTTTATCCTCTCGGGAAAATGGTCCTATGCGCTGTCACTCCATGGCTAATCGTCTGGAGGCATCACCCTTGTTGATGGCTACATCCCATCCTCTCAGTGAAAATGGTCCAAATGCTCTGTCACGGCACGGCTAATCATCTGTCGGTTCTCAATCAGGCTGGAATAGAATCCCTTGATTATTTTGCGTCTGTCACTAACGCCCAGCCTTCAGGAGTTTGAAGCTCGTCACAGTCATTCAATACCGAAATCCTACTCGAAATACCACAGACAAGGTTAGACTTTCCGGATTCCCGGGATCCTACTCAGAATACCACAGACAAGGTTAGACTTTCCAGATCTCCATGAATGCCGCCATCTATCTAGCTTATACCACGAAGATTCTGTTGGGGAATCTAAGAGATATGCGCCCGGCCTAAAGTAGAACGGAAGTGGTTGTCAGTCACGCGCGTTCATAGGTGAGAATGATGATGAGTGTCACGGATCATCACATTCATCAAGTTGAAGTGCAACATATATCTTGGAATAAGAATAAAATAGAATTGAATATAAAGTAATGGGAATTGTATTGAAACTTGAGGTACAGCAGAGCTCCACACCCTTAATCTATGGTGTGCAGAAACTCCACCGTTGAAAATACATAAGTGAAAGGTTCAGGCATGGCCGAATGGCCAGCCCCCATGGTCTAAGGACTATGTGCCCCCAGATGTTCCTTCGATCTAAAGTGATCAAAAAGATGAAACGTGGTCAAAAGATGTCTAATACAATGGTTAAAAGTCCTATATATATACTAGACTAGCTACTAGGGTTTACATGAGTAAGTAATTGATGCATAAATCCACTTCCGGGGCCCACTTGGTGTATGCTTGGGCTGAGCATGATCTATCCACGAGCTGAGGTTTTTCTTGGAGTTGAACGCCGAGTTATAACGTGTTTCTGGCGTTCAACTCCGGGTTATGACGTGTTTCTGGCGTTTAACTCCAGATAGCAGCATGTACTTGGCGTTGAGCGCCACTTTACGTCATCAATTTCCGAATAAAGTATGAACTATTATATATTTCTGAAAAGCTTTGGATGTCTACTTTCCAACGCCGTTAAGAGCGCGCCATTTGGAGTTCTGTAGCTCCAGAAAATCCATTTCGAGTGCAGGGAGGTCAGATTCCAACAGCATCAGCAGTCCTTTTGTCAGCCTTTTTCAGAGTTTTGCTCAAGTCCCTCAATTTCAGCCAGAAATTACCTGAAATCATAGAAAAATACACAAACTCATAGTAAAGTCCAGAAATGTGAATTTAACATAAAAACTAATGAAAACATCCCTAAAAGTAGCTTGAACTTACTAAAAACTACCTAAAAACAATGCCAAAAAGCGTATAAATTATCCGCTCATCACAACACCAAACTTAAATTGTTGCTTTTCCCCAAGGAACTGAAAATCAAATAGGATAAAAAGAAGAGAATATACTATAAATTCCAAAATATCAATGAATATTAATTCTAATTAGATGAGCGGGACTTGTAGCTTTTTGCTTCTGAATAGTTTTGGCATCTCACTTTTTCCTTTGAAGTTTAGAGTGATTGGCGTCTCTAGGAACTCAGAGTTCAGATAGTGTTATTGACTTTCCTAGTTAAGCATGTTGATTCTTGAACACAGCTACTTATGAGTCTTGGCCGTGGCCCTAAGCACTTTGTTTTCCAGTATTACCACTGGATACATAAATGCCACAGACACATAACTGGGTGAACCTTTTCAGATTATGACTCAGCTTTGCTAGAGTCCCCAGTTAGTGGTGTCCAGAGCTCTTAAGCACACTCTTTCTGCTTTGAATCCTTTTTACCCTTGCCTTTTGGTTTTAAGGGCTATTGGCTTTTTCTGCTTGCTTTTTCTTTTTCTTTCTATATCTTTTTTCACCATTTTTTTTTTCGCAAGCTTTTGCTATTCACTGCTTTTTCTTGCTTCAAGAATCAATTTCATGATTTTTCGAATCATCAATAACTTTTCTCTTTTTTCATCATTCTTTCAAGAGCCAACAGTTTTAACATTCATAAACAACAAAATCAAAAACATGCACTGTTCAATCATTCATTCTGAAAACAAAAAGTATTGTCACCACATCAATATAATTAAACTAAATTCAAGGATAAATTCGAAATTCATGTACTTCTTGTTCTTTTGAATTAAAAACATTTTTCATTTAAGAGAGGTGAAGGATTAATGGATTTTATTCATAGCTTTAAGACATGGTTACTACATACTAATGATCATGAAGTAGAGACACAAAACATAGATAAACATAACATAGAAACCGAAAAATAGAAAGAAATAAGAACAAGGAATGAATCCACCTTAGTGGCGTCTTCTTCTTGAAGGACCAACAATGTCCTTAAGCTCTTCTATGTCCCTTCCTTGCCTTTGTTGCTCCTCCCTCATTGCTCTTTGGTCTTCTTTTATTTCATGGAGAATGATGGAGTGCTCATGATATTCCACCCTTAATTGTTCCACATTGTGGCTCAAATCTTCTAAGAAAGTGTTGAGTTATTCCCAATAGTTGTTGGGAGGAAAGTGCATCCCTTGAGGCATCTCAGGGATTTCTTGATGATGAGCTTCCTCATGCATCTCTTGAGAACCGTGGAGGGTCTCTCTTGCTCGCTCCATCCTCTTCTTGGTGATGGGCTTATCCTCTTCAATGGAGATGTCTCCTTCTATGATAACTCCAGTTGAGTAACATAGATGGCAAATAAGGTGAGGAAAAGCTAGCCTTGCCATGGTGGAGGGCTTTTCGGCTATTTTGTAGAATTCATTGGAGATGACTTCATGAACTTCTACTTCCTCTCCAATCATGATGCTATGAATCATGATGGCCCGATCCACAGTAACTTCAGATCGGTTGCTAGTGGGAATGATGGAGCGTTGAATGAACTCCAACCATCCTCTAGCCACAGGCTTGAGGTCCAGTCTTCTTAGTTGGACTGGCTTGCCTTTGGAGTCTCTCTTCCATTGAGCTCCTTCCACACATATGTCTATAAGGACTTGGTCCAACCTTTGATTAAAGTTGACCCTTCTAGTGTAGGGGCGTACATCTTCTTGCATCATGGGCAAGTGGAATGCCAATCTCACATTCTCCGGACTAAAATCTAAGTATTTCCCCCGAACCATTGTGAGATAATTCTTTGGATTCAGGTTCATACTTTGATCATGGTTCCTAGTGATCCATGCATTGGCATAGAACTCTTGAACCATTAAGATTCCGACTTGTTGCATGGGGTTGGTTAGGACTTCCCAGCCTCTTCTTCGGATCTCATGTCGGATCTCCGGATACTCATTTTTCTTGAGCTTGAAAAGGACCTCAGGGATCACCTTCTTCTTTGCCACAACATCATAGAAGTGGTCTTGATGGCTTTTGGAGATGAATCTTTCCATCTCCCATGACTCGGAGGTGGAAGCTTTTGTCTTCCCTTTTCCTTTTCTAGAGGATTCTCCGGCCTTAGGTGTCATTGATGGTAATGGAAAAACAAAAAGTTTATGTTTTTACCACACCAAACTTAAAATATTGCTCGCCCTCGAGTAAGAGAAGAAAGAAGATAAGAAGAAGAAAAAGAAAATATTGAGGAGAAGGGAGAGATGGTGTTCCGGCCAAGGTATAGAAGAGGGGGTTGTGTTGTGTGAAAATGAAGTGGAATGGAGGGGTTTATATAGGGAAAGGGGAGAGGGTAGGTTCGGCCATTTTAGGGTGGGTTTGGGTGGGAAAGATTTTTGAATTTTGGAGGTAGGTGGGGTTTATGGGGAAGAGTGGATAGATGTGAGTGGTGAATAGGTGATGGGGAAGAGAGATTGAGGTGATTGGTGAAGGGTTTTGGGAAGTGTGATATGGGGGAGAGTGTAAATAAGATTAGGAGGTAAGGTGGGAATATGTTAGGTGGGGATCCTGTGGGGTCCACAGATCCTGAGGTGATCCTGTGGGGTCTACAGATCCTGAGGTGTCAAGGAATTCCATCCCTGCATCAAATAGGCATGTAAAATGCCTTTGCATCCCATTCTGGCGTTTAAACGCCGAGGTGATGCACGTTCTGGGTGTTCAACGCCCATGTAAAGCATGTTCTGGGCGTTCAACGCCCATGTAAAGCATGTTCTGGGCGTTCAACGCCCATATGTAGCATGTTTCTGGCGTTGAACGCCAGTTCCATGCTTGTTACTGGCGTTCAGCGCCAGCTTTTCTTAAGGCACATTCCTGGCGTTCAAACGCCAGAATGTTGCTTGTTTCTGGCGTTCAGTGCCAGATTCATGCTCTGTTCTGGCGTTGAACGCCAGCCAGATGCTTCTTACTGGCGTTGAACGCCAGCCTGTCCTCCCTCCAGGGTGTGATTTTTCTTCTGCTGTTTTAGATTCTGTTTTTAATTTTTATGATTTTTTTCGTGACTCCTCATGATCATGTACCTAATAAAACACAAAATAACAATAAAATAAAATAGAATAAAAATTAGATAAATAAAATTGGGTTGCCTCCTAACAAGCGCTTCTTTAATGTCAATAGCTTGACAGTGGGCTCTCATGGAGCCACAAAGGTGATCAGGTCAATGTTGTATAGTCCCAACACCAAACTTAGAGTTTGGATATGGGGTCTTAACACCAAACTTAGAGTTTGGTTGTGGCCTCCCAACACCAAACATAGAGTTTGACTGTGGGGGCTCTTCTTGACTCTGAACTGAGAGAAGCTCTTCATGCTTACTCTCTTTTGTCATAGAGGGATGGCCATGTGCCTTAAACACAAGGTAGTCCCCATTCAATTGAAGGACTAATTTACCTCTGTTGACATCTATCACAGCTCCTGCTGTGGCTAGGAAAGGTCTTCCAAGGATGATACATTCATCCTCTTCCTTCCTAGTGTCTAAGATTATGAAATCAGTAGGGATGTAAAGGCCTTCAACCTTTACTAACACGTCTACTACTATTCCATAAGCTTGTCTCAATGACTTGTCTGCCAATTGTAATGAGAACAAGGCAGGTTGTACCTCAATGATCCCCAGCTTCTCCATTACAGAGAGTGGCATAAGATTTATCCCTGACCCCAGATCACATAGAGCTTTTTCAAAGGTCATGGTGCCTATGGTACAAGGTATTAAGAACTTGCCAGGATCTTGTCTCTTTTGAGGTAAAATTTGCTGAATCTAGGTATCTAGTTCATTAATGAGCAAGGGAGGTTCACTTTCCCAAGTCTCATTACCAAACAACTTGGCATTTAGCTTCATGATAGCGCCTAAATATTGAGCAACTTGCTCTCCAGTCACATCTTCATCCTCTTCAGAGGACGAATAGTCTTCAGAGCTCATGAATAGCAGAAGGAGATTTAATGGAATCTCTATGGTCTCTATATGAGCCTCAGATTCCTTTGGATCCTTAATAGGAAACTCCTTCTTGCTTGAGGGACGTCCCAGGAGGTCTTCCTCACTAGGATTTTCGTCCTCCTCCTCCCTTGTGCATTCGGCCATGTTGATTACATCAATGGCCTTGCACTCTCCTTTTGGATTCTCTTCAGCATTGCTTGGGAGAATACTGGGAGGAGTTTCAATGACTTTCTTACTCAGCTGGCCCACTTGAGCCTCCAGATTTCTGATGGAGGATCTTGTTTCACTCATAAAATTGAAAGTGGCCTTTGATAGATCAGAGACTAGATTGGCTAAGTTGGAAGTATTTTGTTCAGAATTCTCTGTTTGTTGCTGAGAAGATGATGGAAAAGGCTTGCTATTGCTCAGCCTATTGCGTCCAACATTGTTAAAGCCTTGTTGAGGCTTTTGTTGATCCTTCCATGAGAAATTTGGATGATTTCTCCATGATGAATTATAGGTGTTTCCATAAGGTTCACCTATGTAATTGACCTCTGCCATTGCAGGGTTCTCAGGATCATAAGCTTCTTCAGAAGCTGCCTCTTTAGTACTGTTGGATGCATTTTGCCATCCATTCAAATTTTGAGAGATCATGTTGACTTGCTGAGTCAACATTTTGTTCTGAGCCAATATGGCATTCAGAGCATCAATTTCAAGAACTCCCTTCTTCTGAGGTATTCCATTATTCACAAAATTCCTCTCAGAAGTGTACATAAATTGGTTATTTGCAACCATGTCAATGAGTTCTTGAGCCTCTTCTTGCATTTTCTTCAGGTGAATAGATCCACCTGCAGAATGGTCCAATGACATTTTTGAAAATTCAGATAGGCCATAGTAGAATATATTTAATATGGTCCATTCTGAAAACATGTCAGATGGACATCTTTTGGTCAGCTGCTTGTATCTTTCCCATGCTTCATAGAGGGATTCACCATCTTTTTGTTTGAAGGTCTGAACATCCACTCTAAACTTACTCAGCTTTTGAGGAGGAAAGAATTTATCCAAGAAGGCAGTGACCAGCTTAACCCAAGAGTCCAGGCTATCCTTAGGTTGTGAATCCAACCATATTCTAGCTCTGTCTCTTATAGCAAAAGGGAAAAGCATGAGTCTGTAGACTTCAGGATCAACTCCATTCGTCTTTACAGTCTCACAGATCTGCAAGAACTCAGTTAAAAACTGATAAGGATCTTCAGATGGAAGTCCATAAAACTTGCAGTTTTGTTGCATTAAGGCAACTAGCTGAGGTTTCAGCTCAAAGTTGTTGGCTCCAATGGCAGGAATGGAGATGCTTCTTCCATCAAATTTGGATGTTGGCTTTGTGAAGTCACCAAGCATTCTCCTTGCATTATTATTATTTTCGGCTGCCATCTCCTTCTCTTGTTCGAAAATTTCTGAAAGGTTGTTTCTGGATTGTTGTAATTTAGTTTCTCTTAGTTTCCTTTTCATAGTCCTTTCAGGTTCAGGATCAATTTCAACAAGAGTGCCTTTTTCCCTGTTCCTGCTCATATGAAAGAGAAGAAAACAAGAAAAGGAGAGGAATCCTCTATGTCACAGTATAGATATTCCTTTGTGTTAGTTGAAGAAGAAAGGGGAGAAGAATGAAGAAGAGTGGGTTCGGATATTTGGGTGAAGAGAGGTGAAGAGAAGTGTTAGTAAATAAATAATTAAATAGAATAAGAGAGAAGAGACAGAAAATTCGAAAATAATTTTTAAAAAGGGTTAGAAATTTTCAAAAATTAGAGATAAGAAATAAGATTAAATTTAAATTAAAACTAATTAATTAATTAAAAAGAATTTTGAAAAAGGGTGAGATATTTTCGAAAATTGAGAGGGAAAAGTAGTTAGGTGGTTTTGAAAAAGATAAGAAACAAACAAAAAGTTAATTAGTTAGTTGAAAAAGATATTAAAATCAAATTTGAAACGATAAGAAGATAAGAAGTTAGATAAGATATTTTTAAATCAAATTTTGAAAAAGATAAAATTTTTGAAAAAGATATAATAAAAGATGAAAAGATTTAATTTTTAAAATTAAAATTAATTACTTAACTAACAAGAAATTAAAAGATAGGATTCTAGAATTTAAAGATTGAACCTTTCTTAACAAGCAAGTAACAAACTTCAAATTTTTGAAACAATCACATTAGTTGTTAGCTAATTTTCGAAAATTTGATATAAAGATAAGAAAAAGATTTTGAAAATATTTTGAAAAAGATTTTTGAAATTTTCGAAAAAGAGGAAAAATTGGAAAAGATATGATTTTTTGAAAAAGATTTTGAAAAGATAGGATTTTTAAATTTTTGAAAATTTAACTTGACTTGTAAGAAACAACTAATTTTAAAAATTTTTAACCAAGTCAACCTAAAATTTCGAAAATTTGGAGAGAAAAAAAAAAGAAAAGATATATTTTTTATTTTTGAATTTTTAATTATGAGAGAGAAAAACACAAACATGACCCAAAACATGAAAATTTTTGATCAAACACATGATGCATGCAAGAACACTATGAATGTCAAGATGAACACCAAGAACACTTCGAAGATCATGATGAACATCAAGAACATAATTTTGAAAAAATTTTTATGCAAAGAAAACATGCAAGACACCAAACTTAGAAATTTTTAATGCATGGATTCTAACAAACGAAAAATGCACATGAAAAACAACAAACAACACAAAACAAGAAAACATCAAGATCAAACAAGAAGACTTGCCAAGAACATCTTGAAGATCATGAAGAACACTATGAGTGCATGAATTTTCGAAAAATGCAAGAAACAATTTTTAAAGCATGCAATTGACACCAAACTTAAAAATTGACTCAAGACTCAAACAAGAAACACAAAATATTTTTTATTTTTATGATTTTATGATTTTTTTGGATTTTTATTAATTAATTTTTTTTTTCGAAAATACAGTTTGGAAAAACGAAAAATAAAAGAAAAATTTTGAAAAAGATTTTTGAAAAGAAAATTACCTAATCTGAGCAACAAGATGAACCGTCAGTTGTCCAAACTCGAACAATCCCCGGCAACGGCGCCAAAAACTTGGTGGACGAAATTGTGATCCTCAAAGTTGGTCTCTTTGTATTTGTATGAAATCAAAAATACCCCAAAGAGATCATGGTGTGATGAATTGGGATCTTAATAATCCCTGGTGTGATCATAACTCCGTTCAACTTAACCAGCAAGTGTATTGGGTCATCCAAGTAATACCTTACGTGAGTAAGGGTCGATCCCACAGAGATTGTTGGTATGAAGCAAGCTATGGTCACCTTGTAAATCTCAGTTAGGCAGATTAAATTGGTTTATGATGAGTTCGAAAATTAATAATAAACAGAAAATAAAATAGGATAGAAATACTTATGTAAAACAATGGTGGGAATTTCAGATAGGCGTGTGGAGATGCTAGAATACTCTCGAATCTCTACTTTCTTATTACATTCATCCAATCCTTCTTACTCCTTTCCATGGCATGTTGCATGTAGGGCATCACCGTCTTCAATGGCTACTTTTTATCCTCTCGGGAAAATGGTCCTATGCGCTGTCACTGCATGGCTAATCGTCTGGAAGCATCACCCTTGTTGATGGCTACATCCCATCCTCTCAGTGAAAATGGTCCAAATGCTCTGTCACGGCACGGCTAGTCATCTGTCGGTTCTCAATTAGGCTGGAATAAAATCCCTTGATTCTTTTGCGTCTGTCACTAATGCCCAGCCTTTAGGAGTTTGAAGCTCATCACAGTCATTCAATACCGGAATCCTACTCGGAATACCACAGACAAGGTTAGACTTTTCGGATTCTCGGGATCCTACTCGGAATACCCCAGACAAGGTTAGACTTTCTAGATCCCCATGAATGTCACCATCTATCTAGCTTATACCACGAAGATTCTGTTGGGGAATCTAAGAGATATGCGCCCGGCCTAAAGTAGAACGGAAGTGGTTGTCAGTCACGCGCGTTCATAGGTGAGAATGATGATGAGTGTCACGGATCATCACATTCATCAAGTTGAAGTGTAACGTATATCTTGGAATAAGAATAAAAGAGAATTGAATATAAAGTAATGGGAATTGTATTGAAACTTGAGGTACAGCAGAGCTCCACACCCTTAATCTCTGGTGTGCAGAAACTCCACCGTTGAAAATACATAAGTGAAAGGTTCAGGCATGGCCGAATGGCCAACCCCCATGGTCTAAGGACTATGCCTCCCCAGATGTTCCTTCGATCTAAAGTGATAAAAAAGATGAAACGTGGTCAAAAGATGTCTAATACAATGGTTAAAAGTCCTATATATATACTAGACTAGCTACTAGGGTTTACATGAGTAAGTAATTGATGCATAAATCCACTTCCGGGGCCCACTTGGTGTATGCTTGGGCTGAGCTTGATCTATCCACGAGCCGAGGCTTTTGTTGGAGTTGAACGCCGAGTTATAGCGTGTTTCTGGCATTCAACTCCGGGTTATGATGTGTTTCTGGCATTTAACTCCAGACAGCAGCATGTACTTGGCATTGAGCGCCACTTTACGTCGTCAATTTCCGAATAAAGTATGGATTATTATATATTGCTGGAAAGCTCTGGATGTCTACTTTTATAACATCATTGAGAGCGCGCCATTTGGAGTTCTGTAGCTCCAGAAAATCCATTTTGAGTGCAGGGAGGTCAGATTCCAACAGCATCAGCAGTCCTTTTGTCAGCCTTTTTTAGAGTTTTGCTCAAGTCCCTCAATTTCAGCCAAAAATTACCTGAAATCACAGAAAAACACACAAACTCATAGTAAAGTCCAGAAATGTGAATTTAACATAAAAACTAATGAAAACATCCCTAAAAGTAGCTTGAACTTACTAAAAACTACCTAAAAACAATGCCAAAAAGCGTATAAATTATCCGCTCATCAAAGGACCTGAGCAAAAATCTGATTCAGAGACTTACAAAGAACTGCTGCTGCTGTTGGATTCTGACCTCCCTACACTCGATTTGGAATTTTTAGAGCTACAAGAGATCAAATGGCGTGCTCTCAATTGTGTTGCAAATTAGACATCCAGGGCTTTCCAGCAATATATAATAGTCCATACTTTGCTCGAGTTTCGACGACGCAAACTGGCGTTTAACGCCAGCTTTCTACCTTATTATGGCGTTAAATGCCAGAAACAAGTTGCAAAGCAGAGTTAAACGCCAGAAACAAGTTACAAACTGGCGTTTAACTCCAAGGAATACCTCTACACGTGAAAGCATCAATGCTCAGCCCAAGCACACACCAAGTGGGCTCAGAAGTGGATTTCTGCATTATTTACTTGTTTCTGTAACCTTAGTAACTAGTTTAGTATAAATAGAACTTTTTACTATTGTATTAGACATCTTGGTATCTATCTTTGATCAGTTTATGCGATCTTAGGCATTGGGGACTGGCCTCACAGCCATGCCTGGACCTTAATCACTTATGTATTTTTAACGGTGGAGTTTCTACACACCATAGATTAAGGGTGTGGAGTTCTGCTGTTCCTCGAGTGTTAATGCAATTACTACTATTTTTTATTCAATACATGCTTATTCTCATTCTAAGATATTCATTCGCACTTCAACCTGATGAATGTGATGATCCGTGACACTCATCACCATTCTCACTTATGAACACGTGCCTGACAAACACTTTCGTTCTACCTGTGAAAGCTAGAGTGTGTATCTCTTGGATTCCTGGTCCACGACGCATGGTTGCCTCTCCTGACAATAGAGCCTTCCATTCCGTGAGATCAGAGTCTTCGTAGTATAAGCTAGAATCCATTGGCAGCATTCTTGAGATCTAAAAAGTCTAAACCTTGTCCGTAGTATTCTGAGTAGGATCTGGGATGGGATGACTGTGACGAGCTTCAAACTCGCGACTGTAGGGTGTGGTGACAGACGCAAAAAGATAGTAAATCCTATTCCTACACGATCGAGAACCAACAGCTGATTAACCATGCAGGAAACCGTAGAGGACCTTTTTCACTGAGAGGATGGGAAGTAGCCATTGACAACGGTGACGCCCTACATACAGCTTACCATAGAAAGGAGTATGAAGGACTGGATGAAGCCAGTAGGAAAGCAGAGATTTAAGAGGGATAAAGCATCTCCATACACTTATCTGAAGTTCCCACCAATGATTTACATAAGTATCTCTATCTTTATTTTACGTTCTATTTATCTCTTAATTATTAAAACTCTATAACCATTTGAATCCGCCTGACTGAGATTTACAAGGTGACCATAGCTTGCTTCAAGCCGACAATCTCCGTGTGATCGACCCTTACTCACGTAAGGTTTTTTATTTGGACGACCCAGTGCACTTGCTGGTTAGTTGTGCGAAGTTGTGAAAAAGAGTGATATTACAATTGTGCGTACCAAGTTGTTGGCGCCATTGAGATCACAATTTCGTGCACCAGTAGGGATCATCCCTTAAGTTTGTGAGCACAGAATATTTTTAGAAGAGGGAACTAGGCCTGTTCATCAACCCCAAAGAAGACTGAATCCCACCATTTTGGAGGTTGTCAAGAAGGAAGTGACCAGACTGCTAGAAGCAGATATCATCTACCCCATCTCAGATAGTGAATGGGTCAGTCCAGTGCAAGTGGTGCCCAAGAAGTCTGGAGTCACAACAGTAACAAATGAGCAAGGAGAGCTCATAGCAACTAGAGTGCAAAATTCCTGAAGAGTGTGCATTGATTACAGGCGCCTCAACCAGGCCACTCGTAAGGATCACTACCCCCTGCCCTTTATCGATCAGCTACTTGATCGCCTGTAAGGTAAATCACACTACTGCTTTTTATATGGTTACACAGGTTATTTTCAGATTCATATACCTCCTGAAGATCAGGAAAAGACTACTTTTACATGTCCCTTTGGAACTTATGCTTACAAAAAGATGCCCTTTGGCTTATGCAATGCACCAGCTACTTTCCAAAGGTGCATGATGTGTCTTTTCTCTGATCTCATTGAGAATTCTATGGAATTTTTTATAGATGATGTTAGCGTATACGGTGATTCCTTTAGCCTTTGCTTGGATAGTCTATCTAGAGTATTAGACAGGTGTAATAGATCAAACCTTATTTTGAATTTTGAAAAATGTCATTTTACGGTTAAACAAGGTATTGTTCTAGGACATATTGTCTCTAATACTGGTATTTCTGTAGACCCAGCAAAGGTAAATGTCATTTCTAGTCTGCCTTACCCCTGCTCCGTGAGGGAAATCCGTTTGTTCCTTGGTCATGCAGGTTTCTACCGGAGATTTATCAAGGACTTCAGTAAGGTAGCTTTACCTTTATCTAGACTGCTGTAGAAGGATGTTGATTTTGAGCTGAGTGAGGAATGTATGGAAGCGTTAGATAAGCTGAAGATTGCCTTGACTTAAGCTCCAATTATGCGAGGACCAGACTGGAGTCAGCCCTTTGAGATTACGTGTGATGCCTCCAACCATGCTGTAGAAGCGGCGCTGGCCCAACACACAGGTAAGGACCCTTTCGTAATTGCATATGCTTCGAAGACCTTAGACGCTACTCAGTCTAATTACACTACCACTGAAAAAGAGCTTTTAGCTATTGTTTTTGCTGTGGATAAATTTCGAGCCTATTTACTTGGTACTAAGGTAGTAATGTACTCAGACCATGCAACCCTCAAATATTTGTTAGCTAAACAAAAGTCTAAACCAAGGCTGATACGTTGGATACTATTACTGCAAGAATTTGATTTAGAAATTAAGGATAGGAGTGGTAACCAGAATTTAGTGGCGGACCACTTGAGTTACCTTGAGCACATTAAGGATGACTCCACTCCTATCAATGATGTTTTTCCATTTGATAGCTTGCATGCAGTATCTGAAGTAGTTCCTTGGTATGCACCTGTAGCTAATTATCTAGTTAGACATACCTTCCCTCCCAATTTCACTAAGCATCAAAGGGACAAGCTGAAAAGCGAGTCCAAGTATTATATATGGGATGATCCATATCTATGGAAGTATGGTGCGGACCAAGTAATTAGACGGTGTGTGCCTCAATCAGAATTCTAGTCCATTTTAGAGGCCTGCCACTCCTTTGAAAGTGGTGGACAATTTGGCCCTCAAAGAACAGCTAGAAAAATTTTAGACTGTGGATTCTGGTGGCCTACTCTTTTTAAAGATGCTGCTACCTTCTGTAAATCTTATTCCCCATGCCAGAGGTTTGGTAATATATCCAAGAAGAATGAGATGCCCCAACAAATTATGTTATTCTGTGAGATATTTTATGTTTGGGGTATTGATTTCATGGGTCTATTTCCAAACTCTAGCGGTTTCTTATATATATTGTTAGCTATAGATTATGTCTCAAAGTGGGTGGAAGCAATTCCTTCCCGTACTGATGATGCTAACACTGTTGTCTCTTTTGTTAGAAACCATATTATCTGTCGCTTTGGATCACTGCGAGCAATCGTGAGTGATCAAGGCACCCATTTTTGTAACAAGAGACTGAGTGCTCTACTGAAGAAGCATGGAATTATTCACAAGGTAGCAACTGCCTACCACCCGCAGATTAACGGACAAGCAGAGGTGTCTAACAGAGAGATAAAGCGTATCCTGGAGAAGATAGTCAAGCCTCATAGGAAGGATTGGAGCACCAGGCTACAAGATGCACTTTGGGCATACCGGACAGCATACAAGACACCTATAGGGATGAGCCCCTTTCGCTTAATTTATGGAAAAGCCTGTCACCTCCTAGTCAAGATAGAGCACAAGGCATTCTGGGTGGTAAAAGAATGCAACATGGGATTTGTAAAGCCGGAGCTGAAAGGAAGCTGCAACTACAGGAAATAGAGAACATTTACCTAGAAGCTTACGAGAACTCCAGGCTATACAAAGAAAAGGTGAAGGCTGTGCATGATAAGCACATCAAGAAGAGAGAGTTCAAACCTGGGGACTTAGTCCTCCTTTACAACTCCAGGTTGCGGCTCATGCCAGGCAAGTTGAGATCAAGATGGGAAGGTCCCACAGAGTAGAGAAGGCAGAGCCATACGGAGTCTTTCACTTGAGTCATCCTTCAAGCTCCGAATTCATCAAAGTCAATGGACATCGCTTGAAGCTTTATCATGGTGAGAAGATGAAGAAAAACAAGGAGCTAGATATCTTTCTCCTGGAGGATCCACCAACAATAGAAGACTGAACTAGTGGACCGTCCAACTTAAGGACGTAAAAGCAAAGTGCTAGGTAGGAGATAACCCACCATGGTATTATTGTTCTTTCTTTCTTAGTTTTATTTTAGTAACTCTTCTCATAATCTCTGCACATAGTCTGCATTTGCATTCGCATTCTGCATAAAAAAAAGGGGGGAGGCACACGACGCGCAAGCGTCACTAACGCATACGCGTCATATGTGCTTTCGAAACAAAGAAGAAAAGAAGCAGAGAGTTACGCGGGAGCTTGGCTGGAGGCGTGCCATAAGCACAACCATGCCCACGAGAACGCGTCCCTGACGCGTCCGCATCACATGCAAAAGCAGCCATCCGCGCGTGCGCGTTACTCACGCGCCCTCGTGACCCTACGAACTCGACATAAATAGGTGTATGGCAGAGAGTTATGATGGAGCGAGGCTGGAGTTGTGCTGGAAGCACCAACCCCATCACGCGTACGCGTCACCCGCGCATTCGCATTAATTTTTCAAAATAAGGCCATTCATGCATGCGCGTCCCTCACACGCACGCGTCACCCTAAATTTTGGCAATGTACGTTTGAAACAGAGAGTTGTGTGTGCGCAAGGCTGCTTTCGCGCTAATAGCACAATTCAGATTACGCGTGCGGGTCACCCACGCGAATGCGTGTCCCACGCGTCTACGTTGCCTGCGCCGCACAGTTTATCCAGATCAGCGCCAGAATTCCTATCTTTTCTTCCCTAATCCTATTTCTTTCTTATCCCTCGTTACTTCTTTCTTCCCCCTTCTTTCTTTTTTATTCCCTCTTACTTTTACTTTCTCCCTCCTTTTTCACCTTCATCATCAAGGTTCTTTTCTTTTCTTCTTCCCTTTCTACGTTTCCATTATTACTTTTATTTTTGTTTTCTTCTTCTTTCTTCTTTTTTACTTTCACTATCTATGCTTTCTTTATTTTTCTTTTTCTTTTTACATCCTTTTAATTGGTGTTAGAAATTTATTTGGGTGATTATTTTCTTCCATATTTTCTTGTGAGAGTATTGGGGATTTGCTTGACAATTAATATTATTTCTTAAAAGGGTTGCTTGCATGTTCAATTTAATGCTTTCAATAACATATTTACCATGCATGCTAAGTGTTTGCGAAAAAGCCCGTATGGCATTATGCATTCTTTTTAAATCATTCTATCTTACTACTTTAATGCCTGTTTTTCACAAAACCCATTTTCATATATTATTGATTAAATATAATTGTCAATACAAACAGATTATTAGTTTGAAACACTTGATAATCAAATTGGGCAATTAATGCTTGATCTATGCTACTCATGCCTTTGCTGGCATGCCAATAAACACCTTGCATCTACTTGCCATAACATGCACTTGCTATATTCCATTGATGAACTTATCACATGTAGTCGCGACCATGTGTTAACGACATCCTTCTTTACCGTGCAATGCTTATCACTTCCACTGCTCTCTTCCTTGCTCAAATCCTTAGCTTTACATGTTACTTTCCTTTTCCTTTTTCAGGATGGCCACCAAGAAGGGTAAAGAGAAAGCTACTCCCAAACCACCAACAAGGAGAGGAACAAAAAGAGCACTAGCTGCGGAACTTTTCTCAACAACAGTAAAGCCTTCAACAAAGCAAATCAAGAGGATCATCAAGGTCGATAAAAAAGAGAAAGCCTTTCCAACAAGGGACACTGCACGGTTCACTAACCGCTACTCTGAGCAGATGTTTCCCATACTAGCTGAGTGGAACTATAACAATGAGTACCTACTCATCCTCCAGACCCACATTGTTGAGTTGGTTGAGCCTCGAATTGAGCATAGACATTGGGGATTCTTACAAGACAGCCACGGCAGGTTAATCTCTCATGGTTAGTTGAATTTTACTCCAATTTTCACATGCCATCCCTGCAGTCTGTCTATGTCTGTCAGAAGCAAGTCCCCATAACTGAAGAGGCCATTCAGTGAGCTTTAGATCTTCCCTCTGCCCTTAAAGGATTGGACGCATTTTAAGAAGCTTCTGTCCAACGCCAGATATACAAATTTTACTGGGACGCTGTTCTCAGAGTTATAGCACAACTTGGCAGCAGATGGATCTATGGATACCATCGTTCCCAACCTAAAGGGATACTGGCTTCAGCACTCACCTTGGAGGCTCGAGTATGGGCATAGTTTATGTTCCATTACGTCTTTTCGAGCACTCACGAGTCCTCCTTTACTGCGGATATAGTTGTTCTACCCTGGTGTGTCCTTACAGACCAACCTCTCAATTTACCAAGACACCTTCGGCATGCTATGGGACACGTACAGATTGCGAGTAACCTACATTTTCCCGCCTTGGTATCAGATCTGGTCTCAGAAGCCGGAGTATCCTACAGAGCTGGGGACACCATGGCCATGATTTCACGGGATGATCAATACGTCCCTAACAGGAAGTACATCAGACCCCTAGTAGCCACTACTAACTGGCCTGCAGAACCGGCCGGAGATATTCCTTCTCCTTCCACATCACAAGTACCTCCAACAAACCAACTGCTCCATTAGATACTTGAGAGATTAGACCGGCTAGACCGACAAGGAAAGTGAAGAGAGTGCCATAACAAGCGCCGATTCACATACCTCAAGGAGCTACTTGTTGGCAACCACCCACCCGAGGAAGATCCGGACTCCACTTCATTTACCAGAATAGGGAGCCATGACGGTCTCGATTGTAGAGACACTGCTACCAACCCCCCTTTGTTCCTGACTGATGGCACCGAAGATGGTGCAAAGCCTTAAGTGTGGGGAGGTCAGTCAGTACCTGACTTCCGGAGGTAATTTCTCTTTCTTAACACCAATAGGATATTTATTTTTCTTTTGTTATAATATGATAAATTTCATAGTAATAGGTATTTGCATGCATGTTCTAATTGGTTGAAAAATAATAAGTTTCCTTTTAAGAACCTATTTTTGAAAAATATCACTAATTTAAATCAAAATTTTTGTGTTAAAACTTGTTGGAAGTCATATTTGGAACATGGTTAAAAGCTAATAACACACAACCCTGTGAGATTTGAGCTTAATTACATGGTTACATTATTTAACCATAATATTTTATTCTTGTGTGTTTTCTTCTCTATGATTGTAATTTTTTTTTTCCATACTATATGTCCTATGTTTAGTGTATTTAAATGTATGCATATGATTGAGGCCATTATTTGTTTTTGCTCACTTATCCCAAATAGCCTGATGAGCGGATAATTTATACGCTTTTTGGCATTATTTTTAGGTATTTTTAGTAGGATCTAGCTACTTTTAGGGATATTTTTATTAGCTTTTATGCAAAATTCACGTTTCTGGACTTTACTATGAGTTTGTGTGTTTTTCTGTGATTTCAGGTATTTTCTGGCTGAAAAAGGACTACAGATGTTGTTGGATTCTGACCTCCCTGCACTCGAAATGGATTTTCTAGAGCTACAGAATTCCAAATGGCGCGTTCTCAAATTCCTTGGAACGTAGACATCCAGGGCTTTCCAGAAATATATAATAGTCTATACTTTATTCGAGTTTAGATGACACAAACTGGCGTTTAACGCCAGTTCCATTCTGAATTCTGGAGTAAAACGCCAGAAACACGTCACAAACCAGAGTTAAATGCCAAAATCACGTTACAACTTGGTGTTAAACTCCAAGAGAAGCTTCTGCACGTGTAAAGCTCAAGCTCAGCCCAAGCACATACCAAGTGGATCCCGGAAGTGGATTTCTACATCAATTACTTATCTCTGTAACCCTAGTAGCTAGTTTAGTATAAATAGACTTTTTACTATTGTATTCGGGGGTCTCTCTTAGACCATTTGGTCTTTTTGAACCATTAGGTCTTGGTCATCCTGGTTCCCTTTCTGGGGCCGGAACCAATGAACACCTTTATCACTTACGTATTTTCAACGGTGGAGTTTCTACATACCATTGATTAAGGTGTGGAGCTCTGCTGTACCTCGAGTATTAATGCAAAGTACTATTATTCTTCTATTCAATTCACGCTTATTCTTACTCTAAGGTATCCATTCGCACCCAAGAACTTGATGAATGTGATGATTATGTGACGCTCATCACCATTCTCACTTATGAACGTGTGCCTGACATCCACTTTCGTTCTACATGCAAATAAGCTTGAATAAATATCTCTTGGATTCCTTAATCAGAATCTTCGTGGTATAAGCTAGAATCTATTGGCAGCATTCTTGAGAATCCAGAAAGTCTAAACCTAGTCTGTGGTATTCCGAGTAGGATTCGTGGATTGAATGACTGTGTGAGCTTTAAATTCGTGACTGTAGGGCTTGGTGACAACGCAAAAGGATAGTAAATCCTATTCTTACATGATCGAGAATCGACAGATGATTAGCCGTGCGGTGATAGCGCACCTGGACTATTTTCACTGAGAGGACGAACGGTAGCCATTGACAACGGTGATCTTCCAACATACAGCTTGCCATGAAAAGGAGTAAGAATGATTGGATGAAAGTAGTAGGAAAGCAGAGATTCAGAAGGAACACAGTATCTTCATGCGCTCGTCTGAAATTCCCACCAATGAATTACATAAGTATCTCTATCTTTATTTTATGCTTTATTTATCTTTATATTCGAAAACCATTATAACCATTAGAATCCGCCTGACTAAGATTTACAAGATGACCATAGCTTACTTCATACCAATAAACTCCATGGATGACCCAGTGCATGGATGACTCACGTAAGGTTTATTACATGGATGACCCAGTGCACTTGCTGGTTAGTTGTGCGAAGTTGTGAAGAATGTGTGTGAACCATAGTATTGTGCACCAAGTTTTTGGAGCTATTTCTAGGAATTGTTCGAGTTGTGAAAAGTATGAGTCACAATTTTGCCTATCAAGTTTTTGGCGCCATTGCCGGAGATTTTTTGAGTTTGGACAACTGACGGTTCATCTTGTTGCTCAGATTAGGTAATTTTCTTCTTATTTTGTTTTCAAAAAGTTTTCAAAATTCTTTCAAAATTTTTCATCTTTTTCGTTTTTCCACAATTAATTTTTGAAAACTATAAAAAAAATTATAAAATTATAAAATCAAAGAAAATAATATTTTTGTGTTTCTTGTTTGAGTCTAGTGTCAATTTTTAAGTTTGGTGTCAATTGCATGTTTTTAAAATTTGGGCATTTTTTGAAAAACTCATGCATGGTGTTCTTCATGATCTTCAAGTTATTCTTGGTAAGTCTTCTTGTTTGATCTTCATATTTTCTTATTTTGTGTCTTTTCTTGTTTTTCATATGCATTTTTTAATCCATAGTGCTTAAACATTGAAAATTTCTAAGTTTGGTGTCTTGCATGTTTTCCTCTCTTGAAAATTTTTCAAAAAATAAGTCTTGATGTTCATCTTGATCTTCAAAGTGTTCTTGGTGTACATCTTGACATTCATAATTGTTCTTGCATGCATTAGTTGTTTTGATTCATAATTTTTATGTCTTGAGTCATTTTGTTGTTTTTCTCTTTCCATATTAAGTTAAAAAAATAAAAATATCTTTTCCTCATTTTACTCATAAATTTCGAAATCTTTGGGTTGACTTAGTCAAAAATTTTTAAAATAAGTTGTTTCTTATTAGTCAAGTCAAGATTTCAATTTTAAAAATCTTATCTTTTCAAAACTTTTTCAAAAATCAAATCTTTTTCATTTTTCTTTTGTAATTTCGAAAATTCTTAAAAAAAAAAGAAAGAAAGAGAAAAAAAGCAAGCAGAAAAAGCCAATAGCCCTTAAAATCAAAAAGCAAGGGTAAAAAGGATCCAAGGCTTTGAGAATCAATGGATAGGAGGGCCCAAGGATATAAAATCCAGGCCTAAGCGGCTAAATCAAGCTGTCCCTAACCATGTGCTTGTGTCATGAAGGTCCAAGTGAAAAGCTTGAGACTGAGTGGTTAAAGTCGTGATCCAAAGCAAAAAGAGTGTGCTTAAGAGCTCTAGACACCTCTAACTGGGGACTTTAGCAAAGCTGAGTCACAATCTGAAAAGGTTCACCCAGTCATGTGTTTATGGCATTTATGTATCCGGTGGTAATACTGGAAAAAAAGTGCTTAGGGCCACAGCCAAGACTCATAAAAGTAGCTGTGTTCAAGAATCAACATACTTAACTAGGAGAATCAATAACACTATCTAAACTCGAGTTCTTATGGATGCCAATCATTCTAAACTTCTAAGGATAAAGTGAGATGCCAAAACTGTTCAGAAGCAAAAAGCTACAAGTTCCGCTCATCTAATTAGAACTAATATTCATCGATATTTTGGGATTTATAGTATATTCTCTTCTTTTTATCCTATTTGATTTTCAGTTTCTTGGGGACAAGCAACAATTTAAGTTTGGTGTTGTGATGAGCGGATAATTTATACGCTTTTTGGCATTGTTTTTAGGTAGTTTTTAGTAGGATCTAGCTACTTTTAGGGATGTTTTTATTAGTTTTTATGTAAAATTCACATTTCTGGACTTTACTATGAGATTGTGTGTTTTTTGTGATTTCATGTATTTTCTGGCTGAAATTGAGGGAACTGAGCAAAAATCTGATAGGAGGCTGAAAAAGGACTACAGATGCTATTGGATTCTGATCTCCCTACACTCAAAATGGATTTTCTGGAGCTACAAAACTCCAAAAGGTGGGTTCTCAATTGCGTTGAAAAGCAGACATTCAGGGCTTTCCAGAAATATATAGTAGTCCATACTTTATTCGGTTTAGACGATGCAAACTGGCATTCAACGCCAGTTCCATGCTGGATTCTGGAGTAAAACGCCAGAAACACGTCACAAACCAGAGTTAAACGCCAAAAACACGTTACAACTTGGCATTTAACTCCAAGAGAAGCCTCTGCACGTGTAAAGCTCAAGCTCAGCCCAAGCACACACCAAGTGGGCCCCGAAAATGGATTTCTACATCAATTACTTATCTCTGTAACCCTAGTAGCTAGTTTAGTATAAATAGAACTTTTTACTATTGTATTTGGGGTCTCTCTTAGACCATTTGGTCTTTTTGAACCATTAAGTCTTGGTTATCCTGGTTCCCTCTCTGGGGCCGGAACCAATGAACACCTTTATCGCTTATGTATTTTCGACGGTGGAGTTTCTACACACCATAGATTAAGGTGTGGAGCTCTGCTGTACCTCGAGTATTAATGCAAAGTACTATTGTTCTTCTATTCAATTCATGCTTATTCTTATTCTAAGATATCCATTCGCACCCAAGAACCTGATGAATGTGATGATTATGTGATGCTCATCACCGTTCTCACTTATGAATGTGTGCCTGACAACCACTTTCGTTCTACATACAAATAAGCATGAATGGATATCTCTTGAATTCCTTAATCAGAATCTTCGTGGTATAAGCTAGAATCCATTGGCAACATTCTTGAGAATCCGGAAAGTCTAAACTTTGTTTGTCATATTCCGAGTAGGATTCAAGGATTGAATGACTGTGACGAGCTTCAAACTCGCGACTGTAAGGCGTGGTGACAATGCAAAAGGATAGTAAATCCTATTCTTACATGATCGAGAACTGACAGATGATTAGCCGTTCGGTGACAGCGCACCTGGACCATTTTCACTGAGAGGACGGACAGTAGCCATTGACAACGGTGATCCCCCAACATACAACTTATCATGGAAATGAGTAAGAATGATTGGATAAAAGCAGTAGGAAAGTAGAGATTCAGAAGGAACACAGTATCTTCATGCACTTATCTGAAATTTCCACCAATAAATTACATAAATATCTCTATCTTTATTTTATGCTTTATTTATCTTTATATTCGAAAACCATTATAACCATTAGAATCCGCCTGACTGAGATTTACAAGATGACCATAACTTGCTTCATACCAACAATCTCCATGGGATCGACCCTTACTCACGTAAGCTTTATTACTTGGACGACCCAGTGCACTTGCTGGTTAGTTGTGTGAAGTTGTGAAGAATGTGTGTGAACCATAGTATTGTGCACCAAGTTTTTGGATCCATTGCTAGGAATTGTTCGAGTTGTGAAAAGTATGAGTCACAATTTGGCCTATCAAGTTTTTGCTTTATAGAAGTAGAAGAAAATAAGAAGAAAATCCGAACACAGGTAGAGGGGAGAAGAGGGTTCGAATTTTGAGTAGAAGAGAAGTGTTAGTAGATAAATAAATAAATTGAAGAAGATGAGAGAGAGGAGTTTTCGAAAATTAACTAAAATAAAAGAAAAATATTTTTGTTTTTATTTTAAATTAAAGTTAAAATTCGAATTTATAAAAAGGAATAAAATTAAAATTTAAAACAATTAGTTAAATAAAAAGATTTTTGGAAAATAGGGAGGTGATTTTCGAAAATTAGAGAGAGGAAAGTAGTTAGGTGGTTTTGAAAAAGATAAGAAATAGTAAAACAAACAAAAATTCAATTAGTTAGTTGAAAAAGATTTGAAAATCAATTTTTAAAAGATAGGAAGTAAGAAAAGATTTTGAAATTGATTTTGAAAAAAGATATGATTGAAAAGATACGATTGAAATTTATTTTGAAAAAGATTTGAAAAAGAAATTTAAAAAGATTTGATTTTTTGAAATTAAAATTGATTACTTGACTAACAAGAAACTAAAAGATATGATTCTAGAATTTAAAGATTGAACCTTTCTTAACAAGAAAGTAACAAACTTTAAATTTTTGAATCAATCACATTAATTGTTAGTAAAATTTTCGAAAATTATGAAGTAAAGATAAGAAAAAGATTTTGAAAATCAATTTTTTTTTCGCAAGTTTTGTTATTCACTGCTTTTTCTTGCTTCAGGAATCAATTTTATGATTTTTCAGAACATCAATAACATTTCTCTTTTTCATCATTCTTTCAAGAGCCAACAATTTTAACATTCATAAACAACAAGATAAAAAATATGCACTGTTCAAGCATTCATTTAGAAAACAAAAAGTATTGTCACCACATCAATATAATTAAACTAATTTCAAGGATGAATTCGAAAATCAAGTACTTCTTGTTCTTTTGTATTAAAAACATTTTTCATTTAAGAAAGGTGAAGGATTCATGGAATTATTCATAGCCTTAAGACATAGTTACTAAATACTAATGATCATGTAGTACTGACTCAAAACATAGACAAACATATAGCATAAAACTGAAAAACAGAGAGATAAGAACAAGGAAGTTAAGGAATGAGTCCAACTTAGTGAGGGTGGCGCCTTCTTCTTGAAGGACCAATGGTGTTCTTGAGCTCCTCTATGTCTCTTCCTTGCCCTTGTTGCTCCTCCCTCATAGCACTTTGATCTTCTCTAATCTCATTGAGAATGAAGGAGTGCTCTTGGTGTTCCACCCTTAATTGGTTCATGTTATGACTCAATCCTTCTAGAGAAGTGTTGAGTTGTTCTCAATAGTTGTTTGGAGGAAAATGCATCCCTTGAGGCATTTCTGGGATTTCTTGATGATGAGCTTCCTCATACGTCTCTTGGGATCCATGAATGGGCTCTCTTGTTTGCTCCATCCTCTTCTTAGTGATGGGCTTGTTGGTGCAAGAAATTGTGATCATCAACAATGGCGCCAAAAACTTGGTAGTGCTCTCAAACATGAATCACACTTAGTCACAACTCCGCACAACTAACCAGCAAGTGCACTGGGTCGTCCAAGTAATACCTTACATGAGTAAGGGTCGATCCCACGGAGATTGTTGGTATGAAGCAAGCTATGGTCACCTTGTAAATCTCAGTCAGGCGGATAATAGATGGTTATGGATTTTTGAATAATAATAAATAATAAACATAAAATAAAGATAGAGTTACTCATGTAATTCAATGGTGGGAATTTCAGATAAGTGTATGGAGATACTTGTCCCTGTTGGATCTCTGCTTTCCTACTGCCTTCCTTCAATCCTTCTTATTCCTTTCCATGGCAAGCTGTATGTAGGGCATCACCATTGTCAATGGCTACATCCCATCCTCTCAATGGAAAAGGTCCAAATGCTCTGTCACGGCACGGCTAATCATCTGTCGGTTCTCGATCATGTTGGAACAGAATCCCTTGATTCTTTTGCGTTTGTCATCACGCCCAACAATCGCGAGTTTGAAGCTCGTCACAGTCATTCAATCCCTGAATCCTACTTGAAATACCACAAATAAGGTTTAGATTTTCCAGATTCTCATGAATGCCGCCATCAATCTAGCTTATACCACGAAGATTTTGATTAAGGAATCCAAGAGATATGCGCCCGGTCTAAAGTAGAACGGAAGTGGTTGTCAGTCACGCGTTTATAGGTGAGAATGATGATGAGTGTCACGGATCATCACATTCATCATGTTGAAGTGCAACGAATATCTTAGAAAAAGAATAAGCGGAATTGAATGGAAAATAGTAGTAAGTGCATTAAAACTTGAGGTACAGCAGAGCTCCATACCCTTAATCTATGGTGTGTAGAAACTCCACCGTTGAAAATACATAAGTGATGAAAGTTCAGGCATGGCCGAGAGGCCAGCCCCCAAACGTGGTCAAAGGATTGGAAAATACAATCAAAGACCCAGGATCGGTCAAAAGACGTCTAATACACTAGTAAAAAGTTCTATTTATACTAAACTAGCTACTAGGGTTTACAGAAGTAAGTAATTGATGCATAAATCCACTTCCGGGACCCACTTGGTGTGTGTTTAGGCTGAGCTTGATCTTTACACGAGTTGAGGCTTCTTTTGGAGTTGAACGCCAAGTTGTAACGTGTTTTTGGCGTTCAACTCTGGTTCGTGACGTGTTTCTGGCGTTTGACTCCAGAATGCAGCATGGAACTGGCGTTGAACGCCAGTTTACATCGTCAAATCTCGAACAAAGTATAGACTATTATATATTGCTGGAAAGCTCTGGATCTCTACTTTCGAACGCCGTTGAGAGCACGCCATTTGGAGTTCTGTAGCTCCAGAAAATCCATTTTAAGTGTAGGGAGGTCAGATTCCAACAACATCAGCAGTCCTTTGTCAGCCTTTTATCAGAGTTTTGCTCAGGTCCCTCAATTTCAGCTAGAAAATACCTGAAATCAAACACACAAACTCATAGTAAAGTCCAGAAATGTGAATTTAGCATAAAAACTAATGAAAACATCCCTAAAAGTAACTAGATCATACTAAAAACTACCTAAAAATAATGCCAAAAAGCGTATAAATTATCCGCTCATCACAACACCAAACTTAAGTTGTTGCTTGTCCCTAAGCAACTGAAAATAAATTAGGATAAAAAGAAGGGAATATACTATAAATCCCAAAATATCAATGAATATTAGTTCTAATTAGATGAGCGGGACTTGTAGCTTTTTGCTTCTGAACAGTTTTGGCATCTCACTTTTTCCATTGAAGTTCAGAATGATTGGCATCTCTAGGAACTTAGAATTTCAGATAGTGTTATTGATTCTCCTAGTTAAGTTTGTTGATTCTTGAACACAGCTACTTTTATGAGTCTTGGCCGTGGCCCTAAGCACTTTGTTTTCCAGTATTACCACCGGATACATAAATGCCACAGACACATGACTGAGTGAACCTTTTCAGATTGTGACTCAGCTTTGCTAGAGTCCCCAGTTAGAGGTGTCCAGAGCTCTTAAGCACACTCTTTTTGCTTTGGATCACGACTTTAACCACTCAATCTCAAGCTTTTCACTTGGACCTGCATGCTACAAGCACATGGTTAGGGACACCTTGATTTAGCCGCTTAGGCTTGGATTTTATTACCTTGGGCCCTCCTACCCATTGATGCTCAAAGCCTTGGATCCTTTTTACCCTTGCCTTTTGGCTTTAAGGGCTATTGACTTTTTCTGCTTGCTTTTTCTTTTTCTTTCTAATTTTTTTCGCCATTTTTTTTTTCGCAAGCCTTTTGCTTTTTCACTTCTTTTTCTTGCTTCAAGAATCAATTTTATGATTTTTTAGATCATCAATAAAATTTCTCTTGTTCATCATTCTTTCAAGAGCCAACAATTTTAACATTCATAAACAACAAGATAAAAAATATGCAGTGTTCAAGCATTCATTCAGAAAGCAAAAAGTATGGTCACCACATCAATATAATTAAACTTAATTCAAGGACAATTTTCGAAATTCATGTACTTCTTGTTCTTTTGAATTAGAAACTTTTTTCATTTAAGAGAGGTAAAGGATTAATGGAATTATTCATAGCCTTAAGACATAGTTACTAAATACTAATGATCATGTAATAAGACACAAAACATAGATAAACATGAAGCATAAAAATCGAAAAACAGATAATTAAGAACAAGAAAGTTAAGGAATGAGTCCACCTTAGTGAGGGTGGCACCTTTTTGAAGGACCAATGGTGCTTTTTGAGCTCTTCTATGTCTCTTCCTTGCCTCTATTGCTTGATCCCTAGTGATTTTGGTGCTCCTATCCTTAGTTGCTCCCAATAATTGTGTAGAGGAAAATGTATCCCCTGAGGTATCTCAGGAATTTCTTGATGAGGGAATTCCTCATGCTCTCTTGATGTGAAGTCAAATGCTCTTCTACTGAGCTATGGACCCTTGAGATGAATCTCTCCATCTCCCATGACTCAGGGGTGGAAGCAATTGCCTTCCCTTTCCTCTTTCTTGAGGTTTTTCTGGCCTTAGGTGCCATCAATGGTTATGAAAAAACAAAAAAGCTATGCTTTTACCACACCAAACTTAGAATGTTGCTCGCCCTCGAGCAAAAGAAGAAAGAATAGAAGAAGAAGAAAAAGATATGGAGGAGATGGAAGGATGTGTGTATTCGGCTATATGGGTGGGATTGGGTGGGAAAGAGATTTTGAATTTTGAAGGTAGGTGGGGTGTATGGGAAATAGTGGATGGATGTGAGTAGTAAATGAAAAATAGAAGGGATGACCGTGAATGGAGAGAGAAAGGGTGAGGTAGATGGGGATCCTGTGAGGTCCACAGATCTTGAGGTGTCAAGAATTTACATCCCTGCACCAATGAAGCGTGTAAAATGCCTTTGCATGCAATTCTGGCGTTTGAATGCCAAATTGATGCTTGTTTTGGGCATTCAACGCCAGTTTTATGCTTGTTCTGGGCGTTCAACGCCCATCTGCAGCATGTTTCTGGCGTTGAACGCCAGCTTTCCTCAGTGTGCAATCCTAGTGTTTAAACGCCAGATTACTGCATGTTTCTGGCGTTCAACACCAGATCCATGCTCTGTTCTGGCGTTGAACGCCAGCCAGATGCTCCTTACTGGCATTTAGACGCCAGTAAGTCCTTCCTCCAGGGTGTGATTTTTCTTCTGCTGTTTTTTATTCTGTTTTTAATTTTAGTATTTTTTTCATGACTCCACATGATCATGAACCTAATAAAGCATAAAATAAAAATAAAAATAAAATTAGATAAATAAAAATTGGGTTGCCTCCCAATAAGCGCTCCTTTAATGTCACTAGCTTGACAGTGGGCTCTCATGGAGCCTCACAGATGTTCAGAGCATGATGAGGGCCTCCCAACACCAAACTTAGAGTTTGATTGTGGGGGCTTTGTTTGACTCTGTATTGAGAGAAGCTTATCATGTCTCTTTTCCATGTTTACAGAAAGATAACCTTGGGTTTTAAACACAAGGTAGTCCCCATTCAATTGAAGGACTAATTCACCTCTATTAACATCTATCATAGCTCCTGCTGTGGCTAGGAAAGGTCTTCCAAGGATGATGCATTCATCCTCCTCCTTTCTAGTGTCTAAGATTATGAAATCAACAGGGATGTAAAGGCCTTCAACCTTTACCAACACGTCCTCTACCAATCCATAAGCTTGTCTTACTGACTTGTCTGCCATTTGTAATGAGAATAAGGCAGGCTGTACCTCAATGATCCCCAGCTTCTCCATTACAGAGAGTGGCATAAGATTTATGCCTGACCCTAGGTCACACAGAGCTTTCTCAAAGGTCATGGTGCCTATGATACAGGGTATTACGAATTTGCCAGGATCTTGTCTCTATATGGGCCTCAGATTCCCGTGGGTCCTCAATAGGGAACTCCTTCTTGCTTGAGAGACGTCCCATGAGGTCTTCCTCATTGGGATTCACGTCCTCTCCTTCCTCTCTAGGTTCGGCCATATTGACTATATCAATGGCCTTGCACTCTCTCTTTGGATTCTCTTCAGTATTGCTTGGGAGAGTACTAGAAGGGGTTTTAGTAACTTTCTTACTCAGCTGGCCCACTTGTGCCTCCAGATTTCTGATGGAGGACCTTGTTTCATTCATGAAACTTAAAGTGACCTTAGACAGATCAGAGACTAAATTTGCTAAGTTAGAGGTATTCTGTTCATAATGCTGTGTCTGTTGCTGAGAAGATGATGGATAAGGCTTGATATTACTGAGCCTATTTCTTCCACCATTATTAAAGCCTTGTTGAGGCTTTTGTTGATCCTTCCATGAGAAATTCAGATGATTTCTCCATGATGAATTATAGGTGTTTCCATAAGGTTCACCCATGTAATTTACCTCTGCCATTGCAGGGTTTTCAGGATCATAAGCTTCTTCTTCAGAAAATGCCTCTTTAGTACTGTTGGATGCATTTTGCCATCCATTCAGACTTTGAGAAATCATGTTGACTTGATGAGTCAACATTTTGTTCTGAGCCAATATGGCATTCAGAGCATCAATTTCAAGAACTCCCTTCCTTTAAGGCGTCCCATTATTCACGGAATTCCTCTCAGAAGTGTACATGAACTGGTTATTTGCAACCATGTCAATAAGTTCTTGAGCTTCTGCAGGCATTTTTTTTAGGTGAATGGATCCACCTGCAGAATGGTCCAATGACATCTTAGAGAATTCAGATAGACCATAATAGAATATATCTATCATAGTCCACTCTGAAAACATGTCAGAAGGACATCTTTTGGTCATCTGCTTGTATCTTTCCCAAGCTTCATTGAGGGATTCACCATCTTTATGTTTGAAAGTCTGAACATCCACTCTAAGTTTGCTCAGCTTTTGAGGAGGAAAGAACTTAGCCAAGAAGGCCGTGACCAGCTTATCCCAGGAGTTCAGGCTATCTTTAGGTTGAGAGTCCAACCATGTTCTAGCTCTGTCTCTTACAGTAAAAGGGAAAAGCATGAGCCTGTAGACTTCAGGATCTACTCCATTAATCTTAACAGTCTCACAGACCTGCAAGAACTCAGTTAAGAACTGCTAGGGATCTTCTGATGGAAGTCCTTGAAACTTGCAGTTTTGTTGCATTAGAGCAACTAATTGAGGTTTCAGCTCAAAATTGTTTGCTCCTATGGCAGGAATTGAGATGCTTCTTCCATCAAACTTGGACGTAGGTGTGGTATAATCACCAAGCATCCTTCTTGCATTATTGTTGTTAGGTTCGGCTGCCATCTCCTTTTCTTGTTCGAAAATTTCAACAAGGTTGTCTCTAGATTGTTGTAATTTAGCTTCTCTTAGTTTCCTCTTCAGAGTCCTTTCAGGTTCTGGATCAGCTTCAACAAGAATGCCTTTTACCTTGTTCCTGCTCATATGAAAGAGAAGAGAACAGTAAAAGAAGAGGAATCCTCTATGTCACAGTAAAGAGATTCCTTATTATTAGTAGAAGAAGAAAGGGGATAAAGAAAGGGGAATACAAACACAAGGGTAAGGATAGGGGCAGTGATTTGAGATGAAGAGAAGTGAAGAGAGGTGTTAGTAAATGAATAAATAAATAGAAAAAGATGAGAGAGGGAGAAATTTTCGAAATTAAATTTTTGAAAAGGAGTTAAATGATTTTCGAAAATAAAGATAAGAAATAAAATTAAAATTTAAATTTAAAACAATTAATTAATTAAAAAAGAATTTTGGAAAAAGAGGGAGGTATTTTTGAAAATTAGACAGAGAAAAATTGTTAGGTGGTTTTGAAAAAGATAAGAAACAAACAAAAAGTCAAATAGTTAGTTGAAAAAGATTTGAAAATCAAATTTGAAAAGATAAGAAGATAAGAAGTTAGAAAAGATATTTTAAAATCAAATTTTTGAAAAAGATGAAATTTTGAAAAAGATATGATATAAAAGATAAGATAAGATAGATTTAATTTTTAAAATTAAAATTAATTACGTAACTAACAAGAAACTAAAAGATAAGATTCTAGAATTTAAAGATTGAACCTTTCTTAACAAGAAAGTAACAACTTCAAATTTTTGAACCAATCACATTAATTGTTAGCATAATTTTTGAAAATAAAGATAAAATTAAGAAAAAGATTTTTGAAAAATATTTTAAAGAATTTTCAAAAATCAGAAGATAAAAATGAAAAAGATTTGATTTTTGAAAAAGTTTTGAAAAGATAGGATTTTTAAAATTGAAAATTTTGACTTGACTAACAAGATCCAACTTATTTTAAAAATTTTGACTAAGTCAACCCAAATTTTTGAAATTTTGAGAGAAAAAAGAAAAAGATATTTTTTTATTTTTGAATTTTTAATGATGAGTGAGAAAAACACAATTATGACCCAAAACATGAAAATTTTGGATCAAAACACATTATGCATGCAAGAACACTATGAAGGTCAAGATGAACACCAAGAACACTTTGAAGATCATGATGAGCATCAAGAACATATTTTTGAAAATTTTTTTATGCAAAGAAAATGTGCAAGACACCAAACTTTGAATTCTTTAATGCATGGACACTAACAAACGAAAAATGCATATGAAAAACAACAAAAGACACAAAACAAGAAAACATCAAGATCAAACAAGAAGACTTACCAATCACAACTTGAAGATCATGAAGAACACCATGAATGCATGAATTTTCGAAAAATAATGCATAAATTTTTAAAAAATATACAATTGACACCAAACTTAAAAATTGACTCAAAACTCAAACAAGAAACACAAAATATTTTTGGTTTTTTTTTTATTTTATGATTTTTTTTTGGATTTTCTTTTAATTTTTTCGAAAAACATATAGAAGAAAAGAAAATAAGAAATCCAAAATTTTTTTAATAAGAATTCCAGGAATCTTTCAATATTAGCCTAAAGCTCCAATCCAAGGGTTGGGCATGGCTTAATAGCCAGCCAACTTTAGAAGATATAAATCAGGCATGTAACAACTGGTATTTCAATTAACTTGCCTCTATGCTGATGGTTTTGAAGCCTCAATCCAATTGAGTTAGACATGGCTTTACAGCCAGCCAAGCTTCAACATACTTTATGCAACACTAGAATTCATTCTTAAAAATTTTGACTAATTTTTCGAAAACAAAGAAACAAAATTTTGAAAAATATTTTTGAAAACTTTTTGAAAAGAAAAATAAAAAGAAAATTACCTAATCTGAGCAACAAGATGAACCGTCAGTTGTCCAAACTCGAACAATCCCCGGAAACGGCGCCAAAACTAGGTGCACGAAATTGTGATCATCAACAATGGTGCCAAAAACTTGGTAGCGCTCTCAAACGTGAATCACACTTAGTCACAACTCTGCACAACTAACCAGCAAGTGCACTGGGTCGTCCAAGTAATACCTTACGTGAGTAAGGGTCGATCCCACGAAGATTGTTGGTATGAAGCAAGCTATGGTCACCTTGTAAATCTCAGTCAGGCGGATAATATATGGTTATGGATTTTTGAATAATAATAAATAATAAACATAAAATAAAGATAGAGTTACTCATGTAATTCAATGGTGGGAATTTTAGATAAGTGTATGGAGATGCTTGTCCCTGTTGGAGCTCTGCTTTCCTACTGCCTTCCTTCAATCCTTCTTATTCCTTTCCATGGCAAGCTGTATGTAGGGCATCACCATTTTCAATGGTTACATCCCATCCTCTCAGTGAAAAAGGTACAAATGCTCTGTCACGGCATGGCTAATCATCTGTCGGTTCTCGATCATGTTGGAATAGAATCCCTTGATTCTTTTGCGTTTGTCATCACGCCCAACAATCGCGAGTTTGAAGCTCGTCACAGTCATTTAATACCTGAATCCTACTCGGAATACCACAGACAAGGTTTAGAATTTCCGGATTCTCATGAATGCCGCCATCAATCTAGCTTATACCACGAAGATTCTGATTAAGGAATCCAAGAGATATGCGCCCGGTCTAAAGTAGAACGGAAGTGGTTGTCAGTCACATGTTCATAGGTGAGAATGATGATGAGTGTCACGGATCATCACATTCATCATGTTGAAGTGCAACGAATATCTTAGAATAAGAATAAGCGGAATTGAATGGAAAATAGTAGTAATTGCATCAAAACTTGAGGTACAGCAGAGCTCCACACCATTAATCTTTGGTGTGTAGAAACTCCACCGTTGAAAATACATAAGTGATGAAGGTTCAGGCATGGCCGAGAGGCCAGCCCCCAAATGTGGTCAAAGGATTGGAAAATACAATCAAAGACCCAGGATCGGTCAAAAGACGTCTAATACACTAGTAAAAAGTTCTATTTATACTAAACTAGCTACTAGGGTTTACAGAAGTAAGTAATTGATGCATAAATCCATTTCCGGGGCCCACTTGGTGTGTGTTTGGGCTGAGCTTGATTTTTACACGAGCTGAGGCTTCTTTTGGAGTTGAACGCCAAGTTGTAACGTGTTTTTGGCGTTCAACTCTGGTTCGTGACGTGTTTCTGGCATTTGACTCCAGAATACAGCATAGAACTGGCGTTGAGCGCCAGTTTACGTCGTCAAATCTCGAACAAAATATAGACTATTATATATTGCTGGAAAGCTCTGGATGTCTACTTTCGAACGCCGTTGAGAGCACGCCTTTTGGAGTTCTGTAGCTCCAGAAAATCTATTTTATGTGTAGGGAGGTCAGATTCCAACAGCATCAGCAGTCCTTTGTCAGCCTTTTATCAGAGTTTTGCTCAGGTCCCTCAATTTCAGCTAGAAAATACCTGAAATCAAACACACAAACTCATAGTAAAGTCCAGAAATGTGAATTTAGCATAAAAACTAATGAAAACATCCCTAAAAGTAACTAGATCATATTAAAAACTACCTAAAAACAATGCCAAAAAGCGTATAAATTATCCGCTCATCAGTTGTCCTCTTCAATGAGGATGTCTCCTTCTATGACAACTCTAGCTAAGTTGCATAGATGGCAAATGAGATGAGGAAAAGCTAGACTTGCCAAGGTGGAGGGCTTTTCGGCTACTTTGTAGAGTTCTAGAGAGATGACTTCATGAACTTCTACTTCCTCTCCAATCATGATGCTATGAATCATGATGGCCCGATCCATAGTTACTTCAGATTGGTTGCAAGTGGAGATGATGGAGCGTTGGATGAACTCCAACTATCCTCTAGCCACAGGCTTAAGGTCTAGTCTTCTCAATTGAATCGGCTTGCCTTTTGAGTCTCTAGCTCCTTCCACACATATGTCCATGAGGACTTGGTCCAACCTTTGATCAAAGTTGACCCTTCTAGTGTAGGTGCATGCGTCTTCTTGTATCATAGGCAAGTTGAACGCTAACCTTACGTTCTCCGAACTTAAATCTAAGCATTTCCCCCGAACCATTGTAAGCCAATTCCTTGGGTTCGGGTTCATGCTTTGATTATGGTTCCTAGTGATTCATACGTTTGCATAGAACTCTTGAACCGTTAAGATTCCAACTTGTTGAATGGAATTGGAGAGAACTTCCCATCCTTTTCTTCTATTCCCTTGTTGGATCTCCGAATATTCGCCCTTTTTGAGCTTAACAGGGACCTCAGGGATCACCTTTTTCTTGGCCACAACTTCATAGAAGTGGTCTTGATGGGCTTTTGAGATGAATCTCTCCATCTCCCATGACTCAAAGGTGGAAGCAATTGCGTTCCCTTTCCTCTTTCTTGAGGTTTCTCTGGCCTTAGGTGCTATCAATGGTTATGAAAAAACAAAAAAGCTATGCTTTTACCACACCAAACTTAGAATGTTGCTCGCCCTTGAGCAAAAGAAGAAAGAATAAAAGAAGAAGAAGAAGATATGGAGGAGAGGGAGAGAGGTGTGGGTTTCGGCCAAGGGGGAGAAGAGAGGGTAGTGTTGTATGAAAATGAAGAAGGATGGAGGGGTTTATATAGTGGAAGGAGAGGGGTTTGGGTTCGGTCATTTAGGGTGGGTTTGGGTGGGAAAGAGATTTTGAATTTAAAGGTAGGTAGGGTTTATGGGGAAGAGTGGATGGATATGATTGGTGAAGGGGTAATGGGGAAGAGAGATTAGAGTGATTGGTGAAGGGTATAGTGGTATTGGATTGTGTGAAGAAGAGAGAAGTGGGGTAGGTGGGGATCCTATGGGGTCCACAGATCCTGAGGTGATCCTGTGGGATCTACAGATCTTGAGGTGTCAAGGATTTCTCATCCCTGCATCTTTTAGACGTGTAAAATGCCCTCTGTATGCAATCTTGGCATTTAACGCCAGACTGCAGCTTGTTTCTAACGTTAAACGCCCAAATGTAGCCTATTTCTGGCGTTTAACACCAGCTTGATGCTTGTTTCTGGCATTAAACGCCAGCTTGGTGATTGTTTCTGGCATTAAACACCAGACAGATGCTTGTTTATGGCGTTTAAATGCCAGACAGCTCTTCCTCCAGGGTGTGCTTTTTTCTGCTTTTTTTTATTCTGTTTTTAATTTTTGTAATTATTTTGTGACTCTACATGATCATAAACCTAATAAAACATAAAAGAACAATAGAAATATAGATAAATAAAAATTGGGTTGCCTCCCAATAATCGCTTCTTTAATGTCAATAGCTTGACAGTGAGCTCTCATGGAGCTTCACAGATGTTCAAAGCATTGTTGAGACCACCCAACACCAAACTTAGACTTTGAATGTGAGGGTTCAACACTAAACATAGAGTTTGGTTGTGGCCTCCCAACACCAAACTTAGAGTTTGATTGTGGGGGCTTTGTTTGACTCTGTATTAAGAAAAGCTTTTCATGCTTCCTCTCCATGGTTGCAGAGGAAGATCTTTGAGCTTTAAACATAAGGTTATCCCCATTCAATTGAAGGACTAGCTCTCCTCTGTCAACATCAATCACAGCTCCTGCTGTGACTAGGAAGGGTCTTCCAAGGATGATGCATTCATCCTCATCCTTCCCAGTGTCTAGGATTATGAAATTAGCAGGGATGTAAAGGCCTTTAACCTTCACTAACATGTCCTCTACCAATCGATAAGCTTGTTTTATTGACTTGTCTGCCATTTCTAATGAGATTTTTGCAGCTTGTACCTCAAAGATCCACAGTTTCTCCATTACAAAGAGTGGTATAAGATTTATACTTGACCCCAGGTCACACAGAGCCTTCTCAAACGTCATGGTGCCTATGGTACAGGGTATTAAGAATTTACCAAGATCTTATTTTTTTTGAGGTAAAGTTTGCTGAACCCATGTATTTAGTTCACTAATGAGCAAGGGAGGTTCATCTTCCCAAGTCTCATTACCAAATAACTTGGCATTCAGCTTCATGATGGCTCCTAGATATTGAGCAACTTACTCTTCAGTTACATCTACATCCTCTTCAGAGGAAGAATAGTTCTCAGAGCTCATGAATGGCAGAAGGAAGTTTAATGGAATCTCTATGGTCTCTATATGAGCCTCAGATTCCTTTAGGTCCACAATAGGGAACTCCTTTCTGTCTAGAGGACGTCCAATGAGGTCTTCCTCATTGGGATTCACGTCCTCCCCTTCCTCTTTGGATTCGGCCATTTTGATTATATCAATGGCCTTGCACTCTCTTTTTGGATTCTCTTCTGTATTGCTTGGGAGAGTACTAGGAGGAGTTTCAGTGATTTTCTTACTCAGCTGACCCACTTGTGCCTCCAAGTTTCTAATGGAGGACCTTGTTTCATTAATGAAACTTAAAGTGGTCTTAGATAGATCAGAGACTATGTTTGCTAAGCTAGAGGGGCTCTGCTCAGAATTCTCTGTCTGTCGCTGAGAAGATGATGGAAAAGGCTTGCTATTGCTAAACCTGTTTATTCCACCATTATTAAAGCCTTGTTGAGGCTTTTGTTGATCCTTCCATGAGAAATTTGGATGATTTCTCCATGAGGGATTATAGGTGTTTCCATAGGCTTCACCCATGTAATTCACCTCTGCCATTGCAGGGTTCTCAGGATCATAAGCTTCTTCTTCAGAAGATGCTTCTTTAGTACTGTTGGATGCATTTTGCAATCCATTCAGACTCTGAGATATCATATTGACTTGTTGGGTCAATATTTTTTTCTGGGCCAGTATGGCATTCAGAGCATCAATTTCAAGAACTCCCTTCTTCTGAGGTGTCCCATTACTCACAGGATTCCTCTCAGAGGTGTACATGAATTGGTTATTTGCAACCATGTCAATGAGTTCTTGAGCTTCTGCAAGCATTTTCTTTAGGTGAATGGATCCACCTGCAGAATGGTCCAGTGACATCTTAGAGAACTCAGATAGACCATCATAGAATATATCCAAAATGGTCCACTCTGAAAGCATGTCAGAAGGACACTTTTTGGTCAACTGCTTGTATCTTTCCCAAGCTTCATAGAAAGATTCACCATCTTTTTGCCTGAAGGTCTGAACATCCACTCTAAGCTTGCTCAGCTTTTAAGGATGAAAGAACTTGGCCAAGAAGGCCGTGACCAGCTTATCCCAAGAGTCCAGGCTATCTTTAGGTTGTGAGTCTAACCATGTTCTAGCCTGTCTCTTACAGCAAAAAGGGAAAAGTATGAGACTGTAGACTTCAGGATCTACTCCATTAGTCTTAACAGTATCACAGATCTGCAAGAACTCAGTTAAAAACTGATAGGGATCTTTTGATGAAAGTCCATAAAACTTGCAGTTCTATTGCATTAGAGCAACTAGTTGAGGCTTCAGCTCAAAATTGTTTGCTCTAGTGGCAGGGATTAAGATGCTTCTTCCATAAAAATTGGAAGTAGGTGTAGTATAATCACCAAGCATCGTCCTTGCATTATTGTTGTTGTCATTATTTTCGGCTGCCATCTCCTCTTCTTTTTCGAAAATTTTTGTAAGGTTTTATCTGGATTGTTTGTATTTTTGCTTCTCTTAGTTTCTTCTTCAGAGTCCTTTCAGGTTCAAGATCTGCTTCAACAAGAATGTTCTTGTCCTTGCTCTTGTTCATATGAAAAAGAAGGGAACAGAAAATAATAATAGGGATCCTCTTTACCACAGTAGAGAGATTCCTTTATGTGAGTAGAAGAAAATAAGAAGAAAATCCGAACACAGGTAGAGGGGAGAAGAGGGTTCGAATTTTGAGTAGAAGAGAAGTGTTAGTAGATAAATAAATAAATAGAAGAAGATGAGAGAGAGGAGTTTTCGAAAATTAACTAAAATAAAAGAAAAATATTTTAGTTTTTATTTTAAATTAAAGTTAAAATTCGAATTTATAAAAAGGAATAAAATTAAAATTTAAAATAATTAGTTAAACAAAAAGATTTTTGGAAAAAGATGGAGGTGATTTTCGAAAATTAGAGAGAGGAAATTAGTTAGGTAGTTTTGAAAAATATAAGAAATAGTAAAACAAACAAAAAGTCAATTAGTTAGTTGAAAAAGATTTGAAAATCAATTTTGAAAAGATAAGGAGTTAGAAAAGATTTTTGAAATTGATTCGGAAAAAAAAATATAGAAATAAGTTTACAAAACAAAAATGAAAAAGATTTGATTTTTGAAAAAGTTTTGAAAAGATAAGATTTTTGAAATTGAAATCTTGACTTGACTAACAAGAAACAACTTATTTTAAAAATTTTTGACTAAGGAAACCCAATTTTTATTTATCTATATTTCTATTGTTCTTTTATGTTTTATTAGGTTTATGATCATGTGGCGTGGTGGACGAAATTGTGATCACTTGTTATTTGTTTATAAAGGATGTTTACTCTTAGGGCACTGTTTATTTTCTTCACAACTCCGTTCAACTAACCAGCAAGTGTACTGGGTCGTCCAAGTAATAACCTTACGTGAGTAAGGGTCGAATCCACAGAGATTGTTGGTATGAAGCAAGCTATGGTCACCTTGTAGATCTCCGTCAGGCAGATTAAATGTTGATTTATGGGTTTCGAAAATATAAAATAAAAAGAAAATACATAATAAAAGGGATAGAATACTTATGTAGATTCATTGGTAGGAATTTCAGATAAGCGGAATGGAGGTGCTGTAGAGCTCACGGACGCCTGCTCTCCTATTCCTTCTACTCAATCCTTCTTAATTCTTTCCATGGCAAGCTTTGTATAGGGGTTCACCATCAACTGTGGCTACTTTCATCCTCACGGGGAAATATCCTATGCGGCTGTCACTCGCACAGCTGACCAGTCTGGAGGCATCACCCATGGTTGATAGCTACATCCCATCCTCGCAGTGAAAGCTAATGCTCACGCACTCTGTCACAGTACGGCCAATCACCGGTTGGTTCCCTCCCCTACTGGAATAGAATCCATTGATTCTTTTGCGTTGTCACTACGCCCAGCAGGTTACAAGTTTGAAGCACGTCACAGTCATTCATTACCGGAATCCTACTCGGACACCACAGACAAGGTAGACTTTCCGGATCCTCATAAATGCCGCCATCCATCTAGCTTATACCACGAAGATTCTGTTGGGGAATCTAAGAGATAGACATTCAAGCTTGTGTTGCATGTAGAACGAAAGTGGTTGTCAATCACGCGCGTTCATAAGAGAGAATAATAATGAGGGTTATTTACTCATCATCTTCATCATGTTCTTGGGTGCGAATGAATATCTTGGAATAAGAATAAAAGAGGATTTGAATAAAAGAAAATAGAACTTCATTAATCTTTGAGGTACAGCAGAGCTCCACACCCTTAATCTATGGTGTGCAGAAACTCCACCGTTGAAAATACATAAGCAAAGGGTTCAGGCATGGCCGAATGGCCAGCCCTCTCCATGATCAAGTGACCGAATGAATAAAGAGTTTAAAGTGGTCAAAAGATGTCTAATACAATAGATAAATGTCCTATATATACTAGACTAGCTCCTAGGGTTTACATGAGTAAGTAATTGATGCATAAATTCACTTCCGGGGCCCACTTGGTGTGTGCTTGGGCTGAGCTTGATCAATCCACGAGCTAAGGCTTCTTTTGGAGTTGAACTTTGAGTTATGACGTGTTTTGGGCGTTTAACTCCGGATCATGACGTTTTTCTGGCGTTTAACTCCAGAAAGGAGCGTGTACTTGGCGTTCAACGCCAGTTTACGTCGTCATTCTTCGAATAAAGTATGGACTATTATATATATTGCTGGAAAGCCCTGGATGTCTACTTTCCAACGCCGTTGAGAGCGCGCCAATTGGAGTTCTGTAGCTCCAGAAAATCCATTTTGAATGCAGGGAGGTCAGAATCCAACAGCATCAGCAGTCCTTTTGTCAGCCTTTTTCAGAGTTTTGCTCAAATCCCTCAATTTCAGTCAGAATTTACCTGAAATCACAGAAAAACACACAAACTCATAGTAAAGTCCAGAAATGTGAATTTAACATAAAAACTAATGAAAACATCCCTAAAAGTAGCTCGATCTTACTAAAAACTATATAAAAACAATGCCAAAAAGCGTATAAATTATCCGCTCATCACAACACCAAACTTAAATTGTTGCTTGTCCCCAAGCAACTGAAAATCAAATAGGATAAAAAGAAGAGAATATACTATAAAGTCCAAAATATCACTGAATATTAATTTAATTACATGAGCGGGACTTGTAGCTTTTTGCTTCTGAACAGCTTTGGCATCTCACTTTTTCCTTTGAAGCTCAGAGTGATTGGCATCTCTAGGAACTTAGAATTTTGGATAGTGTTATTGACTTTCCTAGTTAAGCATGTTGATTCTTGAACACAGCTACTTATGAGTCTTGGCTGTGGCCCTAAGCACTTTGTCTTCCAGTATTACCACCGGATACATAAATGCCACAGACACATAACTGGGTGAACCTTTTCAGATTGTGACTTAGCTTTGCTAAAGTCCCCAGTTAGTGGTGTCCAGAGCTCTTAAGCACACTCTTTTGCCTTGGATCACGACTTTAACCATTCAGTCTCAAGCTTTTCACTTGGACCTTCATGACACAAGCACATGGTTAGGGACAACTTGATTTAGCCGCTTAGGCCTGGATTTTAATTTCCTTGGGCCCTCCTATCCATTGATGCTCAAAGCCTTGGAACCCTTGCCTTTTGGTTTTAAGGGCTATTGGCTTTTTCTACTGCTCCTTCTTTTTCTATATACTCTTTTTAGATCGCCATTTTTTTTTCACTGCTTTTTCTTGCTTCAAGAATCAATTTCATGATTTTTCAGATCATCAATAACATTTCTCTTTGTTCATCATTCTTTCAAGAACCAACAATTTTAACACTCATAAACAACAAGATCAAAAGACATATGCACTGTTCAATCATTCATTCAGAAAACAAAAGCATTGTCACCACATCAATATAATTAAACTAAATTCAATAATAATTTCGAAAATTATGTACTTCTTGTTCTTTTGAATTAAAACATTTTTCTTTTTAAGAAAGGTGAAGGACTAATGGGATTTATTCATAGCTTTAAGGCATGGTTACATACTAATGATCATGAAATAAAGACACAAAACATAGATAAACACAACAATTAAAAACCGAAAACAGAAAGAAATAAAGAACAAGGAATGAATCCACCTGAGTGAGGGTGGCGCCTTCTTGAAGAACCAATGGTGCTCTTTGAGCTCCTTTATGTCTCTTCCTTGCCTTTGTTGAATGATTCCTAGTAATTTTCGTGTTCCTCCCCTTAGTTGCTTCCAATATTTGTGTGGAGGACAACTTATCCCCTGAGGTATCTCAGGGATCTCTTGATTTGCAGCCACATGTTCTACCACTGAGCTATGACGGCTTATATTTTTAGTTTTTCCATCTCTCATGACTCAGAGGTGGAAGCTTTTTGTCTTCCCTTTGAGGTTTCTCTGGCCTTAGGTGCCATTAATGGTAATGGAAAAGCAAAAAGCTATGCTTTTACCACACCAAACTTAAAATATTGCTCGCCCTCGAGCAAGAAAAGAAAGAAGAGAAGAAGAAGAAGAAGAAGAAAAATGGAGGTGAGTGAGGGGAGATGGGTTCGGCTATATGGGTGGGATTGGGTGGGAAAGAATTTTGAATTTTGAAGGTGAGTGGGGTTTATGGGAAAGGGTGAGTGGTGAATGAAAACAGAAGGATGTTGGGAAGTGTGACATTGAGAATGAGATTTGGATTAGGAGAGTGTGATTAGGATTAAAAGAAATGTGGTAGGTGGGGATCCTGTGGGGTCCACAAATCCTGGGGTGAGGATCCTGTGGGGTCCACAGATCCTGAGGTGAAAACAAATACCATTCCTTCACCATATAGGCATGTAACATGCCTTCATGCAACATTCTGGCGTTTAAACGCCCATTTGTGCATGTTCTGGGCGTTCAACGCCCATGTAATGCATGTTTCTGGCGTTGAATGCCAGTTTCATGCTTGTTTCTGGCGTTCAGCGCCAGATTGTCCTCTGTGTGCGCATCCTGGCGTTTAACGCCAGGTTGTTGCTTGTTTTGGGCCTTCAGCGCCAGAATGGTGCTCTGTTCTGGCGTTGAACGCCGGCCAGATGCACCTTCTGGGCGTTGAACGCCAGCCCGTGCGTCCTCCAGGGTGAAAAATTTTTTTTTTCTTCTATTTTTGACTCTGTTTTTAATTTTTTTGATTTTTTCGTGACTCCTCATGATCATGTACCAAATTAAACATAAAAATAACAAAGAAACAAAATAAAATAAAATTAGATAAATAAAATTGGGTTGCCTCCCAACAAGCGCTTCTTTAGTGTCAATAGCTTGACAGTGGCTCTCATGGAGCCATAAGGTGATCAGGTCAATTTAAGTGTGGTATTCCCAACACCAAACTTAGAGTTTGGATATGGGGTTTGAACACCAAACTTAGAGTTTGGTTGTGGCCTCACAACACCAAACTTAGAGTTTGACTGTGAAGGCTCTTCTTGACTCTGAACTGAGAGAAGCTCTTTTATGCTCACTCTCTTTTGTCACAGAGGGATGGCCATGTGCTTGAAACACAAGGTAGTCCCCATTCAATTGAAGGACTAACTCACCTCTATTGACATCTATCACAGCTCCTGCTGTGGCTAGGAAAGGTCTTCCTAGGATGATGCATTCATCATCTTCCTTCCTAGTGTCTAGGATTATGAAATCAGTAGGGATGTAAAGGCCTTCAACCTTTACTAGCACGTCCTCTACTAATCCATATGCTTGCCTCACTGACTTATCTGCCAATTGTAATGAGAACAAAGCAGGTTGTACCTCAATGATCCCCAGCTTCTCCATTACAGAGAGTGGCATAAGATTTATCCCTGAGCCAAGATCACATAGAGCTTTTTCAAAGCTCATAGTGCCTATGGTACAAGGTATTGAGAACTTGCCAGGATCTTGCTTCTTTTGAGGTAGAGTTCTCTGAATCCAAGTATCTAGTTCACTCATGAGTAAGGGAGGTTCACTTTCCCATGTCTCATTACCAAACAGCTTGGCATTCAGCTTCATGATAGCTCCTAAATATTGAGCAACTTGCTCTCCAGTCACATTTTCATTCTCTTCAGAGGATGAATATTCTTCAGAGCTCATGAATGGCAGAAGGAGATTTAAAGGAATCTCTATGGTCTCTGTATGAGCCTCAGATTCCTCAGGATCCTCAATAGGAAACTCCTTCTTGCTTGAGGAACGTCCCAGGAGGTCTTTCTCACTAGGATTTTCGTCCTCCTCCTCCTTGGTGCATTCGGCCATTTTGATTAAATTAATGGCCTTGCACTCTCCTTTTGGATTTTCTTCTGTATTGCTTGGGAGAGTACTGGGAGGAGTGTCAATGACTTTCTTACTCAGCTGGCCCACTTGTGCCTCCAGATTTCTAATGGAGGATCTTGTTTCATTCATGAAACTGAAAGTGGCTTTTGACAGATCAGAGACTATATTGGCTAAATTAGAATTGTTTTGTTCAGAATTCTCTGTCTGTTGCTGAGAAGATGATGGATATGGCTTGCTATTGGCCAGCCTAGTACGTCCACCATTGTTAAAACCTTGTTGAGGTTTTTGTTGATCCTTCCAGGAGAAATTTGGATGATTTCTCCATGATGAGTTATAGGTGTTTCCATAAGGTTCACCTAAGTAATTAACCTCTGCCATGGCAGGGTTTTCAGGATCATAAGCTTCTTCAGAAGCTGCCTCTCTAGCACTGTTGGATGCATGTTGCAATCCATTCAGATTTTGAGAGATCATGTTGACCTGTTGAGTCAACACCTTGTTCTGAGCCAATATGGCATTCAGAGCATCAATTTTAAGAACTCCTTTCTTCTGAGGTACCCCATTGTTCACGGAATTCCTCTCAGAGGTGTACATAAACTGGTTGTTTGCAACCATGTCAATGAGTTCTTGAGCCTCTTCAGGCGTTTTCTTCAGGTGAATGGATCCACCTGCAGAATGATCCAATGACATTTTCGAAAATTCAGAGAGACCATAATAGAATATATCTAATATGGTCCATTCTGAAAACATGTCAGATGGACATCTCTTGGTCAGCTGCTTGTATCTTTCCCAAGCTTCATAGAGGGATTCACCATCTTTTTGTTTGAAGGTTTGAACATCCACTCTCAGCTTGCTCAGCTTTTGAGGAGGAAAGAACTTATCTAAGAATGCAGTGACAAGCTTATCCCATGAGTCCAGGCTATCCTTGGGTTGTGAATCCAACCATACTCTAGCTCTATCTCTTACAGCAAAAGGGAAAAGCAAGAGTCTGTAGACTTCAGGATTAACTCCATTTGTCTTTACAGTGTCACAGATCTGCAAGAACTCAGTTAAAAACTGATAAGGATCTTCAGATGGAAGTCCATAAAACTTGCAGTTTTGTTGCATTAAAGCAACTAGTTGAGGCTTAAGCTCAAAGTTATTGGCTCCAATGGCAGGAATGGAGATGCTTCTTCCATCAAATTTAGACGTTGGTTTTGTGAAGTCACCAAGCATTCTCCTTGCATTATTATTATTATTTTCTTCTGCCATCTCTTTCTCTTGTTCGAAATTTTCTAGAAGGTCTCTTCTGGATTGTTGTAATTTAGCTTCTTTTAATTTTCTCTTCAGAGTCCTTTCAGGTTCTGGATCAATTTCAACAAGAGTGCCCTTATCCCTGTTCCTGCTCATATGAAAGAGAAGAAAACAAGAAAAGAAAAAGGAATTCTCTATGTCACAGTATAGAGATTCCTTTATGTTAGTAGAAAAAGAAAGGGGTAAAAGAAGAGGGGGAGACAAAGAATGTAATGTAATGGAAGAAACACAACTGTGAGGATGGCAGAGATGTGAGATGAGATGTTAGGATATGAATGAAGAGAGGTGAAGAGAAGTGTTAGTAATTAAATAATAAAATAGAAGAAGAAAAGAGAAGGGAATTTTCGAAATTAATTTTTGAAAAAGGGTTAGTGATTTTCGAAAATTAGAAATAAATTATAATTAAAATTAAAACATAAAACAATTAATTAATTAAGAAGAACTTTTGAAAAAGGGAAGAGATATTTTCGAAAATAAGAGAGGGAAAAGTAGTTAGGTAGTTTTGAAAAAGATAACAAACAAAAAGTTAATTAGTTGATTGAAAAAGATTTGAAATCAAAATTGAAAAAGATAAGAAATTAGTAAGTTAGATAAGATATTTTGAAAATCAAATTTTGAAAAAAAGATAAGATAAAAAGATAAAAAGATTTTTAAGAAAAAAGATATTTTGAAAAAGATTTAATTTTTTTTAAAATTACTTAGCTAACAAGAAACTACAAGATAAGATTCTAGAACTTAAAGATTGAACCTTTCTTAGCAAGAAAGTAACAAACTTCAAATTTTTGAACCAATCACATTAATTGTTAGCTAATTTTCGAAAATTACATATAAAGATAAGAAAAAGATTTTGAAAATAATATGAAAAAGATTTTTGAAATTTTCGAAAAAAAGAAAAAATTGAAAAAGATAAGATTTTTTAAAAAAAAAAAAGATTTTGAAAAGATAAGATTTTTTAAAATTGAAATTTTGACTTGACTTGTAAGAAACAACTAATTTTGAAAATTTTTGACCAAGTCAATCCCAAAATTTCGAAATTTTGGAGGGAAATAAGGAAAAGATATTTTTTTGATTTTTGAATTTTTAAAGATGAGAGAGAAAAACAACAAAAATACTCAATGCATGAAATTTTGAGATCAAAACCATGAATGCATGCAAGAACACTATGAATGTCAAGATGAACACCAAGAACACTTTGAAGATCATGATGAACATCAAGAACATATTTTTGAAAAATTTTTGATGCAAAGAAAACATGCAAGACACCAAACTTAGAAATCTTTAATGCATGAAAAATATGAATGCAAAAATGCATATGAAAAACAACAAAAGACACAAAACAAGAAATCATCAAGATCAAACAAGAGGACTTATCAAGAACAACTTGAAGATCATGAAGAACACTATGAATGCATGGATTTTCGAAAAATGCAAGAAAAATTTTTAAAAACATGCAATTGACACCAAACTTAAAAATTAACACAAGATTCAAACAAGAAACACAAAATATTTTTGATTTTTATGATTTTCTAATTTTTTTGGATTTTTATTAATTATTTTCGAAAATAATGTGAAGAAAAACGAAAAATAAAAGAAAAATTTTGAAAAAGATTTTTGAAAAGAAAATTACCTAATCTGAGCAACAAGATGAACCGTCAGTTGTCCATACTCGAACAATCCCCGGCAACGGCGCCAAAAACTTAGTGGACGAAATTGTGATCACTTGTTATTTGTTTATAAAGGATGTTTACTCTTAGGGCACTGTTTATTTTCTTCACAACTCCGTTCAACTAACCAGCAAGTGTACTGGGTCGTCCAAGTAATAACCTTACGTGAGTAAGGGTCGAATCCACAGAGATTGTTGGTATGAAGCAAGCTATGGTCACCTTGTAGATCTCCGTCAGGCAGATTAAATGTTGATTTATGGGTTTCGAAAATATAAAATAAAAAGAAAATACATAATAAAAGGGATAGAATACTTATGTAGATTCATTGGTAGGAATTTCAGATAAGCGGAATGGAGGTGCTGTAGAGCTCACGGACGCCTGCTCTCCTATTCCTTCTACTCAATCCTTCTTAATTCTTTCCATGGCAAACTTTGTATAGGGGTTCACCATCAGCTGTGGCTACTTTCATCCTCACGGGGAAATATCCTATGCGGCTGTCACTCGCACAGCTAACCAGTCTGGAGGCATCACCCATGGTTGATAGCTACATCCCATCCTCGCAGTGAAAGCTAATGCTCACGCACTCTGTCACAGTACGGCCAATCACCGGTTGGTTCCCTCCCCTACTGGAATAGAATCCATTGATTCTTTTGCGTTGTCACTACGCCCAGCAGGTTACAAGTTTGAAGCACGTCACAGTCATTCATTACCGGAATCCTACTCGGACACCACAGACAAGGTAGACTTTCCGGATCCTCATAAATGCCGCCATCCATCTAGCTTATACCACGAAGATTCTGTTGGGGAATCTAAGAGATAGACATTCAAGCTTGTGTTGGATGTAGAACGAAAGTGGTTGTCAATCATGCGCGTTCATAAGAGAGAATAATAATGAGGGTTATTTACTCATCATCTTCATCATGTTCTTGGGTGCGAATGAATATCTTGGAATAAGAATAAAAGAGGATTTGAATAAAAGAAAATAGAACTTCATTAATCTTTGAGGTACAGCAGAGCTCCACACCCTTAATCTATGGTGTGCAGAAACTCCACCGTTGAAAATACATAAGCAAAGGGTTCAGGCATGGCCGAATGGCCAGCCCTCTCCATGATCAAGTGACCGAATGAATAAAGAGTTTAAAGTGGTCAAAAGATGTCTAATACAATAGATAAATGTCCTATATATACTAGACTAGCTCCTAGGGTTTACATGAGTAAGTAATTGATGCATAAATTCACTTCCGGGGCCCACTTGGTGTGTGCTTGGGCTGAGCTTGATCAATCCACGAGCTAAGGCTTCTTTTGGAGTTGAACTTTGAGTTATGACGTGTTTTGGGCGTTTAACTCCGGATCATGACGTTTTTCTGGCGTTTAACTCCAGAAAGGAGCGTGTACTTGGCGTTCAACGCCAGTTTACGTCGTCATTCTTCGAATAAAGTATGGACTATTATATATTGCTGGAAAGCCCTGGATGTCTACTTTCCAACGCCGTTGAGAGCGCGCCAATTGGAGTTCTGTAGCTCCAGAAAATCCATTTTGAGTGCAGGGAGGTCAGAATCCAACAGCATCAGCAGTCCTTTTGTCAGCCTTTTTCAGAGTTTTGCTCAAATCCCTCAATTTCAGTCAGAATTTACCTGAAATCACAGAAAAACACACAAACTCATAGTAAAGTCCAGAAATGTGAATTTAACATAAAAACTAATGAAAACATCCCTAAAAGTAGCTCGATCTTACTAAAAACTATATAAAAACAATGCCAAAAAGCGTATAAATTATCCGCTCATCATGGAGTCACAAAACAATTACAAAAATTAAAAACAGAATAAAAAATAGCAAAAGAAAAAGAACACCCTGGGGGAAGAGCTGTCTGGCGTTTAAACGCCAAAAACAAGCATCTGTCTAACGTGAACCCAAACCCCTCTCCCTCCACTACATAAACCCCTCCATCCTTCTTCATTTTCACATAATACTACCCTCTCTTCTCCCCCTTAGCCGAGACCCACACCTCTCTCCCTCTCCTCCATATCTTCTTCTTCTTCTTCTATTCTTTCTTCTTTTGCTCGAGGACGAGCAACATTCTAAGTTTGGTGTGGTAAAAGCAGAGCTTTTTTGTTTTTCCATAACCATTGATGGCACCTAAGGCCAGCGAAACCTCAAGAAAGAGGAAAGGGAAGGCAATTGCTTCCACCTCTGAGTCATGGGAGATGGAGAGATTCATCTCAAAAGCCCATCAAGACCACCTCTTTGAAGTTGTGGCCAAGAAAAAGGTGATCCCTGAGGTCCCTTTTAAGCTCAAAAAGGGCGAATATCCGGAGATCCGACAAGAGATTAGAAAAAGTTCAAAAAGTTCTATCCAATCCCATTCAACAAGTCGGAATCTTAACGGTTCAAGAGTTCTATGCAAATGCATGGATCACTAGGAAGCATGATCAAAGCATGAACCCAAACCCAAGGAATTAGCTTACAATGGTTTGGGGGAAATGCTTAGATTTCAGTCCGGAGAATGTAAGGTTGGCGTTCAACTTGCCTATGATGCAAGAAGACGCACCCCCCTACACTAGAAAGGTCAACTTTGATCAAAGGTTGGACCAAGTTCTCATGGACATATGTATGGAAGGAGCTCAATGAAAAAGAGACTCAAAAGGCAAGCCGGATTAATTGAGAAGACTGGACCTTAAGATTGTGGCTAGAGGATTGTTGGAGTTCATCCAATGCTCCATCATCCCTACTAGCAACCAATCCGAAGTAACTGTGGATCGGGCCTTCATGATCCATAGCATCATGATTGGAGAGAAAGTAGAAGTTCATGAAGTCATCTCTCTAGAACTCTACAAAGTAGCCGAAAAGCTCTCCACCTTGGCAAGGCTAGCTTTTCCTCATCTCATTTGCCATCTATGCAACTTAGCTAGAGTTGTCATAGAAGGAGACATCCTCATTGAAGAGGACAAGCCCATCACTAAGAAGAGGATGGAGCAATCAAGAGAGCCCATTCATGGATCTCAAGAGACGCATGAGGAAGCTCATCATCAAGAAATCCCTGAGATGCATCAAGGGATGCATTTTCCTCCAAACAACTATTGGAAACAACTCAATACTTCTCTAGAAGGATTGAGTCATAACATGAACCAATGAAGGGTGGAACACCAAGAGCACTCCATCATTCTCAATGAGATTAGAGAAGATCAAAGAGCTATGAGGGAGGAGCAACAAAGGCAAGGAAGAGACATAGAGGAGCTCAAGAACACCATTGGTCCTTCAAGAAGAAGGTGCCACCCTCACTAAGGTGGACTCATTCCTTAACTTCCTTGTTCTTATCTCTCTGTTTTTCAATTTTATGCTATATGTTTGTCTATGTTTTGAGTCGGTACTACATGATCATTAGTATTTAGTAACTATGTCTTAAGGCTATGAATAATTCCATGAATCTTTCACCTTTCTTAAATGAAAAATGTTTTTAATACAAAAGAACAAGAAGTACATGAGTTTCTTATTCATCCTTGAAATTAGTTTAATTATATTGATGTGGTGACAATACTTTTTATTTTCTGAATGAATACTTGAACAGTGCATATTTTTTATCTTGTTTTTTATGAATGTTAAAATTGTTGGCTCTTGAAAGTATGATGAAAAGGAGAAATGTTATTGATGATCTGAAAAAACATAAAATTGATTCCTGAAGCAAGAAAAAGCAATGAATAATAAAGCTTGCGAAAAAAAGGAGAAACAAAGAGAAAAAAGCAAGTAGAAAAAGCCAATAGCCCTTAAAACCAAAATGCAAGAGTAAAAAGGACCCAAGGCTTTGAGCATGAATGGATAGGAGGGCCCAAGAAAATAAAATCCAGGCCTAAGCGTCTAAATCAAGCTGTCCCTAACCATGTGCTTGTGTCATGAAGGTCCAAGTGAAAAGCTTGAGACTGAGTGGTTAAAGTCGTGATCCAAAGCAAAAGGAGTGTGCTTAAGAGCTCTGGACACCTCTAACTGGGGACTTTAGCAAAGCTGAGTCACAATCTGAAAAGGTTCACCCAGTCATGTGTCTGTGGCATTTATGGTAATACTGGAAAAAAAGTGCTTAGGGCCATAGCCAAGACTCATAAAAGTAGCTGTGTTCAAGAATCAACATACTTAACTAGGAGAATCAATAACACTATTTGAACTCTGAGTTCCTATGGATGCCAATCATTCTAAACTTCTAAGGATAAAGGGAGATGCCAAAACTGTTCAGAAGCAAAAAGCTATAAGTCCTGCTCATCTAATTAGAACTAATATTCATCGATATTTTGGGATTTATAGTATATTCTCTTCTTTTTATCCTATTTGATTTTCAGTTGCTTGGGGACAAACAACAATTTAAGTTTGGTGTTGTGATGAGCGGATAATTTATACGCTTTTTGGCATTATTTTTAGGTAGTTTTTAGTAGGATCTAGATACTTTTAGGGATGTTTTTATTATTTTTTATGCAAAATTCACATTTCTGGACTTTACTATGAGTTTGTGTATTTTTCTGTGATTTCAGGTATTTTCTGCCTGAAAACGGACTACAGATGCTGTTGGATTCTGACCTTCCTGCACTCGAAATAGATTTTCTGGAGCTACAAAATTCCAAATGGTGCACTCTCAATAGCTTTGGAAAGTAGACATCTAGGGCTTTCCAGAAATATGTAATAGTCCATACTTTATTCAAGTTTAGATGATACAAACTGGCGTTGAACGCCAGTTCCATGCTGCATTTTGGAGTAAAACGCCAAAAACACGTCACAAACCAGAGTTAAACGCCATAAATATATTACAACTTAGCGTTTAACTCCAAGAGAAGCCTCTGCACGTGTAAAGCTCAAGCTCAGCCCAAGCACACACCAAGTGGGCCCCGGAAGTAGATTTCTACATCAATTACTTATCTTTGTAACCCTAGTAGCTAGTTTAGTATAAATAGAACTTTTTACTATTGTATTCGGGGGTCTTTCTTAGATCATTTGGTCTTTTTGAACCATTAGGTCTTGGTCATCCTGGTTCCCTCTCTGGGGCCGGAACCAATGAACATCTTTATCGCTTATATATTTTCAACGGTGGAGTTTCTACACACCATAGATTAAGGTGTAGAGCTCTGCTGTACCTCGAGTATTAATGCAAAGTACTATTATTCTTCTATTCAATTCACGCTTATTCTTATTCTAAGATATCCATTCGCACCCAAGAACCTGATGAATGTGATGATTATGTGACGCTCATCACCATTCTCACTTATAAACGTGTGCCTGACAACCACTTTCGTTCTACATGCAAATAAGCTTGAATGAATATCTCTTGGATTCCTTAATCAGAATCTTCGTGGTATAAGCTAGAATCCATTAGCAGCATTCTTGAGAATCTGGAAAGTCTAAACATTGTCTGTGGTATTCCGAGTAGGATTCAAGGATTGAATGACTGTGACAAGCTTCAAACTCGCGACTGTAGGGCGTGGTGACAACACAAAAGGATAGTAAATCCTATTCTTATATGATCGAGAACCGACAGATGATTATCCATGTGGTGACAGCGCACTTGGACCATTTTTACTGAGAGGACAGATGGTAGCCATTGACAACGGTGATTCCCCAACATACAGCTTGCCATGGAAATGAGTAAGAATGATTGGATGAAAGCAGTAGGAAAGCAGAGATTCAGAAGGAACACAGTATCTTCATGCGCTTATCTGAAATTCCCACCAATGAATTACATAAGTATCTCTATCTTTATTTTATGCTTTATTTATCTTTATATTCAAAAACCATTATAACCATTAGAATCCGCCTGACTAAGATTTACAAGATGACCATAGCTTGCTTCATACCAACAATCTCCGTGGGATCGACCCTTACTCACGTAAGGTTTATTACTTGGACGACCCAGTGCACTTGCTGGTTAGTTGTGCGAAGTTGTGAAGAATGTGTGTGAACCATAGTATTGTGCACCAAGTTTTTGGAGCCATTGCTAGGAATTGTTCGAGTTGTGAAAAGTATGAGTCACAATTTTGCCTATCATAGCCTACCATTTCATTTACCTTTGTTAACCACTTTGAGCCTTTTAATCCCCATTTATTCTATATCTTACCACATCACTAGCCTTAAGCGGAAAAATAATTAAATTACCTGAATTGAATCTTTGGTTAGCTTAGGATAGAGATTGTGTATCAATTAAGTTTGGGGAACCATGGGAACTTGAGTTGATAGGAAAGTGTTGAATTCTATTGATAAAATATTAGGAATTTGGGAACCTACTCATGTGAGACCAGAAAAAAATATTAAAAATCCATGTGCGTTGATATGTTATGTTACTTTTATTTATATATATAAAAATAAATAAATAAATAAGGGGATAAAATTACCCCAATGTTAAGTTAATAAAAGATCAATGCATATGTGATACAAATTAAAAGAAAAGTTGATACATGAGTATATGATGCAAAAGTGGGAATTTTGGTTAGCTAGGCATGATTTAAGAAGTTATATAGAGTGTGTGAGTATTTATGTGAGAACTTATGTTAGTCAAGGATTCAATTTATAGCTCACTTAGCCATACATATATCCTCACCCTTACCTTAGCACCATTACAACCTTAAAAAGACCTCATGATGTTTGCGTTGGTACATTAAACACTTATTGATTGGTTAGGTGAAGAACAAAGTTTAGAAAGCATGACTAGAGAAGAGTAGAGTGATTACCTATATACACTTGAGTGACTAAAGTGCATATACACTTGTTGATTCTATGTTCCCTGCTTTTATGAGCTATCTTCTTACAAGTTTACTTGTCTTTTATTATATGATTTGAATTAGTGAAATTTGATTTATGTTTGTCTTGAAGAACTTATTTGCTTTTAACCAAGTAGACAAAATCATCTAAGCATATAGTTGCATTCATACATAGGTTGCATTGCATTGCATAAGTCTTACTTTTTCCTACTCATTTATTTTATCTCCTTGAGCTAAGCATGAAGACATGCTAATGTTTAAGTGTGGGGAGGTTGATAAACCACTCTTTTATGGTTTATCTTTTGCTCAATTAAGTGGTTTTTATCAAATCCTTGCCCAGTTATTCATATGATTTGCATGGTTTTACAATCCCTTCCTAGTTTTGTTCTGTGATTGAAAGCTTGTTTCCTACAGTCTTTGATTTGTGTATTTTAAGTCTCCTTTATATCATTCGATGCTGGCAGGAATGGCTTAGAGGATGAAAAGGAAGCTTGCAAAAATGGAAGGAACACAAGAAACTAAGGAGATAACCAGCGAGCATCGATGCATACGCATGGCTCACGCGTGCGTGCGATATAGAGAAAATTGCAGCGATGCGTGCGCGTGCCTGACACGTACGCGTGGATTGGAGTTCTGTAATATGACGTGAGCGCGTGCTTAACGTGTACGCGTGACTGACGCGTACGCGTGACATGCGCGATCTACAGAATTAATAGAAAACGCTGGTGGCAATTTCGGGCCATGTTTTGATCTAATTTTTGGCCCAGAAACACAGAATAGTGCCAGGAAACATGCAGAGACTCAGGACACATTCTCATTAGCATAGTTTTAGGATTTTAGATCGGAATCTAGAGAGAATCACTCTTCCTCTAGGTTTTCTTTACATTCATAGCTTATTAGTTTTATGCTTTTGCCTTGCTTTGGATATTGAGAAGATTTATTACCTCCATTGGAGCTTCCTCATTCTAGTTTGTTTCTCTATTCCTTTACCCTTTTATTGCCCATTGACTCTATTTAGATAATTATGTTCATGATTTTGGAAGTTATTAATGCAAAGAACCATTTTTATTTTTAATTGATTTTTAATTATTGTTTATCATGTCTTCCTTTTATTCCCTTTTTATTCCTGTGAAGTTTACATTCATGATAATGGAGTAGTTCCCCAACTTGATTGGGAGTTGATTAAAAGGAGAATTTTGAGTTGGAATACTCAAGTGTTAGTCCTAATGGATGGTTGATGACTGACAACTCTAGTCTCTAACTCTAATCCTTCCTTAGGAGAGAATTAGGACCTGAGGATATAGTTTGTTAATTAGTTACTTGACTTTCCCTTATTAATTAAGGGATGACCAAGTAAGACAACAATCTTTTATGATTACACTTGGGGATTTCCAACAAGGATAGAACTTCCAATTAATCTTCTCCCGGTTAAGGCTTTTATCTGAATTTACCATTACTTATTTCTCTGTTTCTCAAACTCAAAAATTTCTTGAAAAACCTCTGATTAATAAAATAGCACTCTCTCTGCAATTCGTTGGGAGATGACCTGGGATTCATACTCCCGGTATTTTATTTCTAAATTTTGTGACAACCCCTTCTAAATTGATACGCGATTGTTTTCTTTATAAACTCTTGATCGGTGATTTTTTTGCCACGTCAGATTGCCACCTCATACATTGAATGTAAAAATAAAAAAAAAATGCTCCTTTGATTTACTTAGAATCATAGATCCTAAGACAGGCTTATGCAATGGCACAAGGTTACTGTGTCGAGGAACTTTTCAAACATATTAGATGTGGAAATCTTAACTGGCCATTACTCCGAACAAAGAGCTTTTCTGCCTCAGATAAAACACAAACAACTAAGAACTCAGGATTATCCTTTGTACTTATTAAGAAGCAATTTTCTGTAAGGTTGAGTTTTTCCATAATGATAAATAAATTACAAGGACAAACTATTCCTAAAGTAGCGATCTATCTCCTTAAACATGTGTTTAACCATGGTCAATTATACGTTACTTTATTTAGAAGTGTTTCTCAGTCAACCACAAAATTCTTAGTCAAATAAGAAAAACTTGATTGAAAAAGTGGACAATATACAAGGAATTGGTGTTCAAAGAAATTTTGTTATCTACACCTCAGATAATTTATGTGCTTAGTAAATACGTTAGTCTTTTTCTTGATAAAAATCGTGTATTATATAATTTTAACATTGGGATAAATAGTTTTGTTTGCTAATTTTAACAACTAATGACTAAAATTTTTGAACAAATAAATTGATATCATAAGAACTCATCAAGATATGTCAAGAGATAAGAGAAAGAAATTCAAACACCTGCTTTACCCAACAAGTACACACCAACCAAAATTTACATAAATAAAATATAAAAATGACATCATACATCATTGAAATATATCAATATTGGTTTTTTAAGAAATTAACTCATGCAATGTTTATATTTATTTTGGAAAAAAGTTCAAATTTTTATTTCTAGATATCAATTTCATAATTTTAGAAATAAAATTTGAGATGTGTCGTTATTTAATTCAAAAGTAATATACGAAACATTATTTAAATATATTGTGCTACATATTTGCAATAAATTACAGGAAAAAGAATTTTAATAGTTATGGAGTATATAGAAGGATGAACAATTAATTGCATCAACGAGACTAACTGATAATAAAGTAAGTATTACGATATTAATGACTGTGACAATTGCATTGATGATACGTATTTCTATTTTAATATTATTAATCAAAGGTGATATTTAAATCAGGTTCATCCACTCATAATTTATTCTATTGGTTGGGGCATAGTTATTAAAATCGGACCGGACCAGTCAGTTCGACAAAAAAATCGATAAACTGAACCCAATACAGTCCAAGTTTACGACCGTTTAAGGTAGAGAACCGGCACGATCCGGTCAGACCTGGTGTGAATCGGTGAAAACCGATCAAATTCGGCAAAAATTGGACCAGTCCGAGTCGCTCAGTCGACGTTGAAGGTGAATCTACAATGGACCAGCGATCTGCAACTCCACCTTGCTCTAGACCCTCCAGCGCAGCTTGTACCACCAAACTGGAGTGATTCTCATTAATTTATATACAAATTATAATACATATAGCATTCTTTCTTTTCACTTATATTCAATTTATTTTAATTTCAAAGTCACTCATTTTTAAATCAATTATATTTTATTTAAGTATAATTTTTATTAAATATATACAAATTAAAAAGATAAACAAAAAAATTTAATTAATCACAATTTATTTTTTCTTTTCATGATTATATGATATTTATTAATATTATTTTTTAATATATTATTTTGTTTTTTGTCTTCATATGAAGTTGATAGTTGAAAATCGCTAGATAATATTTAGTTAAACTTGTCAAATCATCTAACGGTTCTTAAATATCAACTTCACAGAAAAACAATTGTATGTGAGTTTTCACGTATAATAATATAATAATAAAATAAATATAAACCAATTAATAAAGTATTAAAATTTAAAAATGATAATTATTTTTATAAAAACAAAAATACTAATACTAATAATAAAAAAATAAAATATTATATAACTATTTAATTATATCGAGTTAACCAATTCGACCAATGATCCACCGGTTGAACCAGTGATCTAGTGACCAGTAATCTCATCGGTTCAATCACCGGTTCGGTTTTGGCAACTATGGGTTGGGGAGGTACAGTTAAAGTAGATAAAACTCAGTTATGGAAGATGATAAAAAGAGAAATATTGGATCAAAAGAATAAAAGGTAATAAAATAAACTTTTATATTATATAGTAATACTATCTATTTAGACGTATATACTAATTATGTTAAAAATTTAACGTTTTTTTAGCCATAAACTCAGAAGAGCACAACTAACTCATTTTGGTGACAAATAATATTATTGCAGGTAACTATTATTAAATATCAATTCCTAATAAATTAGATGTAATGTTATTTAATTTATATTTTGTTATAGACAAATAAAAATTAATGTCATTTTTTTTGTCTTTTCAAAAAATTTATTGCAAAATAAGATATCTCAATTCTACAAATTTTAATTGAATTAATTAAATTCGTCCATATAATAAGAAATCAATTTAATTGAATAATCTTGAAGCATTTATATAGTTATTTTTAGGGTTAAGTACTTTTTTCGTCCCTGAGGTGTTGGGCCAAAATCAAAATCATCCCCGATCTTTTTTGCTTATTAAAAGCATCCTCAACATTATAAAACATTATAAAATCATTCTTTTGTCTATAAACAATATTTTTTGGACAATTTTGCCCTTAAGAAAAAATAAAAAAAAAACTAAAAATATAACCAAACACAGATCCCTATTCTCTTCTTTTGTCATTCACAAAAAACAGCCGTCTTCTTTCTTTTCTTCTTCTTTGTCTACAACATGCGTAACCCATTCATCATCCAAATCTTTCAGATTCTCTCTTCGATACCCACGCATTTTGTTTTCCGCCGCCATGGCCCTGCCTTCCACCCCTGTGCGCGGTTCAACAATATTCTTGTCATTGGATATGCTATTGCGGGTAAGCTTGAGATTGCACTCCACCTGTTTAGTAAAATGCGATTTCATGGTTTGGATTTGGATACCTTTGGTTACCATGTGCTTTTGAATGTCTTTGTTGAGAAGAGTTATTTTGATGCTGTTGATGTCATTATTAGGCAGATTAAGAGAAAGGGTTTTGAGAATCGGTATACCAATGCGCTCTTGTTATGAGAGTTTGTTCAAGGAGCTTGGATGAGGATGAAGGGTTCTTGTTTGGCTTGGTGGATAGTGGCAAGGAGCTTCATGGCTCGGAGATGAGTGTTCTTGTCCTGTGTGGGGAGCAATAGGTTTGATCATGCTGTTAGGTTGGTTAGGGAGTTTGGGAATTCAGGGCTAGTGTCGTTGGATCATGCTTATGGGGTTTGGATAAGGGGCCTTGTGCAGGGTAGCCAATTGGATGAGGTCTTGGAATTTGTCGGACAGAAGAAGAAAGATGAGAGTACATTCTTGAGGAAGATGAGGCCTTGTGTAGGGGAGAGTTTTTTATTTTTGTTAAAGGGTAAAATTGTCCAAAAAATATTACTTATGGACAAAAGGTTGATTTTATAACGTTTTATAACGTCGAGGATGCTTTTAATAAGAAAAAAGGTTGGAGACGATTTTGATTTTGACCCAAGATCTTAAAGACAAAAAACGTACTCGACCCTTATTTTTATGGTCAATAAATCTGGCAGTTTTTCAAGATTTAAAAAATTATTGATAAAGATATTTATAATGAATTACGAAATTTTTTTTCCGATACACAATTTTTATATTCTCCTATTTTGTTTATTAATTATTCTTATAGTTTGATATTTAAAAAAAATAAACATTCTCATTTCTTTTGTTTTTTCACTATTTATAGTAAAATGAAGGCCTTTTCATATTCATATCCATATTTTGGTCTATCACTTAAAAAAGATGAAGACAAATATAAATATCTATGACATTTAAACAAAAATGATCTTTTGTAAATAACTAACATATATTTTAGTTTATATATACTCTTTTTCAATTAGGATAATTTGAACTATATTTTTTCTGATAATATATATACCTCTTTTATTGTGTGTGTTTTTATAATTTAACATTTTAAAGGTTTTTTTATAATAATTTTAATTTCAACAAAATATGGTATAAATAATGGGAGCCACTCAAATCAAAACACCTAAAACATCTTTTTTTAAAGATATTTTTTAATAATTAAAATTTAACACATATAGTCGATTAGATGGTGCTATTTTTGTTATAATTAGGCCAAACAAATTAATTTGACCAAAAAAAATAATGAATCAAATTTTAAACTGGTCTAAATTAATATTATTTTTCATAAAAAATGACTACAATATTCTTATTATAGAAAATGACTATTGTAGTCATCTTTTATAAAAAATAATATTAATTTAGACCGTTTAAAATTTGATTCACTATTTTTTCGGACAAATTAATTTATCTGAACTAATTTTGACAAAAATAACACACACTTTAATTGATTATATGTGTTAAATTTTAATTACTAAAAAATATTTTTTAAAAAAAGACGTTTTACACGTCTTCATCTGAGTGGCACCCAAATAAGATCATGTCAATATTAAAATAATGAAAATAGTACTTATCTAATAAATTTGAAGAGTGAAAAATATAATTAAAAAAAATTAATTCAATAAAAAAACAGTTGAATAGGTACGATGATGATGATGATGATGATGATGATGATGATGATGATGATGATGTCAACGAGCTATTGATTAAATGACATCGTCTTTTTATCTTTACTTAAAGGTATCGGATTCGAATCTCACTTCTAAATTTATAATAATAATGATGACGATGACAATGATAATGATAATGATGAGATATTTTACTTTTAGAAAAATATAGTGTTTTTAAGATTTAAGGTTTAGAGAATTTATTTGGCAGTGCAATGTTGAAGTAGGTTGAATATATTAAAAGCAGTTTATAAATAAATTATTTTGTATTTAAAAAATTATTATAAAGATACTTGTTTTAAAATTGTATATGAATAGAAATATGATAAAATAATTTTTATGAGTGAGAGAAGTCAATTTTTTTTACTTCTTTAAAAATTTTTAAACAATTGTTTTAAAAATTAAAAACATATTAAAATAACTATACTAAACATTATTAATGTAATTTATCATAACTCAAAAATTTTAAAAAATAACTTTTAAAATTTTCTAAATGGATTCTTAGTGCGTCTGAGGTGGTTAAGACTACACCTGTTTCAACTTTGCTGGTACACCAAGTAGACACCTGTTCGGTTGTTTGTGAAATTTTTTCCAACTTTATATAGATGTTTTTTTTTTTTTTGAGTTAAAATGGAGAATCAAGAATATCTAATATTATGCACGAATAAGTACACTGGGAGTTTGAACTAAGACAATATTCGTGCTTTAACAACATTTTACTGTTATTTAAAGTTAGTTTTAATCTATGCCTCTTGATAACTATTGATTTATATTTGGAAAGATTATCAAACAATATTGACAAATAAAGGAAGCACCGATACACGCGATACAGATACAACACGACACGAATACGTCGATATATTTTTTTATAAAAAATTGGATACGACATGTTTAAGATACGTTGTGAATTAAAATTTAAATAATATATTAAATTAATGAAATATCATATTATAAATATAAGAGTAAATATAATTGCATAAAAAAGTTTTAAAATTATATAATTATTAAAAAAATAAAAAATTTTAATATATTCTTGTCATCTCACTAACAGAAAATATATCAATTTCTTCTCCTTCAAATCCATCATCCGCAAACATCACAACTTCAAGTCCATCATCCTATGTATCTTCTATTCTTTTTCTTCTTCTTCAATATAACGCAGAGAACAAAAAACAGCTAAATTAATGAGTAAATAAGCCACTAAAGACAAATGGTAAGTTGATTTAGATTTTGATTTATTAATTATTTTATTTTTAAATTTAAATTTTGATTTGTTTTGATTTTAAAATATTTTAAAATTAAAAAGGAAAAATCGGTTAATTGGGTCATAAAATCACAAAATCAATTGTAGATTTGCAGTCCAGCAGAAAGATTTGTCTCATGAACATTTGAATCGGGTCGGATTTGTTCGAATTCGTGACTGCTTCACCAAAATTCTGCACTGTAAAAAGACACGCCGCCAATATACTTATTTAACGTATTCATCACGTATCGGCGCCGAATTCTCATTCGACACGAATATGCCAGCACCATGAACAAATCCGTGCTTCATAACTTATCATTAATAAAAGACTGAATGAAATAATTAACAAATTGACACCAAATAAAATATTACACCCATAACTATTAGTTGTTATCACTGCTATTTGGGACGTAAACTAATTATTTTCACCAAGAAACAATGCTTGCTCTTTTAAGCCTTGTTAATTTTAATTTATTATTTTGATGTGAACTTATTGAACATGTTATATCACGAAGGATCAATTTAAATAGGTATAATATACGCAGACCATAGATTATAATGCATTCATATAAGCATTAAAATAAATTAAATTACGTTATCTCATCATTCATATAAGCACATAATTCTATAATAGGATGATTAGCATATTAAAGATGACATTTAACATGAAAACATCATATATTCATATACAAAAACACGAATAAAATATACTTTCTGGATATAATCATAAAAGCATAATATGATTAATTGATTTCAACAAATCTTCAATGCATAGTAATGGTTTTCAGTGGCTAAGAGAAGGAGGTTGAATCTTAGTCCCCTTTTTAACTCAGTAACGATTGCTAGTTGATGCCAGGGCATCTAGGCCAGTTTCACTGACCTTTTCTTTACTGTTTTAGGTTAGTTTCATGCATTTTCTTAGTGAATAAGGAAAGTTTTGGATGAAAATACACTTACACCTTGATTCAAATAACTATTGTGAATTTCACATGATTTCATGAGGATTTTTGCTAAAATTGAATGATAAATTGATGATGCATAATCTCATGACTTTGGCTAGAGCTTTGATGCACTTTATTTGCTTGATTTCAAGACAAAGGAAGCAAGGAAGAACCACGTTAGTACTCACGTTAATCTAGTTAATGTGACCACTAACGTGGAATGGTAAATAGCTTGCGACGTTAATGAGAAAAGTGATCACCAATAACACCTGCGAAGCCATCATAAGCCCATGTTAATTGCCACATTAACTAGGTTAACGTGGTAGTTAATGTGGAGACAAAACAAAGCTCCAACGTTAGTGGTAAACGTGAACACCACTAACGTTCCAAGATTTGGCAATAAGCCACGTTAAGAGTCATGTTAACTTAGTTAACGTGAACTCTAACGTGGAAGAGAGGAACAATGCCAACGTTAGTGACACTCACCTTTGTCACTAACGTTGGATCAAAATAGCATTGCCCACGTTAGTGGTCATGTTAAGACCACTAACGTGAAAGTTAACATGGAGCTAATATTGATGAGCCAACGTTAGTGACACTCACCTTTGTCACTAACGTTGGAGATGGCATTCACTACCACGTTAGTGGCCACGTTAACTTAGTTAACGTGAGCTCTAACGTGGAGAGTAGCGGCACTTGGAGCGTTAGTGACAAAGGTAAGTGTCACTAACGCTCTCGAAGGTGAGGCATAACCACGTTAAGAGCCACGTTAGTTACACTAACGTGAACTCTAACGTAGGGACAAAGGGCACAAGGCAACGTTATTGGGAAAGGTGAGTCCCAATAACGCTTGCGAAGGTTTATAAGGCAACGTTATTGAGAAAGGTGAGTTCCAATAACGCTTGCGAAGGTTTACAAGGCTACGTTAGTGGTCACGTTGGTGCCACTAACGTTGGAGTTAACGTGGGCTATATGGGGTTGGAACGTTAGTGAAAAATGTGATTGCCACTAACGTTCTCGAACCCACAATGTCACTTAACGTTGACTTCACTAATGCCCATGCCTAATTCATACTTCTCTGCAAGCTGAGCCCACTAAAGATTGTAACTGCTTCAACTCAAGATCTAAGGCCCACATCCAAGACATGAAGAACTCACTAGAAGATCAAGAGAAGTAGTATATATAGGAGTAGTTTTGAACTATAGAGAGGCTTGGCACTTGGAGAACTACCCTCTGTATATTTACTTTTCTGCACTTTTAGCTAGGGATGTATTCTTTTCTGCCATTTTCCATTTCTAGAGCTATGAACAACTAAACCCCTTTCATTGGGTTAGGGAGCTCTGTTGTAATTTGATGGATCAATTTTAGTTTTCATTCTCTTCTTCCTTCTTCTCTTTTGATTTACTAGAAAGCTTTCGATCTTAATTCAATTGGTTAGTTGTCTTGGAAAAGAAACTCTCCATAATTGGATCTCCTCTGAGCCTTGGAAAAGGGATGAGGAGATCATGCTAGAAATGCTTTCTCATGTTAGACCAAATTGGGGTCTGGACGGATATAGTGACATGTAATCCTCCCAACACTTTGATTTGGAAATACATGTGGTATAATCAGTGACCACACTTCATCTCTTCCCATGAGCAATTAAATCAAGGAATTGGGCAATTGTTCAAGCTTAGAGAGATTGGGTTGCCAAGGAATTGGAACCCAATCACTTAAGATTGCCAAGAAGATCAATAGATGCTTTGATTGAGGAAGAGATGAAAATAAATTTGATCCGGAGAATACAACATCTCCTGAGCCCAATGAATTCCCTATTTCTGATCTTACCCATTCTCTTTACTTTCTGCCATTTATTTACATGCTCATTCCCCCAAATCCCCATCTAAGATTCTGCACTTTATTTTCTGCTATTTACTTTCCCGCCATTTAATTTTCTGCAATTCTCAAACTACATTCTGTTTAGCTCAACTAGCATACTCTTCCAACTAAAGTTGCTTGACCAATCAATCCCTGTGGGATTCGACCTCACTCTATTTTGAGTTTTTACTTGACGATAATTTGGTATACTTGCCGAAAGGAAATTTGTTGAGAGACAAGTTTTCATGAATCAAGTTTATGGTGCCGTTGCCGGGGATTGATTTTGTATCAACAATGATTAAGTTGGAAGTTCACTAGATTGAGCATTTTATCTTTTATTTTTTTTCCTTTGTTGTTTACTCTATTCAGTCATTTATCTTCATTTTGTTTAGCTTCTTCCACATCCCCTTTACCTTCTCTGTTTTTCTTTCTTTTTTGTTATTATCTACAATTCTGCTCACTAACCCACTAACTGTTTGATAATTTGCATCACTCACACTAACAATCACTCTGACAAGAATAATCTCTTTATTTCATCTCTTGCTCTGTGCTTTGTTAGTTGTATGACAAGGAGAAGAGGGGGAGCTTCAACCTCCTTCGATTCAGAACCTGAAAGAACCCTCTGGAGACTAAGGAAGGAAGCAAGAGGGAAAGGAGTTGTTGGTGCTGAGGAAGATGAAGAGTACTTTGAAACCAACATGGAAGAGAACTTGGAAAATAATCATGAAGAAGAAGCTCACAACCATGCTAGAGAAGGCCCTGCAAATCATGCTGGGCAAGAAAGGAGAGTTCTAGGCTCCTACATCAATCCAAATCCAGGAAACTGTAGAAGTAGCATCCAGAAGCCCACCATACATGCCAACAACTTTGAACTAAAACCCCAGCTCATCACCCTTGTTCATAACAACTGCTCATTTGGAGGAAGTGCTCAAGAAGACCACAATCAACATCTAACCACCTTCTTGAGAATTTGTGACACTGTGAAGTCTAATGGAATCCACCCGGATCTCTATAGGCTGTTTTTGTTCCCTTTTTCACTCAGGGACAAGGCATCCAAGTGGCTTAAATCCTTCCCAAAGGAGAGCTTAACAAATTGGGAAGATGTGGTGAATAAATTTTTGGCAAGATTTTACCCTCCTCAAAGAATTAATAGGCTGAGAGCTGAGGTGCAGACTTTCAGGCAACAAGATGGTGAGACTCTCTATGAGGCATGGAAGAGGTTCAAGGACTTAACAAGAAGATGCCCACCAGATATGTTCAATAAATGGGTTCAACTTCACATTTTCTATGAAGGTCTTTCCTATGAGTCAAAGAAGGTTGTAGATCATTCATCAGGGGGCTCTCTAAATAAGAAGAAAACCATTAAAGAAGCCATAGATGTCATTGAAACAGTAGCTGAGAATGACTACTTCTATGCCTCTGAAAGAAGTAGCACTCAAAGAGTAATAGAACTGAACCACATGGATGCATTGCTAGCTCAAAATAAGATGATCACTAAGTAGCTAGCAGATCTCACCAAGAAGGTGGAGGAAAACCAAGTTGCAGCAGTCATCACTTCATCACCAGCTCAAGAAAGAGTGAATATAGGAGAAGAAGGTGACTGGGAACAAGCCAACTACGTTGGAAATTCACCTAGACAAATCCATGACCCATACTCCAAAACTTACAACTCTGGATGGAGAAATCATCCCAACTTTGGTTGGGAAAATCAACAAGACCAAGGTCAAGACCAGAGACGCCACAACCTCAATTCCAACAACAATACAACTCACCAACATACCTCACAGAGATCCTATCAACACCCACCTAACCACCCTTCTCACTCACCTAACCCCAATCCACCATCACTAACGGATGATAGACTTTCAAAAATTGAGACTCTACTTGAAGATTTATGTAGAGAAGTCCAAGACAACAAGGTGTTTAAGGAAGAAGTGCGAGCCAATATCAAAAACCAAGGAAAAAACATCAAGAGACTGGAGTCCCAAGTAGGGTATTGACAAACCCCAATTTGACGGTTTGTTTTGTATTGAATGTAGAGTATTTTGATAACCTTTTGTCACATTTAGCCTAGGAATTGGCATGGTTTTGTTATCTCTCCCTTATTTGTGCTTAAGTGTAAAAACATGCTTTTTAAGTCTTATTTTGATGAATTCTAGTTTCTCTTTGATTCCATAAGATGCCTTGATATGTTTGCTAGTAATTCCAGGATTGGAGTAGGCTAGGCATGGATCAAAGGAAGCAAGGAAGGAAGCATACAAGTGGAGAGAAGCATAAAAAGTCAAAGAAGCAAAGTGAGCCAAGCACGCGTACGCGCACAAGGCGCTCGCGCGCACATTGTGGAATCGGCCAGGGACGCGCACGCGTACCGTGCGCGCACGCGTCGATGATCGCACATGACCTCATTAAGGCAACACGTGCCTGGCAATTTTGGAAGGTTTCAACAACCAACTTTGGCGCCAAAATGCATATAAGAGCCAAGGATTGAAGGGGATTGAAAGAACATTCACACCCATAGACTAATTTGGGAGATTATTAGATAGATAGTTTTAGTTTTAGAGTTTTAGAGAGAGAAGCTCTCTCTTCTCTCTAGAATAAGGATTAGGTTTAGTTCTTAGATCTAGGTTTTAATCTTTGCTTTCTTCTACTTCTACATCTCAATTCCTTGTAGTTGCATTGATTTTTCTTCCATTCTTTTGTTATAATCTCTTTTATGTTGTTCTTGTATTTTGTTATAGATCTAGTATTGCTCCTTTTACTCTCTTTCAATTCAATAAAGGTAATTCATAATAAAAGTGTTTCTTTTGATTGTTGTTGTTAATTTCTTTCCATAATTGTTGTTAGATTTCACTCTTGTTGTTGATTTACTATGTTTTCCTTTTATGCCTACCAAGTGTTTGATAAAATGCTTGTTTGGATTTTAGTGTAGGTTTTGTTCCTCTTGGCCTAGGTAGAGTAATTAGTGACTCTTGAGTTATCTAATTCCTTTGTTGATTGATAATTAGAAGTTGCTAATTGATTGAATGCCTCTAAAGCTAGTCATTCCTTTGGGAGTTGATTAGGACTTGAGAAATCAAATTGATTCATCCACTTGACTTTCCTCCATGATTAGAGGTTAACTAAGTGGGAGTAATGAATAATTATCATCACAATTGAGAAAGATAACTAGGATAGGATTTCTAATTCTCATACCTTACCAAGAGCCTTTTATAGTTGTTAGTTTATTTTCATTGCCATTTACTTTCATGCCTCTTATCAAAACCCCAAAACAACTCAACCAATAACAAGACACTTTATTGTAATTCCTAGGGAGAACGACCCGAGGTCCAATACTTCGGTTTATAAATTTTAGGGGTTTGTACTAGTGACAAACAACTTTTTGTATGAAAGGATTATTGTTTGGTTTAGAAACTATACTTTACAACGAGGTTTTATCTGTGAAATTCTAAACCGTCAAAAATCCAATCGTCAGGTATCTATCTCAACAAATTCCCAAACCCACTGATGGATTTTCCAGTGACACGGAGAAGAACCCAAGAGGAGAAACAAAGAAAGTAAGGTGGGAAGAATGTAAGATGATCACCACAAGTGATGAGAGGAGTATGAAGAAAGTAGAACACCTCCAAGACAGTCAAAAGGGAAAACAGGAAGAAAGAGACCATGCACCCCAACCTACACTCAAGGAAGAACTGAAGAGAAGGGAGATACTGAACCCATATGCACCCTTTCCCCAAAGGCTTAAAGGTGGTGTAGCAGGGAGAATGTATTCAAGATTCCTCGACATGTTTGCATCTCTTGATGTAAATATACCATTTATTAAAGCCCTCCAGCAAATGCCTTCCTACATAAAGTATATAAAGGAGCTATTAGCCAGAAAGAGTTCATTGAAGGGTGGACAAATAATAAAGATGAATAGGGATTGCAGTGCTCTCATTCAACCAGGGCCACCCACAAAGAAGAAGGATCCAGGGAGTTTCCACATTTCTTGTGCCATAGGAGAAACAATGATTGATAAGGGACTCTGTGACTTGGGAGCAAGTATCAACCTAATGCCTCTATCCCTGATGAAAAAGCTTCAAATTAATGAGCTAACACCCACAGATGTAACCATCAAATTGGCTGACAAAACTTAAAAACAGGCACTAGGAGTGGTTGAGAATGTGTTAGTAAAGGTTGGGAACTACTTCCTCCCCAAAGACTTTGTTATCCTGGAAATGGATGAGAATCCTATTCACCCCATCATTCTGGGAAGGCCATTCTTAGCCACAGCCAGAGCACTCATAGATGTGGAGCAAGGAGAGCTAGTGCTGAGAATACATGATGATTAGCTCACCTTCAATATTTTCAACCCCTCACAAGAAGCAGACCATGATAACAAGGGAGCACAAGCACCACACTTCATGACTCATATGGTTAACAACCAATGTAATCAGAAGGAGTAACAGTCAAGTGTAATCCAAAAGGAACCAGACCCACCAGAGTCATATGAGATGGGCATCAAAACCACTCTCAAAGAGGAAACCACAAGGAACAAGGTGACATCAACGGACACAAGAAAAAAGGTCCTGAGGGGATGAAAAAACAAGAAAATACCTACAGAAGATTTCTCGCCAGGAGATGAAGTGGTCTCTACATACTTTCCATCTATACCACCTCACCTCCCCACTATTCCATCTCAGCTGCCTCCAGTGTACACCGTCAACAAAATCTTATCCTTAGAGTATGTGGAGCTTATCAACAAGGCCAATGGAAATAGGTTCACTGCAAGGGGGGAAGATTTCAAGCACTATCAGCCACCTTGACAAGGACCAAAAGTCAAGCTAATGACGCTAAAGAAGCGCTTCATGGGAGGCAACCCATGTTCTACACCCTCTTCCTTTAATCTCAAATAGTAGTAATAAGGCAAAGTTCATGGATTCCAAATCAATTTCAATAAACAATATAAGATCCCGTTACATGCAACGTATAGTACATGATAAGTTTGGTGTTCAAGGCACACCAAGTGGGCTTGAACACACTTTATGAGGTGAAATTATTCCCGAAACTTGTTGCACCATATGATCACAAACAAGTTTGGTGTACCAACGTTGCATGCATGGGAGATCTAGTGGTTGATTGATTTGCAATCATGAAAAGCATTTAGTTATTTAAAAACAAAAGAAAAAGATTTTTTTAGTAGCTAGTTCACACCTTAAGTCTTCCCACCAAAAATTTCAATTAACCATTTGCATTCCTTTTTTTTTGTCTTGTATAGGAAATCAAAAAGGATATTGATGGTACCTGATAGGACAATCAAGGAAGGGAGATTTGGCCACTATGCCAAGGAACGTATATACTTGTCTCCAGGGGGAGTATCTTGGAAAATGTTGCCATGTAACATTGGAAAGTGGATAGCCTTGGAGACCGAACCAAGACCTTTATAAAAGGGGTGATTCTTGTGCTCATCCAAGATCAAGCCCCAACCGTTCATCACAAAACAACACTAGCAATCCACACCTTTCAAACACCCATCACTCCTCTATATAAATGATCCTCATTTTGCACCCTCTCCGTACACTTCTTGTTCTCATTCATATCCCTTCCCTTCCTTTGAACATACACTCTGTTCCTCACCAAAGGTTTCACACACACTCTCCTAGCCATCTTGTGAGTAACAAACATATCAATCATCTTGCATGGTGATGAGCGGATATTTTATACGCTTTTTGGGGGTAATTTCATATAGATTTTAGCATGTTTTAATTAGTTTTTAATAGAATTTTATTAGTTTTTAAGCAAAAATCATATTTCTGGACTTTACTATGAGTTTGTGTGTTTTTCTGTAATTTCAGGTATTTTTTGGCTGAAATTGAGGGAGCCGAGCAAAAATCTGACTTAGGCTGAAAAAGGAATGCTGATACTGTTGGATTTTGACCTCCCTGCACTCGGAATGGATTTTTTGGAGCTACAGAAGTTCAATTGGTGCGCCCTCAATTGGGTTGGAAAGTAGACATCCAGGGCTTTCCAGCAATATATAATAGTCCATACTTTGCGCGAAGATAGATGATGTAAACTGGCGTTCAACGCCAGTTCCATGTTGTATTCTGGTGTCCAGCGCCAGAAACAGGTTACAAGTTGGAGTTCAATGCCAAAAACACGTTACAACCTGGCGTTCAACTCCAGAAACAGCCCAGGCACGTGAGAAGCTTAAGTCTCAGCCCCAGCACACACCAAGTGGGCCCCAGAAGTGGATTTCTGCACCAATTATCTTAGTTTATTCATTTTCTGTAAACCTAGGTTACTAGTTTAGTATTTAAACAACTTTTAGAGACTTATTTTGTATCTCATGACATTTTTAGATCTGAATTTTATACTCTTTGACGGCATGAGTCTCTAAACTCCATTGTTGGGGGTGAGGAGCTCTGCAGCGTCTCGATGAATTAATGCAATTATTTACGTTTTTCCATTCAAACATGCGTGTTCCTATCTAAGATGTTCATTCACGCTTAACTATGGAGAAGGTAGTGATCCATGACATTCATCACCTTCCTCAATCCATGAATATGTGTCTGACAACCACCTCCGTTCTACATCAGATTGAATGAGTATCTCTTAGATTCCTTAACCAGAATCTTCGTGGTATAAGCTAGAATTGATGGCAGCATTCATGAGAATCCGGAAAGTCTAAACCTTATCTGTGGTATTCCGAGTAGGATTCTGGGATTGGATGACTGTGACGAGCTTCAAACTCGCGAGTGTTGGGCGTGATGACAAACGCAAAAGAATCAATGGATTCTATTCCGACATGATCGAGAACCAACGGCTGATTAGCCATGCTGTGACAGAGCATTTGGACCATTTTCACTGAGAGGATGGGAAGTAGCCATTGACAACGGTGACACCCTACATAGAGCTTGCCATGGAAGGAACTTTGCACTTTTTCATGAGTTGAATATTACATTACAGGAATTCAAAAGACAAAGTATCTCCAAAACTCCAACATATTCTCCATTATTGCACAACAAGTAATTATTTCACGCTTTTTTTATTTTTTTAGTAATTCAAACTGATAATTATAATTGATCTCCTGACAAAGAATAATAAAATAACCATAGTTTGTTTCAAACCAACAATCTCCGTGGGATTCGACCCCTACTCACGTAAGGTATAACTTGGACGACCCAGTGCACTTGCTGGTTAGTTGTGCGGATTGCAAAAGTGTGATTGCAATTTCGTGCACCAAGATTTTGGTGGCGTTGCCGGGGATTGTTCGAGTTTGAACAACTAAAGGTTTATTTTGTTGCTTAGCTTAGGAATAATTTATTTTTGTTGCTATAGAGTCATTAAATTCTGAGTCCTTTATTTCCTTTTCAAAATTTTTTCAAAAATATTATTTTTCTTTATCAATTTTTTATTTTTTTCAGGAGTTTCTAAGTTTGGTGTCAATTGCATATTTTATATTTTTCTTTTAAATTTTCGAATTTGTGTTCTTTATTCTTCCTTGATCTTCAAGTTGTTCTTGTTAATTTTTCTTGTTTGATCTTTGGTTTGTCTTGTTCTATGTGTTTTCATATTTTCCTTGTGCATTTTTTAAAATTTTAATTTTCAAAAAAATTATTAACATATTTTTATACCTCTTTAAAATACGTTACATTTATAAATCAGTTGGCTAGAGCGTTGGTTTATGTTCTTGGCAATTGGGTATTATCTTTTTAAAAGTTTTTCAAAAATAATTTTTTCTTTGATTAAATCTTGTGCCAAAATTTAAGTTTGGTGTTTTCTTGTTAATTTTTCTATAATTTTCAAAAATTTATTTTAGTTTTCCCAAAAATTTTAAGTTTGGTGTTCTTTCTTTTGTTCTTGGTGTTCTTGTGAATCTTCAAGGTGTTCTTGAGTCTTCTTTGTGTTTTGATCTTAAAATTTTTTAAGTTTGGTGTTCTTTGCTGTTTTTCCTCCAAAATTTTCGAAAACAAGGAGCATTAGATCTAAAAATTTTAAGTCTTGTGTCTTTTGTGTGTTTTTCTCTTTCATCATAAAATTCAAAATTCAAAAAAATATCTTTTCTAACTATTTTTAAGCCATATTTTCGAATTTTTTTTAATAAAAATTCAGATTTCAATTTCAAAATTTTTCAAATCTTATCCTTTTAAGATTTTAAAAAAAAATATTATATCTTTTTCGAAAATATCCTAACCACTTTCTCTCTCTCCTCAATTTTTTTTCAAAAATCTTCACAAAACATTTCAAATTTTTATTTTTATTTTTATTTCATTTTTATTTTATCTTATTTTATTTTACTTTATTATTTCAAAAATAAATTTTTATATATAATAAAATAAATAATATCTACATCCATATCATCTCCCTTGCTCCATCATGGAACTAAGTGGAAATGAACAGTCCAGAAGGACTCTAGGGTCATATGCTAACTCCACTACTGCTTCATATGGGAGTAGTATCTGTATACCCTCCATCGGAGTCAGTAGTTTTGAGTTGAATCCTCAACTCATCATCATGGTGCAGCAAAGTTGCCAGTATTCCGGTCTTCCACAGGAAGAACCTACAAAGTTTCTGGCACAATTTTTATAAATTGCTGACACAGTACATGATAAGAAAGTAGATCAGGATGTCTACAGATTATTACTATTTTCATTTGCTGTAAAGGACCAAGCTAAGAGGTGGTTAAATAACCAACCTAAGGACAGCATAAGGACATGGAAACAGCTGTCAGAAAAATTCCTGAATCACTATTTTCCTCCAAAATAGATGACACAGCTAAGGCTAAGCATTCAAGGCTTCAAACAAGGAGATAATGAATCCCTTTATGATGCTTGGGAGAGATACAGAGAGATGCTAAGAAAATGCCCCTCTAAAATGTTTTCAGAGTGGGTGCAGTTAGACATCTTCTACTATGGGCTTACAGAAAGAGTTCAGATTTCTCTAGACCACTCAGCTGGTGGATCTATACACATGAGAAAGACAATATAAGAAGCTTAAGAGCTCATTAATACAGTTGCCAGAAATCAACATCTGTACTTAAGCAGTGAAAATTCCATCAACGAAGAGGCTAAAACAGTAACTGCTGAACTCAGTCCTGCAGATCAAGCTGCTGAATTCAATCAGCAATTAGATTTTCTAACAAAACAGTTAGCCAAATTCAAGGAGATACTATAAGAAACAAGAATGGCTAATATGAATATGGAAATACAGTTGAAGCAAACAGAACAGCAGTTATAAAAACAAATAACATAAGAGTGCCAAGCAGTTTAATTACGAAGTGGGAAAATATTAAATACCTCACTTTAAGATAGCAGGAAGCCAAGAAATTAGCAAACCACCCAAAATCCATCTGAGGACAATAAGAGCCCAGAGAGAAATAATTCTGGTGCTCAAACGCCAGAAAATGAGTGGAAAGCTGGCGTTGAACGCCCAAACCATGCTCAGTCCTGGCGTTCAACGCCAGAAACAAGCAAGAAATTGGCGTTGAACGCCCAAAGGAAGCACAGTTCTGGCGTTCAGACGCCAGAAACAGGTAAGGAGCTGGCGTCTAATGCCACTCCAGCTTCCACCCTTGGCATTCAAACGCCAGTGGGAGATCAAACACATACAAGTGCTGATAACTGCCCCTCTAAAAAGGCTTCTCAACACACATCTGTAGGCAATAAACCTACAGCAACTAAGGTTGAGGAATATAAAGCCAAAATGCCTTATCCTCAGAAACTCTGCCAAGCGGAATAGGATAAGCAATTTGCCCGCTTTACAGACTATCTCAGGACTCTTGAAATAAAGATTCCGTTTGCAGAGGCACTTGAGCAAATACCCTCTTATGCTAAGTTCATGAAAGAGATCTTAAGTCATAAGAAGGATTGGAGGGAAACTGAAAAAGTTTACCTCACTAAAGAATGCAGTGCAGTCATTCTGAAAAGCTTACCTGAGAAGTTTAAAGATCCGGGAAGCTTTATGATACCATGCACATTAGAAGGTACTTGTACCAAGCAAGCTCTATATGATATTGGAGCAAGTATTAACCTAATACCTGCAGCCACTATCAAAAAGCTTGGGTTGACTGATGAAGTTAAACCAACCCAGATATGTCTCCAACTTGCTGATGGCTCCATTAAATACCCATCAGGCGTGATTGAAGACATGATTGTCAAGGTTGGGCCATTTGTCTTTCCCACTGACTTTGTGGTGCTGGAAATGGAGGAGCATAAGAGTGCAACTCTCATTCTGGGAAGACCTTTCCTAGCAACTGGCCGAACCCTTATTGATGTTCAAAAAGGGAAGTAACCCTGAGAGTCAATGAGGATGAGTTCAAGTTGAATGTTGTCAAAGCCATGCAGCATCCAGACACCCAAAATGACTGCATGAGCATTGATATTATTGACTCTCTGGTAAAAGAAGTCAATATGGCTGAGAGTCTCGAATCAGAGCTAGAGGATATCTTTAAAGATGTTCAGCCTGATCTGGAGGAACCAGAGAGAATAATAGAACCTCTGAAAATCCCTCAGGAAGAGGAGAAACCTCCCAAACCCGAGCTCAAACTATTACCACCATCCCTGAAATATGCATTTCTGGGAGAAGGTGATACCTTTCCTGTAATCATAAGCTCTACCTTAGAGCCACAGGAAGAGGAAACACTAATTCAAGTGCTAAGGACACACAAGACAGCTCTTGGGTGGTCCATCAGTGATCTTAAGGGCATTAGCCCAACCAGATGCATGCACAAGATCCTATTGGAGGGTGACGCTAAGCCAGTGGTTCAACTACAAAGGCGGCTGAATTCAGCCATGAAGGAGGTGGTGCAGAAGGAGGTCACTAAATTACTAGAGACTGGGATTATTTATCCTATTTCTGATAGCCCCTGGGTAAGCCATGTCCAAGTCGTCCCTAAGAAGGGTGGCATGACAGTGGTTCATAATGAAAAAAATGAACTGGTTCCTACAAGAACAGTTACAGGGTGGCGTATGTGTATTGATTATAGAAGGCTCAATACAGCCACCAGAAAGGATCATTTTCCTTTACCATTCATAGACCAGATGCTAGAAAGACTAGCAGGTCATGAATACTACTGCTTCCTGGATGGATATTCAGGTTATAATCAAATTGCAGTAGATCCCCAAGATCAAGAGAAAACAGCATTCACATGTCCATCTGGAGTATTTGCATACAGAAGGATGCCATTTGGCCTGTGCAATGCACCTGCAACCTTTCAAAGGTGCATGCTCTCAATTTTCTTTGATATGGTGGAAAAATTTCTGGAAGTCTTCATGGATGACTTTTCAGTATTTGGAGACTCATTCAGCTCCTGTCTTGACCATCTAGCACTTGTTCTAAAGAGGTGCCAAGAGACTAACCTAGTTTTAAACTGGGAGAAATGTCACTTTATGGTGACTGAAGGAATTGTCCTTAGGCACAAAATCTCAAACAAGGGAATAGAGGTGGATCAAGCTAAGGTAGAGGTAATTGAAAAATTACCACCACCTGCCAATGTTAAGGCAATCAGAAGCTTTCTGGGGCATGCAGGATTTTATAGAAGGTTTATAAAGGATTTTTCAAAAATTGCCAAACCTCTAAGTAATTTGCTAGCTGCTGACACGCCATTTATCTTTGATAAGGAGTGTTTACAGGCGTTTGAGATTCTGAAAGCTAAGCTGGTCACAGCACCAGTCATCTCTGCACCAGACTGGACATTACCTTTTGAACTGATGTGTGATGCCAGTGACCATGCCATTGGTGCTGTGTTGAGACAAAGGCATGACAAGCTTCTGCATGTCATTTACTATGCCAGTCGTGTTCTAAATGACGCACAGAAGAATTACACAACCACAGAAAAAGAGCTACTTGCAGTGGTTTACGCCATTGACAAGTTCAGATCCTATTTAGTAGGATCAAAAGTGATTGTGTACACTGACCATGCTGCTCTTAAATATCTACTCACAAAGCAGGATTCAAAACCCAGACTCATAAGATGGGTGTTGCTTCTGCAAGAGTTTGATATAGAAATAAGAGATAGAAAAGGGACAGAGAATCAAGTAGCAGATCACCTGTCCCGAATAGAGCCAGTAGAAGGGGCGTCCCTCCCTCTTACTGAGATCTCTGAAAACTTTACGGATGAGTAATTCTTTGCCATCTAGGAAGTGCCATGGTTTGCAGACATTGCAAACTACACGGTAGTGAGATTCATACCCAAAGAGTACAGTAGGCAGCAATCAAAGAAGCTGATCACGGATGCAAAGTACTATCTTTGGGATGAACCATATCTCTTTAAGAGATGTGCAGACGGAGTAATCTGTAGATGTGTGCCTAAAGAAGAAGCATAGAAGATCCTCTGGCACTGCCATGGATCACAATATGGAGGACATTTTGGAAGTGAGCGAACAGCCACAAGAGTCCTCCAATGCGGCTTCTATTGGCCTACTCTCTATAAAGACTCCCGAGTGTTTGTACTTAACTGTGACAGTTGCCAAAGATCTGGCAATCTGCCTTACAGTTACGCCATGCCTCAACAAGGGATCTTGGAGATTGAGTTGTTTGATGTATGGGATATTGACTTCATGGGGCCTTTCCCACCATCATACTCAAACACTTATATTCTGGTGGCAGTGGATTATGTATCCAAATGGGTGGAAGCTATTGCAACACCCACTAATGACACTAAGACAGTGCTAAAATTCCTCTAGAAACACATCTTCAGCAGATTTGCTACCTGATAAACCACTATTTTATGGTTTATCTTATGCTCAATTGAGTGGTTTTTATCAACTCTTTACTCACTTATTCATACAATTCGCATGTTTTACATTTTCCTTCCTGATTTTGTGCTATGATTGAAAACATGCTTCTTTGATCTTATATTTGCTTATTACTAATCATCTCTTATTACCATTAGATGCCTTGATATGTGTGTTAAGTGTTTTCAGATATTATAAGGCATGAATGGCTTGGAGGATGGAAACGAAGCATGCAAAAGTGGAAGGAATACAAGAAGTTGGAGAAACTGCAAAGCTGTCAGCCTGACCCTCTCGCACTAAAACGATCATAACTTGAGCTACAGAGGTCCAAATGATGCGTTTTTACTTGCGTTGGAAAGCTAACGTCTGGGGCTTCGATTTGATATATAATTTACCATAGTGGCCGTACAGATAGGCGACGCGAACGCGTCATTCACACGGACGCGTCGCATCTGCGAAAATCAGCGTGGCAGATTTCACAAACAGCGAATCCTGGGCTATTTTCGGCCCAGTTTCAAGCCCAGAAAACACAGATTAAAGGCTGCAAGGTGGAGGAATGAAGGAGACTTCAAATTATGCTTTTCATAATTCACTTTTCATGTTTTAGATGTAGTTTTTAGAGAGAGAGGTTCTCTCCTCTCTCTTAGGATTTAGGTAGGATTTTTAGAAATTAGGATTTAGGACTTCTCTTAGTTTTAGGAGTGACTCTTGATCCCAGGTTCAATGTTCTTTTACTTTATATTTATCTCTTATTTTCAGATACCATTAATGATTGCTTGTATTAGTTATGTTGCCTATTTGACTTATGCCACATTCATGATGATTTTCTTATTTAATGTTATTTGAGATATTTCAGTTTAATATTGCTTTCTTTTATTTATGCCATTGACTATTCCCAATTTGAAGATATTTTCATTCCAGTAGGATTAATTTACTTTTTTCTTTTGGTCTTGGTTAAGAAATCAGTAACTCAGGAGTTATCTTAACTCAACATAATTGATAACTGTTATCTTTGCTAATTGAACTGAACTTCAATAATCCCAACCTTTTCTTAGGAAATAAATAGGATTCGAAGGTCAAATTAATTAGTCTCTTGACTTTTCTTTGCTTTAGCAAAGGTCAACTAAGTGGAATTAAGATTCAACTTTCATTATTTTTGATAAGAATAACTAAGTCTGGACTTCCAATTTCTCCTACCTTGCCAAAGGGTTTGCTTTACAATATTTATTTATTTTAATTGTCATTTAAATTATTTGCCATATTTATTCCTCATTCTCAAAACCCCAATTTTATCTTTTTTATAGCCAATATTAAGAACATACCTCCCTGCAATTCCTTGAGAAGACGACCCGAGGTTTAAATACTCGATTATCAATTTTAAAGAGGTTTGTTACTTGTGACAACCAAAACGTTTGCACGAAAAGATTTTTGTTGGTTTAGAAACTATATCTACAACGCGACCATTTTTATAAAATTCTTTACTAGTAGTACCCCTAGAGTATTAATCAGTGATGGGGGCACTCATTTCTGTAATAAACAGCTTTACTCTGCTTTGGTTCGATACGGAGTTAGCCACAGGGTGGCCACTCTATATCATCCACAGACAAATGGGTAAGCTGAAGTCTCTAATAGAGAACTTAAAAGAATCCTGGAACGGACTGTGATTAACCGTTGAAGGGATTGGGCAAGAAGCTTGGATGATGCTCTGTGGGCATACAGAACAACATTCAAGACCCCTATAGGGACTTCTCCATACTAGCTTGTGTATGGAAAGGCATGTCACTTGCCAGTGGAACTGGAACATAAGGCCTACTGGGCAACCAGATTCCTGAACCTTGATGCCAAGTTAGCTGGAGAAAAATGATTGCTCCAGTTAAATGAGCTAAAAGAATTTAGACTCAATGCTTTCGAGAATGCAAAAATTTACAAAGAGAAAGCAAAAAGATGGCATGATAAGAAATTGTCATCCAAAGTCTTTGAGCCAGGGCAGAAAGTTCTGCTATTTAATTCTAGGCTCAGATTATTCCTCGGGAAATTGAAATCCCGGTGGAGAGGTCCATATGTGATTACAAGTGTGTCACCATATGGATATGTAAAGCTTCAGGATAATGATTCCAACAAAAGTTCATTGTTAATGGATAGAGAGTTAAACATTATTTTGAAAGCAATTTTGAGCAAGAATGCTCAAAATTGAGACTTGATTAAAGCTCAGTAATAGTCCAGCTAAAGACAATAAAGAAGCGCTTGCTGGGAGGCAACCCAGTCATTTACAAAGTTTATTTGTTAATTAATTGATTTTTACAGGTATATGTCAAGTATCTTCAAGGTAAAATAGCAACTACTTAAGTTTACAAAGTTACAGAAGGATTAGAGGATAAAACAGCAAAAAGGGAAGCTCACTGGTGCGAAAAAACCAGTAAAAGCTATTTTGGGCGTTGAACGCCCAAAAGAAGCACCTACTGGGCGTTCAACGCCAGTAAGGATAGCCATCTGGGCGTTAAACGCCAGAAAGAAGCATCTTCTGGGCGTTGAACGCCAGAAAGAAGCACCTTCTGGGCATTCAACGCCAGATTTATAGCGTCTTGGGCGTTAAAAAAAATGCCCAATGACAAAGGACTTCCTGGTGTTCAACGCCAGAAAAAAAGCAACAGCTGGGCGTTGAACACCCAGGAGAAGCTGCACATGGGCGTTAAACGCCCAAAACATGCAGCGTTTGGGCGTTTAACGCCAGGATGGTGGGGAGGAGGTAAATTCGTTTTTACTTCACAATTTTTTTAATTTTTTACTTTTCAATTCATGATTTCTTGCATAAACATGTTACAAACTCTCATCCTTCAATTCCAAAAATTTTAATCCTAATTTCTAAAATCCCATTTTCAAAAATATCAAATGTATCTTAATCCATAAACACAAATCTTTTTCCAATCCAATCCAACTCTTTTTCAAATCTTTTTCAAAACTCATCTATCTTTTTGAATTCTTTTCAAATCTTTTTTAATTTCTTCTCATATCTTTTTCAACTCATCATATTTTTTGAATTTTGAAATTACCTCTCCTTCTATTCCTCTCCTTTCCTTTCTTTTGCTTGAGGACAAGCAAACCTCTAAGTTTGGTGTGATTTGCCATGATCACTGAGCTAAAACTCATCAAGATCATGGCACCTAAGGGAACAGGAAGAGCAAGGATGTGACTTGAAGGAATTGAAGCGTCAGAAATTATCTCTTGAAGGATCAAGCACCCCACAGACTAGAGGAACACCCACTTCCCAAAATAAAGGTTGTTGAGTCCTAATCTTTGCCTTAACTCTGTGATAATTGTTCTTATTATGAATTTACCTTAGAAGTTATATATTAGTAGTGGTAATTAGTATATCTATTTTGATTTTATTTTTAATTAAGTTATAATTTATTTTTTTCATCATCATCAAACATGAATAAAATAGTAGATTTTTAGAATAAAGAGGCCATTTAATTTTCGAGTTCTTAATAAGAAAAATTCTAATTAGTTATATGTGGTGGCAATACTTTTTGTCTTCTGAATGAATGCTTGAACAGTGCATATTTTTTTATATTGTATTTTTTTGAATCTTAAAATTTTTAGCTCCTGAAAGAATGATGAACAAGAGAAATGTTATTGATGATCTGAAAAATCATGAAATTGATTCTTGAAGCAAGATAAAGCAGTGGAAAAAAAAAAGCAAGAGGTAGAAAAAGCCAATAGCCCTTTAAACCAAAAGGCAAGGGTGAAAAGGATCCAAGGCTCTGAGCATCAATGGATAGGAGGGCCCAAGGAAATAAATCCAGGCCTAAGTGGCTAAATCAAGCTGTCCCTAACCATGTGCTTGTGGCATGCAGGTCCAAGTGAAAAGCTTGAGACTGAGTGGTTAAAGTCGTGATCCAAGGAAAAAGAGTGTGCTTAAGAACTCTGGACACCTCTAATTGGGGACATGAGCAAAGCTAAGTCACAATCTGAAAAGGTTCACCCTGTTATGTGTCTGTGGCATTTATGTATCCGGTGGTAATACTGGAAAACAAAGTGTTTAGGGCCACGGCCAAGACTCATAAAGTAGCTGTGTTCAAGAATCAACATACTAAACTAGGAGAATCAATAATACTATCTGAATTCTGAGTTCCTATGGATGCCAATCATTCTGAATTTCAAAGGATAAAGTGAGATGCCAAAACTGTTTGGAAGCAAAAAACTACTAGCCCCGCTCATCTAATTAGAATCTGAGCTTCACTTAAAACTTTGAGATATTATTGCTTCCTGATTTCTGTTTATCCTCTTTTATTTATCTAGTTGCTTGAAGACAAGCAACAGTTTAAGTTTGGTGTTGTGATGAGCGGATATTTTATACGCTTTTTGGGGGTAATTTCATATAGATTTTAGCATGTTTTAATTAGTTTTTAATAGAATTTTATTAGTTTTTAAGCAAAAATCATATTTCTGGACTTTACTATGAGTTTGTGTGTTTTTCTGTGATTTCAGGTATTTTTTGGCTGAAATTGAGGGAGTTGAGCAAAAATCTGATTTAGGCTGAAAAAGGACTGCTGATGCTGTTGGATTCTGACCTCCCTGCACTCGGAATGGATTTTTTGGAGCTACAGAAGTCCAATTGGCGCGCTATCAATTTGGTTGGAAAGTAGACATCCAGGGCTTTCCAGCAATATATAATAGTTCATACTTTGCGCGAAGATAGACGATGTATACTGGCATTCAACGCCAGTTCCATGTTGCAGTCTGGTGTCCAGCGCCAGAAACAGGTTACAAGTTGGAGTTCAACGCCAAAAACACGTTACAACCTGGCGTTCAACTCCAGAAACAGCCCAGACACGTGAGAAGCTTAAGTCTCAGCCCCAGCACACACCAAGTGGGCCCCAGAAGTTGATTTCTGCACCAATTATCTTAGTTTATTCATTTTCTGTAAACCTAGGTTACTAGTTTAGTATTTAAACAACTTTTAGAGACTTATTTTGTATCTCATGACATTTTTAGATCTGAATTTTATACTCTTTGACGGCATGAGTCTCTAAACTCCATTGTTGGGGGTGAGGAGCTCTGCAGCGTCTCGATGAATTAATGCAATTATTTATGTTTTTCCATTCAAACATGCGTGTTCCTATCTAAGATGTTCATTCGCGCTTAACTATGGAGAAGGTGGTGATCCGTGACATTCATCACCTTCCTCAATCCATGAATGTGTGTCTGACAACCACCTCCATTCTACATCAGATTGAATGAGTATCTCTTAGATTCCTTAACCAGAATTTTCGTGGTATAAGCTAGAATTGATGGCAGCATTCATGAGAATCCGGAAAGTCTAAACCTTGTCTGTGGTATTCCGAGTAGGATTCTGGGATTGGATGACTGTGACGAGCTTCAAACTCACGAGTGTTGGGCGTGATGACAAACGCAAAAAAATCAATGGATTCTATTCCGACATGATCGAGAACCAACAGCTGATTAGCCATGCTGTGACAGAGCATTTGGACCGTTTTCACTGAGAGGATGGGATGTAGCTATTGACAACGGTGACACCCTACATAGAGCTTGCCATGGAAGGAACTTTGCACTTTTGCATGAGTTGAATATTACATTACAGGAATTTAGAAGACAAAGCATCTCTAAAACTCCAACATATTCTCCATTATTACACAACAAGTAATTATTTCACGCTTTTTATTTTTTTAGTAATTCAAACTGATAATTATAATTGATCTCCTGACTAAGAATAATAAAATAACTATAGCTTGTTTCAAACCAACAATCTCCGTGGGATTCGACCCTTACTCACGTAAGGTATTACTTGGACGACTCAGTGCACTTGCTGGTTAGTTGTGCGGATTGCAAAAGTGTGATTGCAATTTTGTGCACCACATGGCATCATCAAGCTCAAAGAGACAAAAAGGGAAGGAACCCATAGAGCAGCTTCCTTTTGATGAAAAGTGATTTAGAACTTTTTACCATGCACTACAATTTGGGTGGATGGCTGACAAAGAAATCATATATGAATTAGGCTTTCAAGTCACACAAACTGAGTGCCCAGAAATCACAGAAAAGGTGGAAAAACGTCGATGGGAGCTCCTCACCGATCCGATTACAAGGGTGAACGCAACTCTGGTGAGAGAGTTTTATGCAAATGCAGCTAGACATGATAAGGCGGATGAATCCTATACAAGTTTCGTGAGAGGGGTCATGGTGGATTTTAGTCCCATGAGCATCATAAGAGTGATGAAGTTGCGAAGCATATCCTTTGCAGAGGAGAGCTATCACTCAAGAATGGACAACAAACCCAACCACGACCAAATTATACAGGATATCTGTATGCAAGGAGCAGATTGAGACAGAGACCCCCATAGGAAACCCAGATTTATAAAAAGAGGAGACCTCCTCCCTAAGGTTAAAGGGTGGTTTGAAATCGTAAGGAGATCCATCCTCCTAGCCGGAAACAACTCAGAGGTAAACCTTAAGAGAGCAACAATGGTGCAATGCCTAATGAAGGGAGGAGAAATCAAGGTTCATGAACTCATAGCCCAAGGCATTCGAAAGCTTGCTGAGAAGAGCGATTCTGGAGGAAAGTTGGGTTATCCCAGCACTATTCTCCGTCTTTGCAACCAGGCTAGGGTGATATTCGAGGATGAAAACCCCGAGTGGATAAAGGTTGGCCTCCCAATCACTTATCATCAGATGCATGCTGCTGCAACTCCACTACCTCAACGAAGGGTAAGAAAGAGGCCAGCCCATCAAGCTGAAGAAGGACAACATCCACAAGAGCAAGCCCCAGCCACCTTAAGCATGCACCAATTACAAGAGGCTATTGATACCTTATCTAGGCAATGCATAGAAAATTAGGGGGGCACAGAAGGAGTTTCAAATGCAATTAATGGACCGCTAAGAAGAATCACTCTCTAGATGGATGAATCAGCAAGGGGAATGGCAAAAATAATTGATGGACCAGCAATTTGAACAAGGGAGACAATGGAGTGACTCCTTCCATAACCTGAACCAGAAGCAAGATCAACAACAAGGAGCCATCCAAAGGCTAATCAATATCCAAGCACATCAAGGTGCACACATTCATGAGATGCATAGGAAACAAAGAGAACAGGCAGATCCTTTCGATGAATACAGAGCATTCTCGGAAGGAGTCTACACGAGTAAGACTGGACATCATGTAAATACCCAAGCCAAGCTTGGGTACCTAGTCAGACAACTACATGTATTACATCCTGGGATCACAAAATATGAGGATGTAAAGGATGAATTAGCACGAGTGGAGCGCGAAAGGGCCGAACAGAGTCATGAGTCAGTAAAGAAGGCACTGGAAGATTGGAAAATAGCTAGAATGAATCGGATGAGAGGAAGCACAAGCGGACAAAGTGAACATAAAGAGGACAAGGAAGTAGAAGAACATGAGCATTCCAATAAGTGAAAGGTGGTGAAGTTCCTTCTTAGTTCTATCTAATTCACAGCTTTAAATAAGGAAAATCATGTATGAAATAGAACATGCTTCCATGAGTAGCTTAGGATTTTCAATTCTGCATTTAAGGTTTTCATTGCTTAGGTCCATGTTATTGAGCTTAATGTCCCTGGTGTTCACTTTCGTCTTTCTTGCTTGTATGCATGTCCTTTAAGCTAATCAAAAAGAAAATGTTATGAAAAGAACAAGAGTGTAGTTATTTTGTGAAGTAAGTTCTGAATGTTTGTGGTAGGATGATTAGTAAGCTAAGTTGGTTCACCAAACAAGGAAAGAAGGCAACTATCTATCCTGAATCCTATGCTTGAAACACATCCTATGAGACTAACTAAATAATAAGATCTCAATAAGAAAAGAGAAAGAGCAATAAAAGTGAAAAGGAAAGAAACACAATAAGAAACAATGCTAGGCACCAAGGGTTTTAAAATTGAGGCATGTGTCTGTGGTGTTCATCTGCAAGGGATATGCTTGGATGAATAAGCTCTTAGGGTTGCCTCATCACTTGGTAACTTGGATTAACTAATCTGGGATTATCAGCTGAAAGTCCACTATCAAGAGTGACCTTTGCTACAGAACACTTAGTAATCCAAAGAGGTGCTAGACACCAAGGTCTCAAGAAAGAAAAATAACAAACCATGTGCCTGTGGTGTGTATGTATGAGGGAAAGAGACTTGAGGGAGTAAGTCCTTAGGGGTGTCTTAACACCTAGCACCTTGAACCAACTGGTTCGGGAGTGTTGACTGAAAGCTTATCATAAAGAGTCGCCCTCTTACAGAGCACTTAGCTAAAAGAAGAATGTAATAAACCTTGGAAAAGAAGGAAGGATCAACAATTAAGAAGTCTCAAAGGATGCAATCAAGAGAGTGACCAAGAACTTGATATAGGCCTGAAACCTAGTAAAGGAAAGAACCTAAGTTGCTATGCATGAAACCCCATAAACCAGAAATTCTATTTCTATATTATCTTCTTGTTCTTTCATTTATTCTTCCTATATTTTAGTACTTGCTTAGGGACAAGCAAGCTTTAAGTTTGGTGTTGTGATGGCAGGGCATCTAGGCCAGTTTCACTGACCTTTTCTTTACTGTTTTAGGTTAGTTTCATGCATTTTCTTAGTGAATAAGGAAAGTTTTGAATGAAAATACACTTACACCTTGATTCAAGAAACTATTGTGAATTTCACATGATTTCATGAGGATTTTTGCTAGAATTGAATGATAAATTGATGATGCATAATCTCATGACTTTGGCTAGAGCTTTGATGCACTTTATTTGCTTGATTTCAGGACAAAGGAAGCAAGGAAGAACCACATTAGTACTCACGTTAATCTAGTTAACGTGACCACTAACGTGGAATGGTAAATAGCTTGCAACGTTAATGAGAAAAGTGATCACCAATAACACCTGCGAAGCCATCAGAAGCCCACGTTAATTGCCACATTAACTAGGTTAACGTGGTAGTTAACGTGGAGACAAAAGAAAGCTCCAACGTTAGTGGTAAACGTGAACACCACTAACGTTCCAAGATTTGGCAATAAGCCACGTTAAGAGTCACGTTAACTTAGTTAACGTGAACTCTAACGTGGAAGAGAGGAACAATGCCAACGTTAGTGACATTCACCTTTGTCACTAACGTTGGATCAAAATAGCATTGCCCACGTTAGTGGTCATGTTAAGACCACTAACGTGAAAGTTAACGTGGAGCTAATATTGATGAGCAAACGTTAGTGACACTCACCTTTGTCACTAACGTTGGAGATGGCATTCGCTACCACGTTAACTTAGTTAACGTGAGCTCTAACGTGGAGAGTAGCGGCACTTGGAGCGTTAGTGACAAAGGTAAGTGTCACTAACGCTCTCGAAGGTGAGGCATAACCACGTTAAGAGCCACGTTAGTTACACTAATGTAAACTCTAACGTAGGGACAAAGGGCACAAGGCAACATTATTGGGAAATGTGAGTCCCAATAACGCTTGCGAATGTTTATAAGGCAACGTTATTGGGAAAGGTGAGTCCCAATAACGCTTGCGAAGGTTTACAAGGCTACGTTAATGGTCACGTTGGTGCCACTAACGTTGGAGTTAACGTGGGCTATATGGGGTTGGAACGTTAGTGAAAAATGTGAGTGCCACTAACGTTCTCGAACCCACAATGTCACTTAATGTTAACTTCACTAACGCCCATGCCTAATTCATATTTCTCTGCAAGCTGAGCCCACTAAAGATTGTAACTGCTTTAACTCAAGATCTAAGGCCCACATCCAAGACTTGAAGAACTCATTAGAAGATCAAGAGAAGTAGTATATATAGGAGTAGTTTTGAACTATAGGGAGGCTTGGCACTTGGAGAACTACCCTCTGTATATTTACTTTTCCGCACTTTTAGCTAGGGATGTATTCTTTTCTGCCATTTTCCATTTCTAGTGCTATGAACAACTAAACCCCTTTCATTGGGTTAGGGAGCTCTGTTGTAATTTGATGGATCAATTTTAGTTTTCATTCTCTTCTTCCTTCTTCTCTTTTGATTTACTAGAAAGCTTTCGATCTTAATTCAATTGGTTAGTTGTCTTGGAAAAGAAACTCTCCATAATTGGATCTCCTCTGAGCCTTGGAAAAGGGATGAGGAGATCATGCTAGAAATGCTTTCTCATGTTGGACCAAATTGGGGTCTGGGCGGATATAGTGACATGTAATCCTCCCAACACTTTGATTTGGAAATACATGTGATATAATCAGTGACCACACTTCATCTCTTCCCATGAGCAATTAAATCAAGGAATTGAGCAATTGTTCAAGCTTAGAGAGATTGGGCTGCCAAGGAATTGGAACCCAATCACTTAAGATTGCCAAGGAGATCAATAGATGATTTGATTGAGGAAGAGATGAAAATGAATTTGATCCGGAGAATACAACATCTCATGAGCCCAATGAATTCTCCATTTCTGATCTTACCCATTCTCTTTACTTTCTGCCATTTATTTACATGCTCATTCCCCCAAATCCCCATCTAAGATTCTGCACTTTATTTTCTGCTATTTACTTTTCCACCATTTAATTTTCTGCAATTCTCAAACTACATTCTGTATAGCTCAACTAGCATACTCTTCCAACTAAAGTTGCTTGACCAATCAATCCTTGTGGGATTCGACCTCACTCTATTGTGAGTTTTTACTTGACGATAATTCGGTATACTTGCCGAAGAAAAATTTGTTGAGAGACAAGTTTTCATGCATCACTGGTCTTTGAAATAACTTCAGGAGACTTTTTGATTTTTGTCTCGTTCCTAGTCACGAGACTTTTATTTTTGTCTCGTCACTTGGCACGAGATATTTTTCAGTTTTAGCTCCTATGCAGTAGAAAAAGAAATGGAGTAGAGAAGAGAGAAAATTACACCTAGATATATCCTGGTTCAGCTGTTAAGTGCAGTGCAGCCTACATCTAGTCTCCATCACAACTATGATGGAATTTCACTATAATCTTCTTGATTACAGACTGTAAAGTGCTAACGCAACTTACAAGGGGATTCTCACAGAATCATGAAACACAACACAGATGTACAAAGGAACTCTAAGGACATCTATGGCTTTTTCTTTTAATTTTGCACTCTGCCTTTTTCCGCTATATGGCTTTTTCATACAAACCTCACTGTTTGTTTTTTTCCATGAGACTCAAGACATGACAAAATTAAACAGAAAAATTACAAAATAAAATACATTGAAGGAGAAGAGAAATCTGTTAGCTCAGGTAGCTCTGAGAACACTGTGCCTCGCACTCTCACACTTTCTCCTTGCTCCAAACCGTGGCTGTTCTGTCTTTTTATAGAAGAGGGAAGCTGGTGCACGAATTTGCAATCCGTACAACTAACCAGCAAGTGCACTGGGTCGTCCAAGTAATACCTTACGTAAGTAAGGGTCGATCCCACGGATATTATTGGTTTGAAGCAAGCTATGTTTATTTTATTAATCTTAATCAGGATACCAATAGAGTTCTTTAGCCTCGTATAAAGTAAAAAGGGCATAAAATAAATAGTTGTTACTTGTTGTGCAGTAATGGGGAATATGTTGGAGTTTTGGAGATGCTTTTGTCCTTTGAACTTCAACTCTTCCTTGAAATCCTTCAACACACGCAAGGCTCCTTCCAAGGCAAGCTCTATGTAGGGTGTCACCGTTGTCAATGGCTACTTCCCATCCTCTCAGTGAAAACGTTCCTATGCTCTGTCACAGCACGGCTAATCATCTATCGGTTCTCAATCAGGTTGGAATAGAATCCATTGATTCTTTTGCGTCTGTCACTAACGCCCAGCTTCAGGAGTTTGAAGCTCGTCACAGTCATTCAATCCCAGAATCCTACTCGGAATACCACGGACAAGGTTTAGACTTTCCGGACTCTCATGAATGCCGCCATCAATCCGGCTTATACCACGAAGATTCTGACTATGGAATCTAAGAGATACTCATTCAATCTGATGTAGAACGGAGGTGGTTGTCAGGCACACGTTCATGGATTGACGAAGGTGATGAGTGTCACGGATCATCACCTTCTCCATAATTAAGCGCGAATGAACATCTTAGATAAGAACAAGCGTGTTTGAATGGAAAACAAAGGAATTGTATTAATTCATCGAGACGCTGCAGAGCTCCTCACCCCCAACAATGGAGTTTAGAGACTCATGCTGCCAAAAGGTACAAATTTCAGATCTAAAATGTCATGAGGTACAAAATAATTCACTAAAAGTTGTTTAAATAGTAAACTAGTAACCTAGGTTTACAGAATATGAGTAAACTAAGATAATTGGTGCAGAAATCCACTTCTGGGGCCCACTTGGTGTGTGCTGGGGCTGAGACTAAAGCTATCCACGAGTAGAGGCTTTTCTTGGAGTTGAACTCCAAGTTATGACGTGTTTTGGGCGTTCAACTCCGGATCATGACGTGTTTCTGGCGTTTAACTCCAGACAGCAGCATGTACTTGGCGTTCAACGCCAAGTTACGTCGTCTATCTTCGCGCAAAGTATGGACTATTATATATTGCTGGAAAGCCCTAGATGTCTACTTTCCAACGCCGTTGAGATCGCGCCAATTGAACTCCTGTAGCTCCCGAAAATCCATTTCGAGTGCAGGGAGGTCAGGATCCAACAGCATCAGCAGTCCTTTTTCAGCCTAAGTCAGATTTTTGCTCAACTCCCTCAATTTCAGCCAAAAAATACCTGAAATCACAGAAAAACACACAAACTCATAGTAAAGTCCAGAAATATGATTTTTGCCTAAAAACTAATAATATTTAACTAAAAACTAATTAAAACATGCTAAAATCTACATGAAATTACCCCCAAAAAGCGTATAAAATATCCGCTCATCACAACACCAAACTTAAACTGTTGCTTGTCCCCAAGTAACTAGATAAATAAAATAGGATGAAAGAATTTAAGAAGTAATAATATCTAAGAGTTTTAAATGGAGCTCAGATTCTTATTCAGATGAGCGGGGCTTATAGCTTTTTGTTTCTGAACAATTTTGGCATCTCCCTTTATCCTTTGAAATTCAGAATGATTGGCATCCATAGGAACTCAGAATTCAGATAGTATTATTGATTCTCCTAGTTTAGTATGTTGATTCTTGAACACAGTTATTTTATGAGTCTTGGCCGTGGCCCTAAGCACTTTGTTTTCCAGTATTACCACCGGATACATAAATGCCACAGACACATAACTGGGTGAACCTTTTCAGATTGTGACTCAGCTTTGCTAGAGTCCCCAGTTAGTGGTGTCCAGAGCTCTTAAGCACACTCTTTTGCTTTGGATCACGACTTTAACCACTCAGTCTCAAGCTTTTCACCTGGACCTTCATGACACAAGCACATGGTTAGGGACAGATTAATTTAGCCGCTTAGGCCTGGATTTAATTTCCTTGGGCCCTCCTATCCATTGATGCTCAAAGCCTTGGATCCTTTTTACCCTTGCCTTTTGGTTTTAAGGGCTATTGGCTTTTTCTACTGCTCCTTCTTTTTTTTTTTTCGCAAGCTTTCTTTTTCACTGCTTTTTCTTGCTTCAAGAATCAATTTCATGATTTTTCAGATCATCAATAATATTTTTCGTGTTCCTCATTCTTTCAGGAGCCAATATTCATAAAATTCAAGATAAAAATTATGCACTGTTCAAGCATGCATTCAGAAAACAAAAAGTATTGCCACCACATGTAATTAATTATAATTTTTATTATTAAGAACCCAAAAAATATAGATTACTTCTTTATTCTAAAAAATCTACTACTTTATTCATGCCTGATGATGATGAGAAAAATAAATTATAGCTTATTTGGAAATAAAATCAAAATAGATATACTAATTACTACTACTATATATAACTTCTAAGGTAAAATCCTATAATAATACTATCACAGAGTTAAAGCTAGAATTAGAACTTAACAACCTGTATTTTGGGAAGTAGATGTTCCTCTAGTCTGTGGGGTGCCTTCAAGAATTAATTTCTGACGCTTTAGCTCCCTTAAGTTCACATCCTTGCTCTTCCTGTTCCCTTAGGTGCCATGATCTTGATGAGTTTTAGCTCAGTGATCATGGCAAATCACACCAAACTTAGAGGTTTGTTTGTCCTCAAGCAAAATAAAGGATAGAAGAGGAATAGAAGGAAAGGCAATTTCGAAATCAAAAGATATGATGAGTTGAAAAAGATTTGAAAAAGATTTTTAAAAAGATAATTGAGTTTCGAAAACAAACTTAAAAGAGTTGGATTGGATTGGAAAACAGTTTGTCCTTATGGATTAAGATATAATTGATATTTTTGAAAAAGGGATTTTAGAAATTAGGGTTCTTAGAAAACTAATTAGATGTTGAAGGATGACATTTTGAAACATGTTTAAGCAAGAAATCATGAATTGAAACATAAAAAATTAGAAAAATTGTGAAGAAAATGAATTTTACCTCCTCCCCACCATCCTGGTGATGTGTGGAAAGCGATCCAACACAAAACTCACCGGCAAGTGTACCGGGTCGCATCAAGTAATAATAACTCACGTGAGTGAGGTCGATCCCACAGGGATTGAAGGATTGAGCAATTTTAGTTCGGTGGGTGATTCAGTCAAGCGAATCAAGCTTTGGTTGAGTTGTTTGTGTTGAACAGAAAGTAAATGACATTAAAAGTAAAAGGGAGAAGGGAAAATTGCAGTAAAATAAAGAACAGAGAAGTAAAAGTGCAGAAACTTAAAGAGCAAGAAAGGTAAATGACTGAAACTTAAAGTGCAAGAAACTTAAATTGCAGTAACTTAAATGGCAAGAAAGGTAAATGACTTGAATATAAAAAGGGAATTGAGGAATGGGATTGCAAGAATTAAACAAAGAACAAGTGAATTACAGTAAATGGTTGGGCAGAAAGTAGATCAAAAGCAATAAGCATGCAACAGAATTCAAGTAAAATTCTGCAGAGGTTCACAGATGAACCAAAAGTGATCTCAGGATCCCAAGGGCTTAGGTAGCAAAGCCTAAGACCCAATTTCCTTCCCAGATCTAGATTCAGTAAGCAATTGACAGAAAATTGAAGAAGAAGCAATTGAATAACAGAATTGAAAGTGAATTGTGCAGTAAAATTAATGCAGAGAGATTGAATGGGAATTGGGACAGAATTTCCCCAATTTCACACACCCAATACTCAGAGAACAGAAAGTAGAATTGCCCAAGAGATTCGAGGAAGGAGACTCTCCTTTGATCCTCTTAGTTCTTGGTCAAATTCTTTCCAGAAGGTGAAAGCAAGTAAAATTGCAAAGTAATTGAAAATTTAAAAGTGAGTGCCAAGGTAGCTAAAAGAGGTGAAAAGTCCAGCCCCAATTACATCAAACTAAGTCCTATTTATACACTTTCTATTCTTGGATGATGGGATTTGGATGGGCTTTTGGATTGGTGAAGAATTGGATTCAAATTAATTTTTAATTTGAATTTCAGCCCAAGATCCACTTCCAGGAGGCTGCCCTGCCCTTGTGGAGGGCAGGGCAGAAAATTGATGCATGGCACAAAGATTTGGTGCGGCGTGGTTGCTTGTTGGTGCGAGTTGGTGCGCACGTTTTGCTTCTTGGTGCGCCACACAAGATCCTGCCCGCGCCAAGGGCAGGGCGGGGAGCTTTGGATGCGCCAGAATTTGAGACGCGCGCGGATGGTGCTGCCAGATGCAAAATTGATGCGCCAGGAAAGGAGATTGGCGCGCGGGACGCGCGTTGGTGCCTTGGAGGCTGCCCTGCCCGCGCCAAGGGCAGGGCAGGATTGGGTTGGTGCGGTCAGAGAGGAACGCGCGCGCCAGGATCGTGCCAAGGGAGAAATTTTGGTGCGCCATGGAGAAAAATTGGTGCGCCATTCAAATTTCTGCCCTGCCCGCGCCAAGGGCAGGGCAATGACCAATCCTCCATGCCGTGGGTTCGAGTCTGGGACCTTGCAAACACGCTACTCATTTTTCTTTATTTCTTGGCATGGCAATTGGTCTCAAGGCTTGGCTTCCTCATGGTTCTTGGTTCGAAACTTGTAGCTTGCATGGGTGCCATTTTCTCTTGGATTTCTTTCCTCATGGAGCACGATCCTGCCCTCCACAAGGGCAGGGCAGAATTTGTTTCTCATGGCTCCAAGGCACCATTTTGTGCTCTGCCCTTGAAGTGGGCAGGGCAGAATCGCCTATGCTTGGCTCGGTCACTAATGCTGCCCTCCTAGAGGGCAGTCTGCCCTTGTGGAGGGCAGAGTTGCTTCTCCCTTTAGTTACGGCACACTTCCCCTTTCCTTTGCCACGCTTTTCTTCTCTTGTGTCACACTTCTTAGGCCACGCTTTTCATTTTCTTTTCTTTTTCTTCACCTAAAATAAACCAAACAACCACTCAAAGTATCACAAAAATCAAGAGGCTTATAAATCCATTAAAATGCAATTAAAATTAGCTTAAACCTCATGATTTATCATTAATTTCATAGTGGTTACTTGATTTAGAGAAGTTATGCATTTTCACTCCAAATCCTTTACTTATGATGCAAGAAAGTGCATAAATGCTAACTAAACAAGTGAAATTAGCTTGAAAAATGGGTATATGATGACTTGTCATCACAACACCAAACTTAAACCTTGCTTGTCCCCAAGCAAGCATCAAAACTAAGAGTAGATGATATGAAATAGAAAAGCACATAAATCCTTATTATGCAGATAGCAGAACTTCAATTCATGGGGCATTTATGCAGACAATGATACTCACTTATTGTTGCTGCTGCATAATACATATCTTGCATCAAAGGTTTGCTAACTTGCTGTTATAAGACTCTTCCTTTTACTCACTCCCTTGCTAACTCTTCTTGGCTTATAATGCTTTAACAAGCTTTTTATTCTTTAAGGGGTTTGGTGTTAAATGTTGCAGCTTAGCCTTTGGCTTCATTTTCTTTTATTTTGCTCAACATCTTTCCACCACAGACACTTAGTTCACTCAATTATCCTTAGGATCATTGATGCCCAGCATCTCTTTGGATCACTAAGTGCTTTGTATCTAAGTTGCTCTTTATTGTGGACTTTCAATTGGCCATCCCAAATCAGTTGATCTAAGTGACCGGGTTTCAAAATACCCCTTAGAATTTACTCATCCAAGCAGATCTTAGTACAAGAACACCACAGGCATTTGTCCTAAGGTTCAAACCATTGGTGTCCAACCTTTATTCTTTATTTTTCTTGCCATTTTGGCTTTTTCTTTCTTTCTTTTCTTTCTGTTTTTGTTACCAAGGGTGTTTCATTATAGATAGAAGTCTTTGTAACAGCAAGCTAACTCACAAGTAATGAGAATGATATTATGCAACACTTATTTGATGAGTTATGCATTTAATCAACACATGTGCCACCACCAACTTCCATTCATACTCATGCAACATTGGATTTTTCTCTTTTCAATTCAAACCAAACTCTTTTATTCAAGCATATGGAAACAAAGCAAGATTTAAAGCTAAGTGATGGATACAAGCATTATGCAGACTTGACATTTTCACAAGCTATTTATTGACTATCCTAAAATGATAAACAAGGAACAGATAATGCATAAAGCAAAGGAAAATAAATGATGGAGGCATATCATGTTTCAGACATGCATCTCCTTATTAGAAAATTGAAAGAAGGGGGAATGAAAGAACTTTGCCACCTTCTAATGATCATGGCTGCTGCTTGATTCTCCCTTCTTCTTCTTTCTCTTCCCTGTCTTGGAGTAGTCTCGGACCTCTTCACTAGGACACCTTCTAGCCCAAACAGAATCTAAGAGTCCTTTGAGCCCAAAAGTTTCCAATGTGCCAAAGGTTGATTCAGTGTGTAGCCGAGTTTTTGCTTGTTGTTTAGCTAAGAATTCAGGGCATTGCTCAAATGGCTTGATCTCAGGATTGAGTGTTGGCAAATTGTGGGTCAAGTACTCCAACCTTGCTTGCATGTTTTCATCATATTCTATTCTGTGTGCATGTCTGACTTCTCCCAATGTATGATGAACATTCTTCCATTGATAAAGGTTGTGACTATATTCCGATGCTTTAGCTTGACTGAAATACAGCTTGTCATATGATTCCTTGAATTCTTTGTATTGTTCTTTTTGCCCTTCAAGGATCTGTGTTTGAAATTCTTGCTGCTGAGTCATCATCTGTTGTTGCCATCTCTCTTGTCTTTCCTCCATTTGATGCTGCCAAGCTTCTCTTGCTTCTTTTTCTTTCAAGAATTGCTCCATAAATTCAGGATGGGGCTCTTGATATTTCTCTTGGCCCTCTTGACTTTGGCTTTGTTGGATCTGCATAAGTTGATTCTGACCTTGTTGAGCCTGCATGAGTTGCTGAGTTAACTCTTCAATTGATTTTTGCAATTGGCTCATATCTATGGCATCATAAGCCTGATTTCGTCCTTCCTCTCTTTGTGTTCTCCTTTGTCTAGGAGCTACCACCCCTTCTTGATTCTCTTCTTCATTGACTCCTTCCATGCTCTTCTTGGTAATCCATTTTCCCACCTTCACTTTTGTCATGTCTTCATCTTCAAAGATCACATTGGCCCTGTTACATAGCCTGAGAATGGTACTTGGATGCCCAAGGCCTTTTGAAGTGCTTGTGCTATCGGCCATTTCCTGAATGCTGTTGGCTATGAGTTGTGCAACATTGATCTCACCTCCATGCAAGATGCAGTGTGTCAAGAGAGCTCTTTTGATTGTAACCCAAGAGGCATTTCCAGTAGGAAGAATAGATCTCCTCACTATCTCAAACCATCCTTTAGCCACAGGAGTGAGATTGATTCTTCTTATGTGACTTGGAACCCCCTTTGAGTCTCTTTCCCAATCTGTGTTTTCCATGCATATTCCTTGCAGGATCTCATCAGGATCATTTTTCTTTTGCAATCTAGCTTCATAGCTCAGCTCTGGATAAGTTATGGTTCTCAGCTTGAGAGCTCTTGTGATGGCAGCAGGGCTAAAACTCACTTCAACCCCTCGGACATAGCTTGTGTAGGGAGTACTGTTTTTGTTTTCTTTGGCAGCATTTGCATAAACTCCTTGATCATTACAGCACTTATGTCAGTCAGAGGAGCGCACAAGAGTTCCCACCTTCTTTCTCGAGTGATCTGCTTCATGATGGGATAGTCTCCTTCCCTCAAATCAAAGCCTTTCTCATAAATGATATTCTTTGCCACCATGAACCTATGGTATCTCCCCTCATGAAATTGGGACCTAAATTTGATTGCATCAAAGTTTGGGGGTTCGGTTATCATAGGCTCTTTTCCCGGCCTTCTTTGTGAGCTTGAGGAGACCATTAGAATTAAGGTGAAAAGAAGGAAGATGTGAGAGTAAAAGAAGGAATATGTGTTGTATATAGGATGAACTTCGGTTCGGTTTAGATATGTGAGGAGAGGGAATTAAGTTGGTTTTGGAAGTAGAAGAGAGAATGTGGTTTTTAATGTGAAGATGGCTTGAATGAAATGGAGTGTATGCTGGGTGAGTATACGGTTATTTACAGGCAATGCTTCCAAGCCTTTCAACAAAACCACAATGAATGAATGAGGAGGGAACCGTGAGTGTCCATGAAGGGTTGAGATTGGTTTGCTTATTTAAAGAATGCATGGGATGGACGGCTTGCATGCATGGTTGAGGCTTGACAGGGATTCACCTCCCATTGGTTGCATGTATTTAAGTGTCCAAGAATGCATGCATGCAGATTTTGTTTCCCCATGAACACGTTCCCCTAGGCACATGTGACCTCCCTCACATGGCTCCTCATAGCCGTGGTCTTTCTTGAGCTTTGTCTTAATCTTCTTCTCCTGCAAGAGTCAAGATAGCTAGCCTTAGACCATTAATAAGGTTGTTGGCAATTAATTTGTATTAAAGAGAAAGAATTGTTTTGTATATATAAAAAAATTTTTTTTATGGTCATTTGTGTCCCTTAATTAAAGCTGTTGAAGTTTGGTGAACACCAAACTTATCTTTTATTAAAGGAATGGCCGAACAACACAAACTACTCTCACAATTGATGCATTTTTCAAACAAATTGATGTATGATCTTCTTGTCTGTATGGTTTTGAGTCCATGATTGGAAAATGATCCCCTGAATCTTGTTGCATAAGCGGACACCAAACTTAGTGTTTGGTCACATGCTTTATCAAAAGTCTTATGCATAATGAAATTGGGTGTGCCTTAAGGCACACCAAACTTTAGAAGTTTGCCATGTGCTTCAAAATGACATGTGCATTTACCAAGCATGAAAATTCAAAACCATGTTTAGAAGAATCATAGTTTATTAAGTAAAAGGAAAGACAGAAATCTTAAACCATGGGTTGCCTCCCATGAAGCGCTCTTTTATTGTCATTAGCTTGACATTAACCTCCCTTTAAGGTGGTTGATGTTGGTGATGTCTCAGCTTGTCACCTCTCACTGTCAGTTTTCTCTGTGTGCTTTGATGCTCAATCTCCATATGCTCAAGAGAAAGGATTTTGTTGACAGTGTAATAGTCTTCTGCTCCCTGCTGTTGGTATATTAATTGCACCTTATCACCCTTAGAGAATCCTTCAGTTGGGATTTTCTTGTTCTTCCACCCTTTGTGAGCCTTTTTCTTATTCTTCACCTTTTTCTTGCTTGTTGATCTTCCTTTCTTGACAGTTACGTGAGTTGTGATGCCTTCCTTCTTGTTGATTACTCCTACTTCCTTGTGATGCCCATTTTCTTCTTGTATCTGGTTGTTTACTTGTTCTACTCCCTTTTCAGTTGGTTGCTCTGGAAGAAGATCATCACTTATTCTGCTTGTTTCTTCATTCTTTTGCAATTCTGGGAGAACTTTCAGGATAATGCTCTCCTCATGCATCCTAAGAGTTAACTCTCCTTGCTCTATGTCCACAATGGCTCTAGCCGTGGCCAAAAATGGTCGCCCAAGTATTATGGAGTCATTTTCATTTTCTGAAGAGTCCAGGATCACAAAGTCTGCCGGATAGATGAACTTTCCAACCTTGACTAAAAGGTTCTCAATCAGCCCCTTAGGATAGATTATTGATTGATCCACCAGTTCCAAAGTCATCCCTGTTGGTTTCACTTCCTCTATGCCAAGCTTTTTCACTAGAGAATATGGGATTAGATTTATGCTTGCTCCTAGATCGCACATCCCCTTGTTGATAAACAAGTTCCCAATAGTGCATGATAAGAAAAATCCTCCAGGATCTTCAAGCTTGGGAGGAAGTCCCTTTTTGATGAGTGCACTACACTCTTCACTAAGCATCACAGTTTCCTTCTCATTCCAACTTCTTTTCTTGTTGATGAGCTCCTTTAGAAACTTAGCATACAGTGGCATTTGTTCCAAGGCTTCTGCCAGAGGTATGTTAATTTCTAATTTCTTGAAAGTTTCAAGAAACTTGTGGAAGTGCTGGTCCTTTGTTTCCTTGTGAAATCTTTGTGGGTAAGGCAGTGGTGGTGTTGAGCTCTTCACCACTTGATACTGTTTTGGAGTTGGTTCCTCCATGATTTGCTTGCCCTTCTTTGAACTCTGTAGCTTGTTTTCTCCCTCTGTGAGCTTTTCTGAAGCATTCTTGCTTATCTTGTCCTTGTTACTTGCTTCAGTGTCCTTTGTTGGCTCAGTGATATCTTCCATAGGCTTCTGAGTTACTTCTTGGTTGCCATCTGTCAACACCCTTCCACTTCTTAGTTGCACCACCTTGCATTCTTCCTTTGGGTTGGGAATGGTATCACTAGGTAGTGAACTTGAGGGTTTCTCAACAGAGATCTTCTTGGAGATTTGGCCAATTTGCCTCTCTAAGTTCTTCATGGCAGCATCTTGATTCTTGGTGGTTTGTTCTTGGCTTTTCATTAGTTTTTCCATGAGTACTTCTAGATTGGTAATCCTTTGTGAATCTTGTGTGATGGGTTGGTTTTGGGGTGGTGATGGATGAAGATAGGTGGTTTGGTTAGTTGGGTGGTTATTGGGTGGGTATTGGTTAGAATTTGGGTGGTTGTTTTGTGGTTTTCTGTATGAGTTTTGGTTAGTGTTTGGCTGGGAGTTATGGTTTGTGTTTTTCCAATTGTTTTGACCTGTGTTTCTTTGCCATGGTTGTTGGTTTTGGTTATGGTTGTCTCCCCATCTAAGGTTTGGGTGATTCTTCCAAGATGGATTGTAGGTATCTCCATAGACCTCATTTGTTCCCTGATTCTGGTTGTGCAAGTATTGAACCTGCTCTTGTTGTTGCTCCTCTTGAGTTTCTTCACTTTGCACCCAAGTGTTTGAAGGTTGGCTTGTGGTGCTCACTGCTGCCACTTGCAAGCCATCAATCCTCTTAGCCATTTGCTCAAATTGTTGTTGAATCTGTTGTTGCATCATCTTGTTTTGAGCTAAGATTGAATCAACTCCTTCCAACTCCATGACTCCTCTTCTCTGTGATGGTTGACGTTGTCTTTGATGAGAAAAGAAGTATTGGTTATTGGCCACCATATCAATGAGGTTTCGAGCTTCCTCTGTGGTTTTCATGAGTTGTAGAGAGCCTCCAGCAGAATGATCAAGAGCTTCTTGAGCTTTAAGGGTGAGACCTTCATAGAAGTTTTGTAGCTTGTCCCACTCAGTGAACATCTCTGGTGGACATTTCCTCAATAGAGCCTTGTATCTCTCCCATGCTTCATATAAGCTCTCGGCCTCCAATTGAGTGAAGGTTTGAACCTCTGTCTTCAACCTTAGGACTCTTTGAGGGGGGTAGAATTTGGCAAGAAACTTGCTCACCAAGTCATCCCAAGTGTTGATGCTTTCTTTTGGAAAAGTCTCTAGCCATTGAGTTGCTTTGTCCCTGAGAGAGAATGGGAAGAGTAGCAACTTATAGCTATCAGGGGCACACCATTTGTCTTCACTGTGTCACAGATTCTCAAAAAGGTGGACAAATGTTGGTTTGGGTCCTCCAAAGGCCCTCCTCCAAAAGAACAATTGTTTTGCACCAGAGTAATGAGTTGTGGCTTGAGTTCAAAGTTGTTGGCATTGACATTGGGAGTGAGAATGCTGCTCCCACAATGCTTGGCATTTGCAAAGGTGTATGAAGCCAAAACTCTTCTCTGTTGGTCATCGTTGGCTCTTCCTTCAGGTTGAGTGGTATCTCTTTCCATGTCTTGGAATTCCTCCTCAGATTCTTCTTCTTCTCCAACAATATTCTTCCCTCTTTCAGCTCTTCTGATTCTCCTGAGAGTTCTTTGATCAATTTCAGAAATAATGTGGGAAGATCTTCCTATACCTGACATACAAACACACAACAATAAACACACAAACCCAGAGAGTTAACAAAACTTCAATCTATTGCTAGAATGAGGTTTTGGTTGGTTAGTTTAAGCAAAATCTCAAACAGTTAATGTGTTAGTGAGAGTTAGAACAACAGAAAAGTAAAAATGCTTAATCTAGATCTCCACCTCACTTAATCATTGTCAATCTATTTCAATCCCCGGCAACGGCGCCAAAAACTTGATGTGTGGAAAGCGATCCAACACAAAACTCACCGGCAAGTGTACCGGGTCGCATCAAGTAATAATAACTCACGTGAGTGAGGTCGATCCACAGGGATTGAAGGATTGAGCAATTTTAGTTCGGTGGGTGATTCAGTCAAGCGAATCAAGCTTTGGTTGAGTTGTTTGTGTTGAACAGAAAGTAAATGACATTAAAAGTAAAAGGGAGAAGGGAAAATTGCAGTAAAATAAAGAACAGAGAAGTAAAAGTGCAGAAACTTAAAGAGCAAGAAAGGTAAATGACTGAAACTTAAAGTGCAAGAAACTTAAATTGCAGTAACTTAAATGGCAAGAAAGGTAAATGACTTGAATATAAAAGGGAATTGAGGAATGGGATTGCAAGAATTAAACAAAGAACAAGTGAATTACAGTAAATGGTTGGGCAGAAAGTAGATCAAAAGCAATAAGCATGCAACAGAATTCAAGTAAAATTCTGCAGAGGTTCACAGATGAACCAAAAGTGATCTCAGGATCCCAAGGGCTTAGGTAGCAAAGCCTAAGACCCAATTTCCTTCCCAGATCTAGATTCAGTAAGCAATTGACAGAAAATTGAAGAAGAAGCAATTGAATAACAGAATTGAAAGTGAATTGTGCAGTAAAATTAATGCAGAGAGATTGAATGGGAATTGGGACAGAATTTCCCCAATTTCACACACCCAATACTCAGAGAACAGAAAGTAGAATTGCCCAAGAGATTCGAGGAAGGAGACTCTCCTTTGATCCTCTTAGTTCTTGGTCAAATTCTTTCCAGAAGGTGAAAGCAAGTAAAATTGCAAAGTAATTGAAAATTTAAAAGTGAGTGCCAAGGTAGCTAAAAGAGGTGAAAAGTCCAGCCCCAATTACATCAAACTAAGTCCTATTTATACACTTTCTATTCTTGGATGATGGGATTTGGATGGGCTTTTGGATTGGTGAAGAATTGGATTCAAATTAATTTTTAATTTGAATTTCAGCCCAAGATCCACTTCCAGGAGGCTGCCCTGCCCTTGTGGAGGGCAGGGCAGAAAATTGATGCATGGCACAAAGATTTGGTGCGGCGTGGTTGCTTGTTGGTGCGAGTTGGTGCGCACGTTTTGCTTCTTGGTGCGCCACACAAGATCCTGCCCGCGCCAAGGGCAGGGCGGGGAGTTTTGGATGCGCCAGAATTTGAGACGCGCGCGGATGGTGCTGCCAGATGCAAAATTGATGCGCCAGGAAAGGAGATTGGCGCGCGGGACGCGCGTTGGTGCCTTGGAGGCTGCCCTACCCGCGCCAAGGGCAGGGCAGGATTGGGTTGGTGCGGTCAGAGAGGAACGCGCGCGCCAGGATCGTGCCAAGGGAGAAATTTTGGTGCGCCATGGAGAAAAATTGGTGCGCCATTCAAATTTCTGCCCTGCCCGCGCCAAGGGCAGGGCAATGACCAATCCTCCATGCCGTGGGTTCGAGTCTGGGACCTTGCAAACACGCTACTCATTTTTCTTTATTTCTTGGCATGGCAATTGGTCTCAAGGCTTGGCTTCCTCATGGTTCTTGGTTCGAAACTTGTAGCTTGCATGGGTGCCATTTTCTCTTGGATTTCTTTCCTCATGGAGCACGATCCTGCCCTCCACAAGGGCAGGGCAGAATTTGTTTCTCATGGCTCCAAGGCACCATTTTGTGCTCTGCCCTTGAAGTGGGCAGGCAGAATCGCCTATGCTTGGCTCGGTCACTAATGCTGCCCTCCTAGAGGGCAGTCTGCCCTTGTGGAGGGCAGAGTTGCTTCTCCCTTTAGTTACGGCACACTTCCCCTTTCCTTTGCCACGCTTTTCTTCTCTTGTGTCACACTTCTTAGGCCACGCTTTTCATTTTCTTTTCTTTTTCTTCACCTAAAATAAACCAAACAACCACTCAAAGTATCACAAAAATCAAGAGGCTTATAAATCCATTAAAATGCAATTAAAATTAGCTTAAACCTCATGATTTATCATTAATTTCATAGTGGTTACTTGATTTAGAGAAGTTATGCATTTTCACTCCAAATCCTTTACTTATGATGCAAGAAAGTGCATAAATGCTAACTAAACAAGTGAAATTAGCTTGAAAAATGGGTATATGATGACTTGTCATCACCTGGCGTTAAACGCCCAAACGATGCATGTTTTGGGCGTTTAACGCCCAAATGCTGCTTCTCCTGGGCGTTCAACGCCCAGCTGATGCTTCTTTCTGGCGTTGAACACCAGGAAGTCCTTTGTCACTGGGCGATTTTCTGAACGCCCAGGATGCTAATAATCTGGCGTTAAACGCCCAGAAGGTGCTTCTTTCTGGCGTTCAACGCCCAGAAGATGCTCCTTTCTGGCGTTTAACGCCCAGATGGCTACCCTTACTGGCGTTGAACGCCCAGTGGGTGCTTCTTTTGGGCGTTCAACGCCCAAAATGTTTCTTACTGGCTTTTTCACGCTAGTGAGCTTCCAAATTTCCCTGTAACTCTGTGAATTCAATCAATTGCTATTTTTACCCTTTGAAGATACTTGGACTCAAACCTGTAAAAAAAAGGAAATTTATTTAATTAGTGAATAAACTTTGTAAATGGCTGGGTTGCCTCCCAGCAAGCGCTTCTTTATTGTCTTTAGCTGGACTACCACTGAGCTCTAATCAAGTCTCAGTTTTGAGCATTCGTGCTCAAAGTTACTTTCAAGATAATGTTTAATTCTCTGTCCATTGACAATGAACTTTTTGTTAGAGTCATTATCCTGAAGCTCTACGTATCCATATGGTGATACACTTGTAATTACATATGGACCTCTCCACCGGGATTTTAATTTCCTGGGGAATAATTTGAGCCTAGAATTAAATAGCAGAACTTTCTGCCCCAGCTCAAAGACTCTGGATGACAATTTCTTATCATGCCATCTTTTCGCTTTCTCTTTGTAAATCTTTGCATTCTCGAAAGCATTGAGTCTAAATTCCTCTAGCTCATTTAACTGGAGCAATCGTTTTTCTCCAGCTAACTTGGCATCAAGGTTTAGGAATCTGGTTGCCTAATAGGCCTTGTGTTCCAGTTCCACTGGCAAGTGACATGCCTTTCCATACACAAGCTGGTATAGAGAGGTCCCTATAGGGGTCTTGAATGCTGTTCTGTATGCCCACAGAGCATCATCTAAGCTTCTTGCCCAATCCCTTCTACGGTTAATTACAGTCCATTCCAGGATTCTTTTGAGTTCTCTATTTGAGACTTCAGCTTGCCCATTAGTTTGTGGGTGATATGGAGTAGCTACCCTGTGGCTAACTCCATAACGAACCAGAGCAGAGTAAAGCTGTTTATTGCAGAAATGAGTGCCCCCATCACTGATTAATACTCTAGGGATACCAAATCTGCTGAAGATGTGTTTCTGGAGGAATTTTAACACTGTTTTAGTGTCATTGGTGGGTGTTGCAATAGCCTCCACCCATTTGGATACATAATCCACTGCCACCAGAATATAAGTGTTTGAGTATGATGGTGGGAAGGGTCCCATGAAGTCAATGCCCCATACATCAAACAACTCAATCTCCAAGATCCCTTGTTGAGGCATGGCATAACTGTGAGGTAGATTGCCAGATCTTTGGCAACTGTCACAATTAAGTACAAACACTCGGGACTCTTGTGGCTGTTCGCTCACTTCCAAAATGTCCTCCATACTGTGATCCATGGCAGTGCCATAGGATCTTCTGTGCTTCTTCCTTAGGCACACATCTACGGATTACTCCGTCTGCACATCTCTTAAAGAGATACGGCTCATCCCAAAGATAATACTTTGCATCTGTGATCAGCTTCTTTGTTTGCTGTCTATTGTACTCTTTGGGTATGAATCTCACTGCCTTGTAGTTTGCAATGTCTGCAAACCATGGCACTTCCTGGATGGCAAAGAGTTGCTCATCCGGAAAGGTTTCAGAAATCTCAGTGAGAGGGAGGGACGCCCCTTCTACTAGTTCTATTCGGGATAGGTGATCTGCTACTTGATTCTCTGTTCCTTTTCTGTCTCTTATTTCTATATCAAACTCTTGCAGAAGCAGCACCCATCTTATAAGTCTAGGTTTTGAATCCTGCTTTGTGAGTAGATATTTAAGAGCAGCATGATCTGTATACACAATCACTTTTGATCCTACTAAATAGGATCTGAATTTGTCAATGGCGTAAACCACTGCAAGTAGCTCTTTTTCTGTGGTTGTGTAATTCTTCTGTGCGTCATTTAAAACACGGCTGGCATAGTAAATGACGTGCAGAAGCTTGTCATGCCTTTGTCCCAACACTGCACCAATGGCATGGTCACTGGCATCACACATTAATTCAAATGGTAATGTCCAGTCTGGTGCAGAGATGATTGGTGCTGTAACCAATTTAGCTTTCAGAGTCTCAAATGCTTGCAGACACTCTTTATCAAAGATAAATGGCGTGTCAGCAGCTAGCAGGTTGCTCAGAGGTTTGGCGATTTTTGAAAAATCCTTTATAAACCTCCTTTAGAATCCTGCATGCCCCAGAAAGCTTCTGATTGCCTTAACATTGGCAGGTGGTGGTAGTTTTTCAATTACCTCTACCTTAGCTTGATCCACCTCTATTCCCTTGTTCGAGATTTTATGCCCAAGGACAATTCCTTCAGTCACCATAAAGTGACACTTCTCCCAGTTTAAAACCAGGTTAGTCTCTTGGCATCTCTTTAGAACAAGTGCTAAATTGTTAAGGCAGGAGCTGAATGAGTCTCCAAACACTGAAAAGTCATCCATGAAGACTTCCAGAAATTTTTTCACCATATCAGAGAAAATGGAGAGCATGAACCTCTGAAAGGTTGCAGGTGCATTGCATAGGCCAAATGGCATCCTTCTGTATGCAAACACTCCAGATAGGCATGTGAATGCCGTTTTCTCCTGATCCTGGGGATCTACTGCAATTTGATTATAACCTGAATATCCATCCAGGAAGCAGTAGTATTCATGACCTGCTAGTCTTTCTAGCATCTGGTCTATGAATGGTAAAGGAAAATGATCATTTCTGGTAGCTGTATTGAGCCTTCTGTAATCAATACACATACGCCACCCAGTAATTGTTCATGTAGGAACCAGTTCATTTTTTTCATTATGAACCACTGTCATGCCACCTTTCTTAGGGACGACTTGGACAGGGCTCACCCAGGGGCTGTCAGAAATAGGATAAATAATCCCAGCCTCTAGTAATTTAGTGACCTCTTTCTGCACTACTTCCTTCATGGCTGGGTTCAGCCGCCTTTGTGGTTGAACCACTGGCTTGGCATCACCCTCCAGTAAGATCTTGTGCATGCATCTAGCTGGGCTAATGCCCTTAAGATCACTGATGGACCACCCAAGAGCTGTCTTGTGTGTCCTTAGCACTTGAATTAGTGCTTCCTCTTCCTGTGGCTCTAAGGTAGAGCTTATGATTACAGGAAAGGTATCACCTTCTCCCAAGAATGCATATTTTAGGGAAGGTGGTAATGGTTTGAGCTCGGGTTTAGGAGGTTTCTCCTCTTCCTGAGGGATTTTCAGAGGTTCTACTATTTTCTCTGACTCCTCCAGATCAGGCTGAACGTCTTTAAAGATGTCCTCTAGCTCTGATTCGAGACTCTCAGCCATATTGACCTCTCTTACCAGAGAGTCAATAATATCAACACTCATGCAGTCATTTGGGGTGTATGGATGTTGCATGGCTTTGACAACATTCAACTTGAACTCCTCCTCATTGACTCTCAAGGTTACTTCCCCTTTTTGGACGTCAATGAGGGTTCGGCCAGTTGCTAGGAAAGGTCTTCCTAGAATGAGAGTTGCACTCTTGTGCTCCTCCATTTCCAGCACCACAAAGTCAGTAGGAAAGGCAAATGGCCCAACCTTGACAATCATGTCCTCAATCACACCTGATGGGTATTTAATGGAGCCATCAGAAAGTTGAAGACATATCCTGGTTGGTTTGATTTCTTCAGTTAAACCAAGCTTTCTGATAGTAAATGCAGGTATTAGGTTGATACTTGCCCCAAGATCACATAAAGCTTGCTTGGTGCAAGTGCCCTCTAATGTGCATGGTATCATAAAGCTCCCAGGATCTTTAAGCTTCTCAGGTAAGCTTTTCAGAATGACTGCACTGCATTCTTCAGTGAGGTAAACTTTTTCAGTTTCCCTCCAATCCTTCTTATGACTTAAGATCTCTTTCATGAACTTAGCATAAGAGGGTATTTGCTCAAGTGCTTCTGCAAACAGAATCTTTATTTCAAGAGTCCTGAGATAGTCTGCAAAGCGGGCAAATTGCTTATCCTGTTCCGCTTGGCGGAGTTTTTGAGGATAAGGCATTTTGGCTTTGTATTCCTCAATTTTAGTTGCTGCAGGTTTATTACCTACAGAAGTGGGTTGGGGAGCCTTTTTAGAAGGGTTGTTATCAGCACTTGTATGTGACTGATTCCCTACTGGCATTTGAATGCCAGTGGTGGGAGCTGGAGTGGCGTTAGACGCCACTTCCTTGTTTGTTACTGGTGTTTGAACGCCAGAACCATGCTCCCTTTGGGCGTTCAACGCCGGATTCATGCTTGTTTCTGGCGTTGAACGCCAGGAATGAGCATGGTCTGGGCGTTCAGCGCCAGCTTTATTCCTCTCTGGGCTCTGACTGTCCTCAGAGGGATTTTGAGTATCCACTTGTTCATTTCTTGGTTTCCTGCTGCTTTGAAGTGAGGTATTTAATGTTTTCCCACTTCTTAATTGAACTGCCTGGCATTCTTCTACTATTTGTTTTGACAATTGCTTTTCTGTCTGCTTTAATTGTACTTCCATATTCCTGTTAGCCATTCTTGTTTCCTGTAATATTTTCTTGAATTCGGCTAGCTGCTGAGTTAGAAAGTCTAATTGCTGATTGAATTCATTAGCCTGATCCACCGGACTGAGTTCAGCAGTTACTGTTTTAGCTTCTTCTTTCATGGAAGATTCACTGCTTAGGTACAGATGTTGATTTCTGGCAACTGTATCAATAAGCTCTTGAGCCTCTTCAATTGTTTTTCTCATATGTATAGATCCACCAGCTGAGTGGTCTAGAGAAATCTGAGCTTTTTCTGTAAGCCCATAGTAGAAGATGTCTAATCGCACCCATTCTGAAAACATTTCAGAGGGGCATTTTCTTAGCATCTCTCTGTATCTCTCCCAGGCATCATAAAGAGATTCATTATCTCCTTGTTTGAAGCCTTGGATGCTTAGCCTTAGCTGTGTCATCCGTTTTGGAGGGAAATAGTGATTCAGGAATTTTTCTGACAGCTGCTTCCATGTTTTTATGCTGTTTTTAGGCTGGTTATTTAACCACCTCTTAGCTTGATCTTTTACAGCAAATGGAAACAGTAATAATCTGTAGACATCCTGATCCACTTCCTTATCATGTACTGTGTCAGCAATTTGTAAAAATTGTGCCAGAAACTCTGTAGGTTCTTCATGTTGAAGACCAGAATACTGACAGTTTTGCTGCACCATGATAATGAGCTGAGGATTCAACTCAAAGCTACTAACTCCAATGGAGGGTATACAGATACTACTCCCATATGAAGCAGTAGTGGGGTTAGCATATGACCCCAGAGTCCTCTTGGACTGTTTATTCCTACTTGCTTCCATGATAGAATACAAGGGATAATTTATATGTTGATTTTTTTTTGAATTAATTTTTATAAAATAAAATAAAAAAAACGAAATAAATAAAAGAAATTGGAAATATTTTGAAATTGAAATTTGAATTTTTATATAAAATTTTTCGAAAAAAAATAGTTCAAAATTAGTTAGAAAATAAATTTTTTTTTTGAATTTTGAATTTTATGATGAAAGAGAAAAACACACAAAAGACACAAGACTTAAAATTTTTAGATCTAATGCTCCTTATTTTCGAAAATTTTTGGAGGAAAAACACCAAGGAACACCAAACTTAAAAAATTTTAAGATCAAGAAACAAGAAAAACTCAAGAACACCTTGAAGATTCACAAGAACACCAAGAACAAAACGAAGAACACCAAACTTAAGATTTTTAGAAAACTTTAATAAAATTTTCGAAAATTATAAAAAAGATTAACAAGAAAACACCAAACTTAAAGTTTGGCACAAAATTCAATCAAAGAAAAATTATTTTTGAAAAAGGTTCCAAAGCGTATACCCAATTATCAAGAATATAAACCAATACTCTAGCCAATTGGGAGTAAATGTAACACGTGTTCTGAATATTCCAATTAATGCTTTAAAAAGAACACAAGTGAAACAATAAAAGACACAAAGCAAGAAAAACTCAAAATCAACAAGAAAGATAAACAAGAACAACTTGAAGATCAATGAAGAACAAGGAACACAAGTCGAAAATTATAAAGAAAAATATAAGATATGCAATTGACACCAAACTTAGAACAAAACACTAGACTCACGAAAATTAGCAATTAATTAAGAAAAATAATATTTTTGAAAAGAAACTATCCTATCAAAATTTGATGACTCTATAACAATAAAAATAATAAAAATAAATTATTCCTAATCTAAGAAATAAAATAAACCTTTAGTTACTCAAACTCAAATAATCCCCGGCAACGGCGCCAAAAACTTGGTGCACGAATTTGCAATCCGTACAACTAACCAGCAAGTGCACTGGGTCGTCCAAGTAATACCTTACGTGAGTAAGGGTCGATCCCACGGAGATTATTGGTTTGAAGCAAGCTATGTTTATTTTATTAATCTTAATCAGGATACCAATAGAGTTCTTTAGCCTCGTATAAAGTAAAAAGGGCATAAAATAAATAGTTATTACTTGTTGTGCAGTAATGGGGAATATGTTGGAGTTTTGGAGATGCTTTTGTCCTTTGAACTTCAACTCTTCCTTGAAATCCTTCAACACACGCAAGGCTCCTTCCAAGACAAGCTCTATGTAGGGTGTCACCGTTGTCAATGGCTACTTCCCATCCTCTCAGTGAAAACGTTCCTATGCTCTGTCACAGCACGGCTAATCATCTGTCGGTTCTCAATCAGGTTGGAATAGAATCCATTGATTCTTTTGCGTCTGTCACTAACGCCCAGCCTTCAGGAGTTTGAAGCTCGTCACAGTCATTCAATCCCAGAATCCTACTCGGAATACCACGGACAAGGTTTAGACTTTCCGGACTCTCATGAATGCCGCCATCAATCCGGCTTATACCACGAAGATTCTGACTATAGAATCTAAGAGATACTCATTCAATCTGATGTAGAACGGAGATGGTTGTCAGGCACACGTTCATGGATTGAGGAAGGTGATGAGTGTCACGGATCATCACCTTCTCCATAATTAAGCGCGAATGAACATCTTAGATAAGAACAAGCGTGTTTGAATGGAAAACAAAGGAATTGTATTAATTCATCGAGACGCTGCAGAGCTCCTCACCCCCAACAATGGAGTTTAGAGACTCATGCTGCCAAAAGGTACAAATTTTAGATCTGAAATGTCATGAGGTACAAAATAATTCACTAAAAGTTGTTTAAATAGTAAACTAGTAACCTAAGTTTACAGAATATGAGTAAACTAAGATAATTAGTGCAGAAATCTACTTCTGGGGCCCACTTGGTGTGTGCTGGGGCTGAGACTAAAGCTATCCATGAGTAGAGGCTTTTCTTGGAGTTGAACTCCAAGTTATGACGTGTTTTGGGCGTTCAACTCCGGATCATGACGTGTTTCTGGCGTTTAACTCCAGACAGCAGCATGTACTTGGCGTTCAACGCCAAGTTACGTCGTCTATCTTCGCGCAAAGTATGGACTATTATATATTGCTGGAAAGCCCTGGATGTCTACTTTCCAACGCCGTTGAGAGCGCGCCAATTGAACTCCTGTAGCTCCAGAAAATCCATTTCGAGTGCAGGGAGGTCAGGATCTAATAGCATCAGCAGTCCCTTTTCAGCCTAAGTCAGATTTTTGCTCAGCTCTCTCAATTTCAGCCAGAAAATACCTGAAATCACAGAAAAATACTCAAACTCATAGTAAAGTCCAGAAATATGATTTTTGCCTAAAAACTAATAATATTTAACTAAAAACTAATTAAAACATGCTAAAATCTACATGAAATTACCCCCAAAAAGCGTATAAAATATCTGCTCATCAGAAGCCTCCATATTTGAAGCCAAAAACTAAGCCAACTTCTTCTTCTCCATGAACAAAATCGGTTCGACCAGAGAGAGAGAAGAGATAACCCATGCAAAACCCAACATGCAATTACCTCTAGTCCTTCCTTGGTCATCAATCTTCATCAATCCGAGCGCTCCATCCTTGGCTTGCTCTCCAAGATAAATTTTTGGCCCTTGATGTTTCATGATGATGATAGCTTCATCTGCTCCACTTTTGCTTCCTCCCTCATGTAGCCACCCTAGTTACCTTCTGTGATGAGTGAACCCAAAAACAGAGACAAGCCATCCCAAAGATCTTTTTCTTGCTGGCCGAAATCTTTCTCATCCATTTTTGGTATGGAGAAGCCAAGATCTCATCACCATATCTTACCATAAGTGATAAGAATGTCAGCCACTACATTTATTGCCATCAGCTCGATGGTATTGATGCATGTTGCTCCTTCTTTCTTTTGGTAGCTCAGCTTAGCTTACATAATTTCCTCTGTGATATGACCGAAGAGAAGAAAGAGATGAGAGAGCTAAAAGTGTCGAAAGAGAAGCAATCAAATGGTTTTGATGAATTAAAATAAATTAATTACTTCCCTTTACTTTAGGTAGCGTGCCTCATTATGCCATCAATCAAATCAATGACACTTTCTCTGTCATAGTTTCAAGAACTGTATTAACTCTTCTCAATAAAATTTTGAGTTCCATCACATAATTAAAGAAGAGATCCGTTGGAAGCAATGGAACTTTGCTTTCTTTGCTTAGTGGATTCGGACCATGTATTGGTCTAATTAACAAAGATTGTAATTGGGCTTATAGTGATAATAGTTCAATCTGGCCCAAATAATCACAAATTACTTTAGCCATATAATATAGGAAACATTAATCAAGGCTGATTGGTTTTAAGCACATTGTGCTTACAATAATTCTGCTTTTCTGTTCGGCCCAATAAGAAAACATGCATCACAAAATTATTAATTAACATATGTTAAATGAAAATCAAATTAATAATTTTGTAATTAATTATTTTAATAATGTTTGTTCATCATCAAAATAAATTTGAGTTTTCCAAACTCATCACATATAATCAAAGCTTTCTACTATAAAACAATCACAAAATCAATTGTATCTGAACTCATCGATTATAATTACATATTTCATTAAACATATAAATAAAGAACTCATTTACATTGTGACTAAAAATAAAACTTTTTCGCAAAATAAACATCCATGGCAGAATTTGAGGATCCTAATTGCTCACCTTGTTCAACTTGTGACCATGGCTTGCGACATCGCCCAATAAGTTTTTTTGTTCATTTGATAAATATTCTGCAATGTCACCCGGAACACATACTAGCGGTTCAACTATGTCGACCTCCATTAATGAATTTCGGCTAGGCCGTGTGCATAAAGGAGGACCATCGCTTGAAACACGTTTGTCTTGAGATTCTGCCATTCGAAATGGGTCAAAATAGGCTGTGATCTGTGCGAACGAGAGGGCGGTGCTGCGTGGTTAATTGTTATTGGCGGTGGACTGTTCGATCGTAGAGGAAGGTAGAAACAGACCACTGGGACGTAGTGCTGGGCAGTGGACTGCACTGGGCGGTGGAAAGAGACATAGAAGGAAGTCACTTGATCATGGAGGAGATGACGCGGTGAGATAATTGAGGATAATCCTATAATTGAGGATAATCCTAAATTATTTCCAATTTCAAATTTGAAATAATACAAAATTATTTGAAATAATACAAAATTAATTAACAACCCATAATTTATTATTAATTTCAATTAAACTCCCGTTGTATGTATTGTACAATAAGGCTATTGTCTCCTCATACTTTTCCATTAAAAAAAACATGACTTAGGTCCGTTTGGAAACTTCACGAGTAATGTTTTTGAGTTTTTGACTTATAAAAAATAATAGTATTAATATTTGGTATAATTTTTAAAATCAAATTGCATCATTTTAAAAAACTATTTAGGAGTTTATAGAAAAGTTAAAAAGAAAAATGACATAATACTATTACTTTTCATCACATTTCTATAAAATAAGTACTTTTAGAACTAAAAATCCAAACACAAAATAACTTATTTATAAACTATTTTTAATATAATCATTTACTTTTTAAGTTAGTTTTTTAAAAGTGGCTTAATTAAGTTGTTTACCTAAATTGAACCTAAATTCATTAAATCGATAAAAAAAAAAATTTAATGAAAATTTTTTTATTATTTTTTTAGTGTGTTTGGCAAATTTTTAATAGTAAAAGTAAAAATACTAAAAAATAAAAAATCTTTTTAAAAAGTTATAATTTATATTTTTTAAATTTAAAAAAAAAGATATTTTCACATAATAAATAAAAAATACTTTTATCGTATTTTATCAAAATATAATTGATAAATAAAAATTTTTTTATATAAAATATTTAAATATAAAATTACTTTTATTTTTATAAAAAAAATTTAAAAAAATATCATTTAAAAGAAATCTTTTTCAAAGATAGGGTCAAACAAACCTAAAAAAAATCTAATCATAAAAATGCAACCATTTATTTTTATTAGCAATAAATCTTTCAATAAAATTCAGATCCAATAAATTAAATTTTCATTAGTAGAATTGGAGACACGAGATAAACTTAGAAAAAAAAGTTGAATAATGTGAATATCAAAGTTGCTGCCTGCTGTCTCTGATGGGGAATGGATTCTCTTAATTGTTAAAAAAATTGAGAGTGTAAAGTGTGATCTCTAATCCTTAATTGTTCTCTCTCATATTTATTATTGGTCCCACTCAAAATTAATGGTAAGAGATCCCACTTTACTCCCTCAATTGTTAAAAAAATTGAGAGGATCCGTTCCCGTCTCTGATGTTGCTGACGAATAATGACTTACGAGAACCATAACCACACAAAATTGAGGGAGCCATGACCAGGGACAGATCCAGAAATGATATTATGGCGGGCTAATAATACATATAATATTAAAAATTATGTAAAAAAATAATATAATATAAGATGTATTACAAAAATATACCAATAAAAAATATATTTTAAAATAAAAAAATATGTGTATACTTTTTACTAACGAAGTGGTCGATTCTTCGTATCATAAAATTCACCAATAATAGAATTTATGTCAAAGTTTTTAGTAATTTTTTTTCAATATAATTAAAAGACAATTAACAAAAAATTCATCTTTTATTTTTTTTCTAAATTATTTTTCACAATATTCATAGTTAAAACAGATCTCTTAATTATAGCAGTTGAAAAAAAAATTAATATTAAATAAATAAAAAAAAATGACCACAAAAAAAATTCACTTTATAAAATTTAAAAATTTTTATTTAATTAAAAAATAGTAGTCAAATTTTTTTAATATTATTACTTATTTTTTAAATATTAAAAATTATTAATATTTAGAATTAAATTGTACTTTTATTTATACTAGGCTATATATTCCCCCCCCCCCCCCCCCCCCCCTCTTTCTTTTCCCCTTATGTCCGTCCTTGGCCATGACGAAAGACCCTTATAACAGAAACAACTTCAGAACCGAAATGAAAATGATGATATGAATCAAACCGTAGTAGGAAATGGCTCAAACAATATTCCACTTCATTGGAACACCTCCTCCTCTTCTCCCACCTTCAAATTCCAAGGTATTCCATTCTAAATAGTTTGATGCTTCTCTTCTCTGAAGTGAAGAATCTAGTATACATTTGGAATTATGTTATTGCAGTTGCAGTTGAGAAGGAATCACGTGTTCCAATGCCAGTGTTTCTCAAATACAAGCAGTAATAGTAACAGTAACGGTAGCGCACCGAATAGTAGAAGAAAGAGTTCTAACTCAGAAACCGAAACACCTCCGATACTCAAAGCTGCAGTGAGTGCAGTGACGGAGCTCTTGAGGCTCTTCTCCCCTTCAAATCAAGCAAGGTCTCTATCACTATAGTTGCTTCTACTCTTCAATTTTCAATTTTGAGAGACATAGCATAATGTAGTTATCATTACCCGCTTGTTATTGTTCAGCTCTTTGAGCCAAGATACCGAGGAATTCCGAGATGAATTCCCTCTTTCTAGCGTTGATGATGTCCTAAACATCATCCAGTCTGATTATGACAAAGCTTATTTTGTTACAGGTATTTTTTTTTATTTGAAATTCCCCTATTATCTAACATCTATTTACCCCCTTTCTCTTTGATTTAGCATCTTTATGTTAACACTTTTAACTTCCATTATTTTTATGGGATGATGATACCCTCATGTATTTACCCTTCAGTTTCAAGAAATTGTCCATTTGGACAAATTGTGACCTTAAAAGTTCAATGTATCTGGATATATATTGAACCTCCTAACGTGCCGGTTTGTCTAAATGAACAACTCATTTGAAACCAGAATAAATAGTTTCTAGCTATAGAATGTCACACTATAAGAGAGAAGGACAAATTCCAACATAACACAAGCATGCATTCAACAATGAATAAAATATTAAAATATTTAGAGCATATTCGTTGAAGGTTTGAAGATTGACTGACATGTATCTCATGTTTAACAACTAGGAAACTTCACCAATTCAATTTATGCCGAAAACTGTATCTTTGAAGATCCAACTATTAAATTTCGTGGTAAGAATCATCGTGTTTCCCAGTAACTACTAACTACAATGATGCTGATTTCTTCTCCCTCAATTTCTATTGTGCTTGGTTTGTCTCTCTTCTTCTAGTTGGTCTTCATCAATAACTTTGAAAATGTGTCAATCAACTAAGGATATAACAATAATGCATCCGTACAGGTAGGGAGCTATATGCACGCAACCTGAAATTGCTCGTTCCCTTCTTTGACTGTGCATCAATTAGACTGCAAAAGATTGAGAAGGTAGATACTCTCTCTAAATGGAGTATATTGTAAAACCGCAAAGAATTGGTTCATAGATCATACATTAGACAAGCTATTCAGGACTGATAGGCTGGTTAATGTGAAATGTGCAGCCTTAATGGCTTTTATCTAGGAATCAATATTCTCCCTAGAAAGGAAAGTGCATTCTTTTTGAAGATCTATCTCAATTCTCAAGAGAATTCTCAGTTTGAGTTGTCTCACTTTAGTCAAGTATTGAACCTGAAACTTTGGATCATAGAGAAGGCTCATTATGAATTCATAATGTGTTAATTTGAACTCTTCCTCTATTCTTTATACTTTTGTCATTTAAAACTCATTTGGTGTGGGATTTTTATCCTTAGAAAAGATCTATTTCTTTCTTTGGGTTATATGTTCTAATCCTTCTCTTTATATGTGAAGTTTTTACCGACTTGTTTTGTCAACTGAAAACTTTGATATCTGTCGAATCTCAGGAAGCTGTCACTCTGTCAATGTCAATATCTTAAGACATTTGACTTCTAATATATGAAGAGTTGGAAGGTTTATCAATTACCATTCTTCTTATTGTCTATAGAATTTACTTGGATCACTCTTTGGATCTAGACTCTTGCACTACATAGTGTGTTCAAAAAGATACAGCTTCATGCTTTCTCATGGTATACATTCATAACGCAGGATGTCGATTCTGAAACAAACTTTGTGCTAGCAACTTGGAAACTAAGGTGTACCTTGCTTGTTATGTGCATTAATATAAATAACATCCGAATTTCTCTTTTGGATAATTTTTTATTCCCTTAATCTTCTGCTAGCATGTTTAATATGTGTGTGTGTGTGTGCATGCACGCGTTTTCCTTCTTATATGCATCTCAAATCTGTTGCGACTTTCCGGTTTGCCAATTAGCTCAAAGTATGATACTTGATTCTAAAAGTAAAGTGGTGCAATTCTGCTTTTGAAAGGTTATAATAATATCTGTGAATGTTCGTAAAACTTTTACCTGGTGACTGGTGTCCTTTTTACTTTAAGGCAATCAAGTAGTTATGAACTTTTGGCTTCCTGAAGCGTTGCTTAATGCTCACTATAATATTGATATATAGGAAAAAATGCATAAACAGAAATCTAACTTAGAATCTGTCTCATCATCAATATAAAAATTTGTTTTCCTTTTCCCTTTTTTGGTTTTGTCTTATATGCAGGACCAACTTGAACCTTCCTTGGAGACCTCTGATTTCAATTGATGGAAGCACATATTATGAATTAGATAAAGATTTCAAAGTTAGAATCAAAATTCAACTGTCTTCCTACTGTATTACTTTACTGATGTGATTCTAATAATCCATACTAACCAGTAGCTATAACATTTTGCTTGACAGATTGTTAGACATGTTGAGAGTTGGAATGTTTCTGCACTTGAAGCAATATTGCAGATTTTCACCTTTACCTCTGAAATCACCGGTGTTTGAATGCCATAAAGTTGTGCATTCACGTATCTTTTTTATTTGCAGCTGCTGACAGTCTACACGCATCTCTTGTTTCTATTATTAAAGGATATAGGTGAAATCATATCTAGGATTAATTGCAGCGTATTTAAGAAAGGGAACCCCATACATCTCGACAAGTTCGTGCCTCTTTAGGATTTTAAGTGCTAGAAGGATTGCTTGATCCTGCTGCTCTCATTCTAACTTGGAAGAAACTGCATGAAGATCAACACAAAATAGCTTTTGCTATAAAGTCAGAATAATAGGGTTCTAAATACTACATTTTTTGGGTTGGTTGTGGGTGTGTTACGTGTACGTGATGTTATTAAATAGAGGAATGTTGTTTAGTTATAGAATATTGACATATTGATTGTTACTTGTGGATTGTTGTTCATATAGGTACAGATGTCAGTCATCTACTCTGTTTAGTGAACACAAAATATCAATTTACATTTACACATTTGATATTTTTTATTTTTTATTTTGAAATTTTTTTAAGATCTACAACGACAAATAACATTATTACATTCAACAAGTATGAAAGTCTGAAAATATGAAAATATGATAATGGCTAAGGATGGAAAAGATTCAATTTTCCAGGTCTGTTTTAACACTCTAAACATGTGTATTAATATTATTAGTCTCATGGGACAAATACCTGAAAAAGAGTCTTATAAGTTATAAGGCTTTAGGATCTGCTATTGTATGAACCAGCTTTTTGTAGTGATAGTTTTTCCAAAGTCATGTAGCCCATCTCATGGGTGCTATCGTTGAAACAAGAGCCGGCTAAATGAAAAGAGCTACATGCAAAGTGTTTTGTGGAGGGTTTTGACCGACAAAAAGTTGAGCGAAGTGTTACTATTGAAGTGCCGCAAAGTGGAGCCATCAGGATGCTGGCTCTTAAAGGGGGATGCTATGTTATGAGCATCATAGGACCAATATCTGAGAAAGAGTATTACAAAGTCTTGGGTTCTCCCACCATATTTTTGGTGACTAAATAAACAAAAAAAAAAAAAAGAAAAACAAGCCAAATTAATTGGTTAGGGTCATATCTGGGTTAATTCAATATTAAAGATCACTCCGAAGTTGAAACCACTTTGAATAAGACTCCTTACGAAAAATCGCTATTTTAGCCATACAATCTGTCACAATATTTGTATCTCTTTAAATTAAGACAATAATTACTCTTCAGTTCCAATTTATGATATCTGTTCACACCCTGGCCCAATAATAAAGGCCCAGGTCCAAATAAAAGGCCTAGTCCAGAGGATTGAGCCTTGCTAAGCACCAACCTTCATACTAAGAAGTCAGTGTTAAACCCGACTTACTCCAAAGAAGTCGGGACGGAGAATAGCTGGCAGATAAGCACTCATTCAAATGAGTAACTGCCCCTAAAATCTCTCTAACTACTTTATCGAGCCATATCTTAACCTCCCTAAGATAATGGGACGGTTAACACCCTAGAAATATGGCACTACTCCAACGGTGGTTATTGGCTCACCACTATAAATACACTGACTCCCCTCAGGTATCTCTAAGCCCAATACTCTCTAGACCTGCTCACATCCTTGCTAACTTAGGCATTGGAGTGTCTTTGCAGGTACCACCCCCCATTCACTCACGTACACAAGTCGGAAGGAGGCTTCAGTGTGCAAACCAGCTCGGAGACTACCGTCCGCAGACGATTGGGCCCACTAGCGCCATCTATCCTATTAATTTCCGGTTACCTACCGTAACATTGGCGCCGTTGCCGGGGACCCGAGAGATCATCCACCGATGGCAGACAGATCCCATGAAGAAGGTCATGTGGAGACAGATTCTGAACAAGAGAATCTGGACACAGGCAACAACGACGTGGACTTCACCCTCCACCAGGAAATTGATAATCAGCACAGAGAAGGCACCTCCGGAGTAAAGAACCCGAAGGTAAACTCCTCAGAAGGGCGCGAGTCAGAAAAAGAAGGACCACCCCATGTAACTGAGCTCATGGGATTAGTCCACAGCCGCCTGGAACAGTTAGAACAAGAGCGAGAGCGACAAAAGAAAACTGAAAAGAGCCTGAAAGAGGAGATGGAACGACGAAAAGAGTTAGAAAGAAAACTCTTAAAGTTAGAATCCTCCCTCAAAGGTCGCAACTCCCGTGACGAACAAGAAGAGCCGCCCTTAGGTGGGGAGGATCCTTTCAGCGAGGACATAATGAGAGCAAAAGTTTCGAGGAACTTCAAAAGCCCAGATATGGACCTCTATGACGGAACCACGGATCCAAAGCATCACCTGAGCAACTTCAAAAGTCGGATGTACCTAGCCGATGCTTCCGACGCTACGAGATGCAAAGCCTTCCCGACCACTCTATCAAAGGCAGCGATGAAGTGGTTCGATAGCCTCCCCCCGAGGTCGGTTACTAGCTTTGAAGACCTCTCAGGAAAGTTTTTGATGAGGTTCTCGATCCAGAAGGACAAAGTGAAACATGCACCAAGCCTCCTGGGAATAAAGCAGGAGGTCGGAGAATCTTTACGAGCCTATATGGAAAGATTCAACAAAGCATGTTTGGAGATCCAGGACCTGCCCACGGAGGCAGTCATAATGGGGTTAGTCAATGGACTCAGAGAAGGTCCCTTCTCGCAATCCATATCCAAAACACACCCCGTTTCTCTAAGTGATGTACAGGAGAGAGCTGAAAAGTACATCAACATGGAGGAAAACGCCAAATTAAGAGACCTGAGTTGGCGACCTGGGCCCCCTCCCTCAACAAAAGAGAGGGAAAGGGAAGCCAAGAAAAAGGAAGAACTCGGTCTCGAGAGGCCAAGAAAATATCACTCTTATACTCCCCTGAAAATCTCTATAGTGGATGTATACAGAGAGATTTGTAATACTGAAAGGCTGCCACCCCCTAGACCCATTAAAAATAAAAAAGGGGGAAGCCGCAACGATTACTGCGAGTACCATAAAATATATGGTCACTCCACAAACGACTGTTACGACCTTAAAAATGTGATAGAAAAGCTGGCTAGAGAAGGTCGGCTCGATAGATATCTCATAGAAAGGTCGGACGGTCATGGAAAGAGAAAGCGAGACGATATGGATAGAAGAGACCCACCACCGCGGACACCAGAGAGACATATCCATATGATCTCAGGAGGGTTCGCGGGAGGGGGACTTACCAAATCCTCTCGCAAAAGACATCTCAAAAAAGTCTACCAGGTCGGGGAAGAGTCATCCGACCTCCCAACCATTTCGTTTACAAAAGAAGATGGGCAAGGAATAATCCCTGAACACGATGATCCAGTAGTAATAACTATGATCCTAGCAAACGCCCATCTCCACAGAACCCTAGTAGACCAAGGAAGCTCGGCAGATATTCTTTTTAAGCCCGCTTTTGACAAACTAGGGTTAGATGAGAAAGAATTAAGAGCCTACCCCGACACCCTATACGGATTAGGGGACACGCCAATAAAACCACTAGGATTTTTACCCCTTCACACCACTTTTGGAAAAGGGGAAAAATCAAAGGCTCTGAGTATAGACTTCATAGTCATTGATGTGGGGTCAGCATATAATGCTTTAATCAGCAGAGCTACCCTCAATCGACTCGGAGCAGTGGTATCCACTCCCCACCTCTGCATGAAATTCCCGACCTCAGCGGGAATAGCAACGGTAAGGGGAGATCAAAAGTTGGCAAGGAAATGCTACAATAAAAGCCTAAATCTAAGAGGAAAAGGCAGAGAAGTTCACACGATAGAGCTCGGTGGCGCAAGGGCCAAAGAAGAGTTGCGACCACAACCGGGAGGAAAAACCGAGGAGATACAGGTCGGTAAAGAGGAAGGGAAAAATGCTCATATAGGAGCCAACCTAGGGGAAACCCTAAAACAAGAATTGACTAAGCTCCTAAGAGATAACTCCGACCTCTTTACCTGGAAGGCCTCAGACATGCCCGGAATAGACCCAGAGCTCATGTCCCACAAACTCTCGGTTTATCCAGGATCCCGACCTGTACAGCAAAGAAGACGCAAGCTCGGCCCAAAACGAGCCCTAATAGTAGAAGAACAAGTACAAGCACTCCTGGAAGCTGGCTTCATCAGAGAAGTCAAGTACCCAACATGGCTAGCTAATGTAGTGCTAGTCAAAAAATAGAATGGCAAATGGAGAATGTGTGTCGACTATACCGACTTAAATAAGGCATGTCCTAAGGACCCTTATCCCCTACCAAGTATTGATATCCTAGTGGACTCCAGCTCGGGGTACCAATACTTATCATTTATGGACGCCTACTCGGGATATAATCAAATCCCGATGTATGAGCCCGACCAGGAGAAAACATCATTCATCACACCCAGAGCTAATTTCTGCTACGTGGTCATGCCATTCGGATTGAAGAATGCAGGAGCCACATATCAAAGGTTGATGAATAAAGTGTTTTTCCCTCACCTGGGGAGTCTAATGGAAGTATACGTCGATGACATGCTAGTGAAGACCAAGAAAGAAGTCGACCTCTTGTCAGATCTCTCTCAAGTCTTTGACACCATAAGGCTACACGGGATGAGATTAAATCCCGCAAAGTGCGCCTTCGCGGTGGAGGCAGGGAAGTTTCTAGGATTTATGCTAACACAAAGAGGGATCGAAGCCAATCCCGATAAGTGTAGAGCCATCCTAGAAATGAAAAGTCCGACTTGTTTAAGAGAAGTCCAGCAGCTGAACGGCCGACTTGCAGCCCTCTCCAGATTTTTGGCAGGGACGACACTAAAATCCCTTCCACTATTTTCCTTATTAAGAAAGGGATGCCAGTTCGAATGGACTCCTGAATGCGAGGAGGCGTTCTAGGAGTTCAAAAAGTTTTTAAGCCAACCTCCTATTCTAACCCGACCAGTATCTGGAAAAGACCTCGTCCTGTACTTATCCGTAGCGGACAAGGCTGTCTCATCAGCCTTGATAAGAGAAGACGAGGTCGAACAGCATCCAGTCTATTTCATCAGTAAAGTTCTACAAGGCCCTGAGCTAAGGTACCACAAACTAGAGAAGTTTGCTTACTCCTTAGTAATAGCCTCACGAAGGCTACGACCTTACTTTCAAGCTCATACAATAAGAGTCTGTACAAACCAACCCATGAAGCAAATCCTCCAAAAGACGGATGTTGCAGGGAGAATGGTTCAATGGGCAATAGAGCTCTCCGAGTTCGACTTAAGATATGAAACTCGGACAGCTATTAAAGCCCAATGCCTTGCCGACTTCGTTGCAGAATACGCAGGAGAACAGGAGGAAAAACCAACTACATGGAAACTCTATGTAGATGGATCCTCCAACAAAACAGGAAGCGGTGCAGGCATAATATTGGTAGATGAAAGAGGAACCCAGATAGAGGTTTCCTTAAAATTTGAATTTCCAGCTTCAAATAATCAGGCGGAATATGAAGCCTTGATCGCTGGATTAAAACTGGCAGAAGAAGTCGGTGCTACAAAGGTGATGATATACAGCGACTCACAAGTAGTGACCTCCCAGATAAATGGAGAATATCAGGCAAAGGACCCAAATATGAAGAGGTACTTGGAGAAAACTTTGGAGCACCTTGGGCGCTTTGCAGAAACTGAGGTCAAACACATAACTCGGGATCTAAACAGCAGAGCGGATGCCCTATCCAAGTTAGCAAGTACCAAACCAGGAGGGGAACAACAGAAGCCTGATCCAAGAAACCCTCCAGGAACCCTCAGTAGTAAAAGTAGAAGACAAACAAGAAGTACTTGAAGTAGTCGGTTTAAACCTCGGATGGATGAACCCCTTAGTCGAATACATGAAATTCGACATCCTCCCTAAAGAGGAGAAAGAAGCTAAAAAGATCCGAAGGGAAGCACAACACTACACCTTGGTGAGAAATATTCTCTACCGAAGGGGGATATCAACACCACTATTAAAGTGTGTACCGACCTCGAGAACTGCCGAGGTGTTGGAGGAAGTACATAGTGGAATCTGCGGAAACCATCTCAGAGCAAGGTCACTAGCCAGGAAAGTAATCCGAGCTGGATTCTATTGGCCGACCTTGCAGAAAGATGCCACAGAATTTGTGAAAAAGTGTCAACCATATCAGATGCATGCAAATTTCCACGTGGCTCCATCAGAAGAGCTTATCAGTATCACTTCTCCATGGCCTTTTGCAAAATGGGGAATGGATTTGTTAGGTCATTTTCCCCAAGCGCCAGGACAAGTCAAATACCTGATTGTGGGAATAGATTATTTCACAAAGTGGATAGAAGCAGAACCATTGGCTACCATCACCGCTCAAAGAAGTCGGAGGTTTCTCTACAAAAATATCATCACAAGATATGGGATACCTTATTCCATCACTACGGATAATGGAACCCAATTCACCGATGCTACCTTCAGAAGCTTGGTAGCCAGTATGAAAATCAAACATCAGTTCACCTCGGTAGAGCACCCACAAGCCAATGGGCAAGCCGAGGCAGCCAATAAAGTCATACTGGCAGGGCTAAAGAAGAGATTGCAGGAAGCAAAAGGAGCTTGGGCTGAAGAGCTCCCTCAAGTGCTATGGGCTTACAGGATAATGCCCCAATCCGCCACTGGAGAAACACCCTTCCGACTAGTCTATGGTGTAGAGGCAATGATACCAATAGAAATCAATGAGCAAAGCCCAAGGGTAATTCTCCATGACGAGATCGGAAACATACAGGGGCACAAAGAGGAGCTCGACTTGCTCCCCGAAGTCCGAGAAGATGCCCAGATAAGAGAGGCAGCGTTGAAGCAAAGGATGACTACAAGGTACAACAAAAAAGTCATTCGAAGAACATTTGCTCCGGATGACTTGGTCTTAATCAGAAACGACATTGGAGTCAACAAATCAGGAGAAGGAAAGCTCGCCGCAAATTGGAAGGGACCATACAAAGTCAATGAAGTTTTAGGAAAAGGTTATTATAAAATAACCGACTTGAACGGCACTGAGTTCCCAAGGTCGTGGCATGCTTGTAATATGAAAAGGTACTACAGTTAAAAGCGAACTCTACTCCCTAATGTACTCTTTTCCCAACTTCATGATTTTTTCCCAAAAGGGTTTTTTTTCTGGAGAAGGGTTTTTAACGAGGCATCATAGTAGAGGCTAAGGGAAAATAGGCTATTAAAACCCTTAGTAGCAAGAAGGTACCTCCCCAATTAATAAAGATCTTTTTCATCTACAATATCTCTTATAAAATCCTTTTTATTTTCTAAGTCTTTCTACGAAACGCGCCGACTTAAGCTCGACAAAGCGTGAAAATCCCATGAACCGACCTAGATGGTCGTCAGGATAAAACGACGAGGTACAAGTCGGTGTAAAGAGGTTATATGAGTTGATCGTAAAAAAACTCGGGGACAATCCGACTCATAAGTCGAAATGAGAACCCGAGTAGAAAAGCTCGGAAATACTTCGACCCGTAAATTGGAGCGAAGGACCGAGTAGAAGAAAAACGCATCGCAAAAATAACCTAAGTCATAAAGAACTCGCTGAAACAAAGTTGAGTATAGGGGATAATAAAAAGAGATTGGAAAACCTAGGAAAAAGTTTAAAGACTGTCCCAAAAGTCCTTAAACAAAAAGCTCAGAAAAATGCAAGCCAAAAGGAAAGGTTTTTTTAGAAAAGATCAAGGGGATCTCAGAAAATCAAAAAAGCATAGACGCATAAGGTAATCTAAACCCTTATCCAAAAAAGGGTATACATTTTGTTAACTTAAAAACCCTTATCAAAAAGGGTATTTCTTAATATTTTGTTTACGGCCTGGGAAGGCCAAAGGAAATTGTTCAACCAACACCACCAAACAGAAATAAATAAAGAGTTTAAAAAACGGGGGGCCCACAGGCTGGTGTGCTATAAACTTGATAGCTACAATTTTAGGAAATTGCACGATCGGCAAAAATTCCTTCCGGCAAGTGCACCGGTTATCGTCAAGTAAAAACTCACAATAGAGTGAGGTCGAATCCCACAAGGATTGGTTGAGTGAGCAATTCGGATTAGAAGTGTGTTCTAGTTGAGCGGAGTCAAGATTTAGATGAGAATTGCGGAATGTAAAATTGGCGGGAAACGTAAATGGCAAGAAATTGAAAGTGCGGAATCTTAAATTGCATGAATTAAAGAGCGAGAAGCTAAATTGCTGAAATTAAAAGGGGATCGGGGTGATTGCATGAATTTAATTGCAGAATGTAAAGAGAAAGTGGTAGATCAGAAATGGGGAATTCATTGGGTTTCAGGAGATATTGAGATCTCCGAATCAAAACATTTTTATCCCTTCCTCAACCAATGCATTCATTGAATTTTGCTTGGCAATCTTATATGATTGGATCCCAATCCCTTGGCTCACCAATTCTCTCTAAAAACAAACAAATTCCCAATCCCTTGGTTTAAATGTTCATAAGAAGAGATGATGCTCGATCACTGATTATACCACACAGTTTCATGAACCACAATTTGGTAGGATTACATGTCACAATATCCATCCAAACCCCAATCCAATTCACTGTGAGAAAGCTTCTCTAGCATGAATCCTCCATTCCTTTCCCAAGGTTCCGAAGGATTCCAATTATGGATAGTTTCTTTCCCAAGACAACTATCCAATGGAATTAGATCGAGAAGCTTTCTAACAAAATTCAAGAGAAAAGATTGAAGAAGAAGATAAAAACTATTATTGATTCATTGAATTACAATAGAGCTCCTTAACCCAATGAAAGGGGGTTTAGTGAGTCATAGCTCTGAATTCAATTACAAAAAGATGAAAAACTAGCAAAATGATCAAAAGTTCCCCGATTAAGTTTTTTCAAACTTAAATTCTATCCTATTTATACACTTTCTAAATTGAGCTTCTGTTGTGTTTCTTGGGCTTTGAGGCCTTTTCCTGATTTCCTTTTGCCTTGGGTTTATGATCCATAATCCTGATGAGGCTGCTGATCCAATTCTGTAACATTCATTGAGCCAACTTAGTGATAATCAAGTACTGACACATGACTCAACAAATTGAAATTCCAGACTCATCAATTCTTCAGGCCCAATCCCATAAACCATGATATTCAATTGGGTTTCATACCAGAGTACGTTTAAGTTAATGTTTGTGCTCAAATGCTAACTTAAACTGCAATATCTTTGGTCCAGAAACCTTTTCAATTAGTGGCGTTTAAGTTGCAGTTTAAGCTTAAACTGCAACTTAAACGTTGGACACTCCTGGAGGTGATATGAGTCGAACACGTTTAAGCTTCAGTTTAAGGTTAAACTGAAGCTTAAACGTGGAAATGAAAGAAGGCAACCCTGGAGTGTGGAATTGTCGAACACGTTTAAGCTTCAGTTTAAGGTTAAACTGAAGCTTAAACGTGGAAATGGAGGGAAGCCATCCTGGAGGGTAAAGGTCGAACACGTTTAAGCTCCAGTTAAGCTTAAACTGGAGCTTAAACGTGGAAATGCAAAACGCAACCCTGGAGGAGAATGGTCGAACACGTTTAAGCTCCAGTTTAAGGTTAAACTGGAGCTTAAACGTGGAAATGGCTCCCTGGTGCTTTCAATTCTGGCGTTTAACTTCCAGTTTAAGGTTAAACTGGAGGTTAAACGCCACTTTCAGCCTTTCCTCAGCTTTCATGATTTTGGCGTTTAAGCTCCAGTTTAAGCTTAAACTGGAGCTTAAACTCCACATGTGATATTCAAGCTTCTTTTATTGATTTTGTTGCTTCCTTGCCTAGCCTCTTCTTCCCTGAAATCATCCAAACAACTGCATCAAAGTCTTGCAAAATTTCATGAGAAATCTTTCATTCATAGCATTCAAGTAATATAACTAAAAACTCATGAAATTTGCATCAAAATCATACTGTTTGGATGGTTTATTGCTTTGTTATTCATTTAACCATTCTTGGTTACTTTAAGCTCAAGAAAATGCATAAAACAACTAAAACTAACAGAAAAATGCTAGTGAAACTAGCCTAAGATGCCTTGGCATCACAACACCAAACTTAATACTTGCTTGTCCCTAAGCAAGTCCTGAGTTATTTGAGAAGAAAGTATGAAACAGAAAGCAATTACATTGGCTATATTAGCAAGCATTTGAAGTTCATCAGAAGGGTTTTATGCAGAAAGTTGCAGCATCACTTTTTCATTCTGATCAGGTAAGATTATCACTTTTTCATTGCATCCATCAAACACTGCTATGGCCTCTTGTTATTCTTATGTCCTTGGCACTTTTCTCTTCTTTGTTTTTCTTTTTCTTAGAGCTCCTTTGCTCCTTGTTTGCTCAGTGTCATGTGTTGCACAAGCCTTTGGCATTTTCTTTTTCTTATCAGTGCACTACACATATCCACTACAGGCATTTTAGTTCACATTTCTTCTTGAGACATTGGTGCCCAGCACCTCTTTGTGTGACTAAATGTTTTGTATTTAGGTTGCTCTTGATAATGGACTTTTGGTTGATAATCCCGGGTTAGTTAACCCAAGTTACCAAGTGTTGAAACACTCCTCAGAACCTATTCATCCAAGCATATCCTTAATACATAAACACCACATGCATTTGTCTCAGAAGTTCAAACCATTGGTGCCTAGCTTATTTTCTCAATTTTTTTTTGCTTTTTGGTTGCCCTTTTTCAGTGGCTTTTTCTTCTTCTTTTTCTTTCTTTTTCATGGCCAGAGACATTTATTCAACAAGATCCATAGACAGTATTCAAACTTCTACACAAAAATGATAATTCTACACTCAATTTCCAGTGATCTGACTAAACAATCAAGCATGCATACCACCACTTAATTCTACTTGATTTGTCACTAATTGAGCCAAGTTACCTTTGTTCAAACTTTTCTTTTATTTTTGGAAACAGAACAAGCATGGCAAGCATTTGTTTAAGAAGGTGAAGTTATATCCAAACATCTAGGCATTCACTATATTCAAAGCAGTAAACAGACAAACATACTAGAAATTTCACATAAAACTTAAATGACTTAAAATGAAAGAAAGCTCATAAAGACAATTCACAAACTATTATTTGATTATTAAGGAACAAGACCACCTCTCATTTGTTGCTTGGTTCTTCTTGATTCTTGGGGTCCTGTTTCTTCTTGCTTCTTGTCTCTTTTTGACCACTTGTACTTCCTTTGTCTTTTCTTATGAGCTTTGTCCAGAATCCAGCTTTTTTCATTGTTTCTTCCACTCTTCCTTCAAGGATCACTGCCTTTTTCATTTCTCCTTCTTTCCTCCCCTTGAAATACTCATCAAAAGTTGGGAATGCTGGGTCCATCTTGTGTAGATGTTCCCCTATATAGTTAAGCTTGATTTGAGAACTGATGTTGTAATCAGCTTGAACTGCATATCTTGCATTCTGCAAAGTGGTGGCTTCCTTGATTGCCAAGATATTGTCATCTTGGTGTTGGCATATGTGGCTGAGGGATTCCTGTAATTGTAAATTCTGTTCCCTTTGCAGATCTAGGAATCTTGATTCAAAGTTCCTTTGCATGTCCATCATTTTTAGGTGAAAGTCCTCTTGCCTCTCTTGAGACCTCATGTATTGTTGAGACATTCCTTCTATGATTTCCTGCATTCTGCTCATATCCATGGGGTCTCTGGGAACTTGTTGCCTTCTTTCTGGATTTCCTTGCTCTTTTTGCTCTTCTTGCTCTGCTTCTTGCTCTGCTTCTTGCTCTGCTTCTTCTTGTTGCCCTTCTTCATTTCTTCTTTTTGTATGTCTTGGAGCAATTGGGCCAAGAGTCATTCTGTGAGCAGTCATGGCCATTCCAGGATGTAGCCAATTAGGTCTTGCATCTTCAAGTGGTACTTGGGCCTCGATGCATAGTCTGATGATGGTGCTAGGGAAGTGGAGCCAGGAGTCAGCTTCACTTTTCTCACTAAACTCTTGTATCTGTTCAGCAATGAGTTTATGAACTTTGATCTCTCCTCCCACCATAATGCAATGTAGCAAGACGGCTCTTTTAGGGGTTATTTCTGAAGAGTTTGCAGTGGGTAGGATGGATCTCCTAACTATTGCATACCACCCTTTAGCTTCAGGTGTTAGGTCTCCCCTTCTCAAGATTCTTGGAGCCCCTTTTGTTTTTCTCACCCATTCAGCTCTGATGGCACAAAGGTCTTCAGCAATAGTCTGATAGTCAGGTTCTCCTATCATCCTATCCTCATAACTTGCTTGGCTGAAACGTATGTTTTTCAGGCCAAGAGTTTTCATGATTGCCTTGGGGCTGAAGTCAACTTCCACCCTTCTCACATAGCTTTTGTATGTAGGTTCCTCGGTTGGATCCTCCCTCACTGCATTTGCATAAAACTCCTTCACCAGGTTGATGTTGATTTTAGTGATTGGCTTAGTCAGAAGCTCCCACTTCCTCTTTTTGATCTTTTCCCAAACACTTGGGAACTCCTCCTTTCCAAAGTCAAAGGGAATCTCAGCTAGTATCTTTTTAGGTCTCATCCATTCGGCCTGAATCTCATGGAAAACTGATTTGTATTTCCATCCATCAAATTCCCTTTCCTCCTCCATTGGCTGCTTGTCTTTTCTTCTTTTGTGGCTAGATGAGGCTGCCATTGGTTCTTTAGTTTTGGCAAGTGACAAGCTAAGGTTGACAAGGTGAAGTACGAAAATGTTGTTAGAAGTGTGGTGAGGTTGTTTTCGGCAAGAGATAGTTATGCTATGATGAAAGAATATGTGCAAGAAGGAGATTTGGTGGTGTGGAACTTGTTCCCCAAGTGGTTCTTTATGGTGCATGCAAGTGAAAACTGGACGGCTAGGGTGATTTGTGAAGGATGGCTTGATGGTAAATGTATGAATTAGGGAGAAAGACGAATTTCTTTTCACTTTCTTGGAAGTATTCTAGGTGCATTAAATTGTACATGTAGCTATCTTTTCATGCAGAACTTCCTTTTCCCATGTGTTAGTTTCAAAGACTTGTGAACTCCCTTTTTGACCAAGCACCGTACCTCCCCCTTTGTCTTTTCCATCCATTCTTATCCTTCCTTTTGTACCTGCACAAACAAACAACTTTGCTTGTCATTTTTTTTTCGGTCCATGTGAATAATGAATAGTACTTGCACATGTTTTTCCTTCTTTTTGAATTGTAAATCAATGCTTGACTTCATGAGCTTATAGCCGTGACTCTTGTATGTATGCACACTTATTACTGGACACCAAACTTAGTGTTTGGTAATGTCTCCTGATGACATGAAATCCATGTTGGTTGCCCTTAATGAGTGTGCATAATTCTAATAAATCATAGTCACTTTGGCTCTTTGATCCTAAACAATTTTACTACCTAAAGTAATTGAAATCAAAGTATTAAAACATGCAAATGGTATACTTGTCATGAATTTCTAAATCCAGAGGAACTTCTTGCTTTTCATTAACTGTGTTCAACGAGGAACACCAAACTTAATGTTTGGTTGTGCACTTTGAATGAAAGATTGAATACAATTTGAATAAGATTTGGGGTGCCTGCAGGCACACCAAACTTAGAGACCAATTGTATTTTACATGCAATGTTTAGTGCACCTTATCAACAGTTGTCCTGAGGATTCAAGTTCATGCAGAAGAAACCATGCTTTATTAGATGCAAAGCAGAACAATAAAGAGTAAGGATACTAAAACATGGGTTGCCTCCCATGAAGCGCTTCTTTAACGTCACTAGCTTGACGGTTGTCCCTTGTTAGGGTGGATTGTAGTGCTTGATGTCCTCTCCTCTCACTATGAAAACGTCCCCATTTGATTCCTTCATGATTTCCAAATGTTCCATAGAAAGAACTTTCCTGATTGTGAACACTTGAGGGAGCTGGGAAGGAATGATTTTGAGACCAGGTGGGATTGGCAGATAATGACTTGATATCACTTTATCTCCCGGAGAGAAACCTTCAGTGGGAATTTTCTTGTTTCTCCACCCTCTTGGCAATTTCTTTACAATTCTTCCCTCTCTCTTGAGGATTTCTTCATTGACCTTTATGCCAGGAGGATCTTTCTGATCTGTTTCTATTGATGCTTGTGGCTTTAACTCTTGTAATTCTTGTTTGCCTTCCAAGGACTGTTTCAGAGTTTCAGCTGCTGGATTGCCTTCCTCCATCATCCTTAGGCTTTTCAGGTTCTGGTTCAGGCTCAGATGCAGGTTTGAAAACATGGAAATTGAGCTGTTCATCATGTATTCTCAAAATTAGCTCTCCTTGTTCTACATCTATGAGCGCTCTAGCAGTGGCTAGAAATGGCCTTCCCAGAATGATAGGGTGTAGGTAGCTTTCCTCCATGTCCAAAATGACAAAGTCTGTGGGGAAGAAATAATTTCCCACTTTCACCAGCACATTCTCAACTACCCCTTCAGCTTGCTTCTGAGTTTTGTCAGCCAGTTGTATGATTACATCAGTGGATCTCACCTCATTCAGTTGTAGCCTCTTCATAAGAGTCAGAGGCATCACATTTATGCTAGCTCCTAGATCACAGAATCCTCTGTCAATTTTTGTTTCCCCTATGATGCAGGGGATATGAAAACTTCCTGGGTCTGTTTTCTTAGAGACTATGTCCTTCTTGATGAGGGCACTGCATTCTTTGTTCATTATTACAGTTTGTCCTCCCTTCAAAACTCTTTTCTTGCTCAGCAATTCCTTCAAATACTTGATATGTGTAGGCATCTGCTGGAGAATCTCAAGAAAGGGAATATTGATATGGAGAGACTTAAATGTCTCTAAAAACCTTGAATATGTTTTCCCTTTTTCACCTCCTCCTAACCTCTGAGGAAATGGTGCTTTTGGTTGGTATGTTTCCAGCATGCCTTTATTTTGCAGTTCCTTGGCTTGCTCAGTTTCACTTTCCTGCTTAGCTTCTTCCACACCTTCCTTCAAGATTTTTGTCTCCTGTTCTGAGGGTCTGATTCCTTCTTCTTCTGAGACTTCCTTCAATATGGTGATGGCCTTGCATTCTTCCCATCTCACTCCCTTTTGTTCCCCTTTAGGATTCTTTTCTGTGTCACTAGGGAACACTGCAGTTGACTTGGGGGCCTGTTGAGATAGCTCTCCTACTCGAGACTCCATCCTCTTGAGTTTTTCACCATGGTTCCTTAAGGTAGATCTCACATCATCCCTAAAGCTTTTCAACTCACTTATGTCCTGACCCATGTTTGCAAGCATTCTTTCTATCCTGTTTAATTGATCTTGAAATTGTTGGTTCGGATTAGGTTGGGCAGGTTGATTATTTTGGCCATGATATGGTGGTTGGGAGTAGGTGTTTTGTGTGGCTTGGTATGATCTTTGGTTGGAGTTGTAAGGTTTGTGGTTTTGTGGTTGGGTTTGCTGGTTTCCCCACCCAAAGTTTGGGTGGTTTTTCCAACCTGGGTTGTAAGTGTTGGAATGTGGATCATATGGTTGCCTTTGTTGATTTCCCACATAGTTGGCCTCTTCCCAATCACCTCCTTCAGTGCTTACCTCCTCTTGATCTTGTGTGTGTATTGCAGCCACTTGATTTGTTCCTAATTTCCTAGTGAGCTCTGCTAGTTGCTTGGCAAACACCTTGTTTTGGGCTAGAATTGTATCAACATGGTTCAGCTCCATGACTCCCTTAGTGTTGTGTCTCTCTGAAGCATAGTAGTACTCATTCTCAGCCACTGTCTCAATCACTTCAATGGCTTCTTCCACAGTCTTTTTCCTGTTCAATGAACCTCCTGATGAATGGTCTACAGCCTTCCTTGATTCATAAGAAAGTCCATCATAGAAAATATGCAATTGCACCCAGTCATGGAACATGTCTGGTGGGCATTTCCTTGTCAACTCCTTGAACCTCTCCCATGCCTCGTAGAGAGTTTCACCATCTTGTTGTCTAAAAGTCTGAACCTCAGATCGAAGCCTATTGACCTTTTGTGGGGGGTAAAAATGTGCCAGAAACTTGCTTTCCACCTCATCCCAGGTGGTTAGGCTCCCCCTTGGGAATGATTCCAGCCACTTAGCTGCCTTGTCCCTAAGTGAAAATGGGAACAAGAGCAGTTTATAGGCATCTTCCTGGACTCCATTGGACTTCACAGTGTCGCAAATTCTCAGGAATTTTGTGAGATGTTGGTTTGGATCTTCATTAGCACTCCCACTAAATGAACAATGATCCTCCACCAGTGATATTAGCTGTGGTTTGAGTTCAAAATTGTTGGCCTGAATGGGTGGTTTCTGAATGCTGCTACCACAATTCCCAGAGGTTGGGTTTATGTATGAACCAAGAACCCTCCTCTCAGGAATGGCATTGTTTCCATCAGCCCTCTCATGGTTGTGAACTTCTCTATCCATGTTGAGATCTAGAGCTTCCTCAAAATTGTCCTCAGATTCTCCTTCAGATTCTTCTTCTCTCAGTACTCTCTTCCCTCTTGCTTCCCTTCTAAGTTTATGAAGGGTCCTCTCTGGTTCGGTATATGGAGGAGTTGATGTCTCTCCTCTCCTACCTGTCATACAAGAACACAGCACAGGCAACAAACAAGTGAAATACTCTTGGTTAATGGAAGAGTATGGTTAGAGCAGTTGAGGAATTAATTCAAATAGTTAGTGGGTCAGTGAGTTAGTTGCTTGAATTTAAAGGCATAAAGAAAGAAAGCAAGTAACAGAGTGCAGAAATTAAAATTCAACAAGTAACTTGAACTGAATTAACAAAACAAGAAAAATGCTCAATCTAGTTAACTTCCAATTTGAGAATTGTCAATCGAAAACCAATCCCCGGCAACTGATGCCAAGGCATCTTAGGCTAGTTTCACTAGCATTTTTCTGTTAGTTTTAGTTGTTTTATGCATTTTCTTGAGCTTAAAGTAACCAAGAATGGTTAAATGAACAACAAAGTAATGAATCATCCAAGCAGTATAATTTTGATGCAAATTCCATGAGTTTTAGTTATATTACTTGAATGCTATGAATGGAAGAATTCTCATGAAATTTTGCAAGACTTTGATGCAATTGTTTGGATGATTTCAGGGAAGAAGAGGCTAGGCAAAGAAGCAACAAAATCAATAAAGGAAGCTTGAAGATCACATGTGCCAAGCCATATAATGCTGAAACTGGCGTTTAACCTCCAGTTTAACCTTAAACTGGAAGTTAAACGCCAGAATAAGAAATGCACCAAAGCTGAAAGTGGCGTTTAACCTTCAGTTTAAGGTTAAACTGAAGGTTAAACGCCAGTATCATGAAAGCTGAGAAAAGAGGAAACTGGCGTTTAACCTCCAGTTTAACCTTAAACTGAAGGTTAAACGCCAGAATGAGAATTGAACCAAAGGAGTATTTCCACGTTTAACCTCCAGTTTAACCTTAAACTGGAGGTTAAACGTGTTCGACACTTTTCTCACCAAGGAGCAATTCCACGTTTAACCTCCAGTTTAACCTTAAACTGGAGGTTAAACGCCAGAAGCAAGAGAGGCACCAGGAGCATTTCCACGTTTAACCTCCAGTTTAACCTTAAACTGGAGGTTAAACGTGTTCGACTATTTCTCTCCTCCAGGGTTGCCTTTTCATTTTCCACGTTTAACCTCCAGTTTAACCTTAAACTGGAGGTTAAACGTGTTCGACCCAATTGCTCCTCCAGGGTTGTTTTCTTCATTTCCACGTTTAAGCTTCAGTTTAACCTTAAACTGAAGCTTAAACGTGTTCGACATTTTACACTCCTGGGTTGCTTTCTTCCAATTCCACGTTTAAGTTTCAGTTTAACCTTAAACTGAAACTTAAACTTCAACTTAAACGCCACCTTTTGAAAGGGTTTTGATGAGCGGATAATTTGTACGCTTTTTGGCATTGTTTTCAGTATGTTTTTAGTATCTTTTAGTTAGTTTTTAGTATATTTCTATTAGTTTTTAATTAAAATTCACTTTTCTGGACTTTACTATGAGTTTGTGTGTTTTTCTGTGATTTCAGGTATTTTCTGACTGAAATTGAGGGTCCTGAGCAAAAATCTGATCCAGAGACTGAAAAGGACTGCAGATGCTGTTGGATTCTGACCTCCCTGCACTCGAAGTGGATTTTCTGGAGCTACAGAAGCCCAATTGGCGCGCTCTCAACGGCATTGGAAAGTAGACATCCTGGGCTTTCCAGAAATATATAATAGTCCATACTTTGCCCAAGATTTGATGGCCCAAACCGGCGCTCAAAGTCACCTACAGAATTTCCAGCGTTAAACGCCGGAACTGGCATAAAATTTGGAGTTAAACGCCCAAACTGGCATGGAAGCTGGCGTTTAACTCCAGAAAAGGTCTCTACACGAAATTCCTTCATTGCTCAGCCCAAACACACACCAAGTGGGCCCGGAAGTGGATTTTTCTGTCATTTACTCATTTCTGTAAACCTTAGGACACTAGTTTACTATTTATAGGATCTTTTGACATTGTATCCGTACCTAATGACCTCATAACATTTTGTACACGTTTCTTTCCATAGTATGAGTCTCTAAACCCCATGGTTGGGGGTGAGGAGCTCTGCTGTGTCTTGATGGATTAATGCAATTACTACTGTTTCTTATTCAATCATGCTTGCTTCCATTCTAAGATAACACTTGTTCTTAATCCGGATGAATGTGATGATCCGTGACAATCATCATCATTCTCAACTATGAACATGTGCCTGACAACCACCTCTGTTCTATCTTAGATTGAGTAGTTATCTCTTGGGTTCTTTAATCGGAATCTTCGTGGTATAGGCTGGACCTGATGGCAGCATTCAAGAGAATCCGGAAGGTCTAAACCTTGTCTGTGGTATTCTGAGTAGGATTCAATGATTGAATGACTGTGACGTGCTTCAAACCTGTAACCTACTGGGCGTCAGTGACAGACGCAAAAGAGGGATTCTATTCCGGTAGGGGAGGGAACCAAACCGGTGATTGGCAGTACTGTGACAGAGTGCGTGCATTAGCTTTCACTGCGCGGATGGGAGGTAGCCATTGACAACGGTGAGACCCTACACGAGCTTGCCATGGAAGGAGACATGCGTGTTTGATGAAGAAGACAGTGGGAAAGCAGAGATTCAGAAGATGGAGCATCTCCAAAACCTCAACCTATTCTCCATTACTGCAATACAAGTAATCATTTCATGTTCTTTTGCTTTTCACAATCAATCCTGATAATTTCTGATCTCCTGACTAAGATTTACAAGATAACCATAGCTTGCTTCAAGCCGACAATCTCCGTGGGATCGACCCTTGCTCACGCAAGGTATTACTTGGACGACCCAGTGCACTTGCTGGTTAGTTGTGCGGAGTTGCAAAAGTGTTATTGCAATTTCGTGCACCAAGTTTTTGGCGCCGTTGCCGGGGATTGTTTGAGTTTGGACAACTGACGGCTTATTTTGTTGCTTAGATTAGGACTGTTTTCTTTTTGTTGGTTTAGAGTCTTTTAGTTGAGTCTAGTTTTATATTCTAAGTTTGGTGTCAATTGCATGCTTTTGTTTTTCTTTTAAAATTTTCGTTTTTGCATAGTCTTAGTCCCTTTTTGATTCATAAAAATCCTAAGTTTGGTGTCCTCTTTGTGTTTTTCTCTTAAAATTTTCGAAAAAATTAGTGTTTGATTTCTAAAAATTTTAAGTTTGGTGTCTTTTTGCTGTTTTTCTCTTTCCTCTTTTTAAAAAATCAAATCTTTTTCATAAAAATTTTTTCAATCATATCCTTTTAATTGCTGTTTTCAAATCTTTTTTTTCACTAATTGATTCAGTTCTCAATTTGCTTTGATCTTATTTAATTTTTAATTTTCGAATTTTATTTTATTTTCCTTTTATTTTGTTTTATTATATTTTATTTTTTTCGGTTATTTCAAAAAAAAAATAAAGATAAACAAAATTTATCTCTTTGCAATCATTCTCATTTCCCTTTTGTCCATTATGGACTCAAGTGGAATTAATCAGTCCAAGAGGACTCTGGGGTCTTATGCTAACCCCATTACAGCTGCATATGGGAGTAGCATCTGTATACCTCCCATCAAAGCAAGCAGCTTTGAGCTAAACCCTCAACTCATTATCATAGTGCAGCAAAATTGCCAGTATTCCGGTCTTCCACAGGAAGAACCTACTGAGTTTCTGGCACAGTTCTTACAAATTGCTGACACAGTGCATGATAAAGAGGTAGATCAGGATGTCTACAGACTATTACTGTTTCCATTTGCTGTAAAAGATCAAGCTAAAAGGTGGTTAAATAACCAACCTACAGCAAGCATAAAGACATGGAAACAGTTATCAGACAAATTCCTGAATCATTTTTACCCTCCAAAAAGGATGACACAGCTAAGGCTGGACATCCAAGGCTTTAAACAAGAGGATAATGAATCCCTTTATAATGCCTGGGAGAGGTATAGAGGTATGCTAAGAAAATGTCCCTCTGAAATGTTTTCAGAGTGGGTACAGTTAGACATTTTCTACTATGGGCTTACAGAAAAAGCTCAGATGTCTTTAGACCACTCAGCTGGTGGATCTATACACATGAGGAAAACAATTGAAGAAGCTCAAGAGCTTATAGACACTGTTGCTAGAAACCAGTATCTGTACTCTAGCAATGAGTTCGTTCCAAAGGAGGAGGTCATGGCATTAGTCACTAATCCTAATCCTCAAGAACAGATGAATGAGCTTAATCAACAGTTGCTCCTGATGACAGAACAGTTAGCAGAATTTAAAGAAATGCTCCATGGTACTAAGGTTGCTAATAAGAGCATAGAACTGCAGTTGAATCAAGCAAAACAGCAATTATCTAAACAGATAACAGAGGAGTGCCAAGCAGTTCAATTGAGGAGTGGAAAGACCCTGAATAACACTGTTCAAAAGAGCAAAAAGCCAAATAAGGAACAAATGACAGAGGACAACCAACCCACTGTTCAAAATCCCTCTGAGGACAGTAAGAGCCCAGAGAGGAATATTGGCGTTCAAACGCCAGAAAGGGAAGGAAAGCTGGCGTTAAACGCCCATTCCCTGCCCAGTCCTGGCGTTCAAACGCCAGAAAAGGGAGAAAAGTTGGCGTTAAACGCCCATTTTCCACCCAATTCTGGCGTCCAAACGCCAAGGGAGGATCAGACACCTGAGAGTGCTGACAGTAATCCCCCTAACAAGGCTTCTTCAACCACTTCTGTACGGAATAGACCTGCAGCATCTAAGGTTGAAGAATATCAAGCCAAGATGCCTTATCCTCAGAAACTCTGCAAAGCGGAACAGGATAAGCAATTTGCCCGCTTTGCAGACTATTTAAGGACTCTTGAAATAAAGATTCCTTTTGCAGAGGCACTTGAGCAAATACCTTCTTATGCTAAGTTCATGAAAGAGATCTTAAGTCATAAGAAGGACTGGAGAGAGACTGAAAAAGTGTTTCTCACTGAAGAATGCAGTGCAGTCATTCTAAAAAGCTTACCAGAAAAGCTTCAAGATCCTGGAAGCTTTCTGATACCATGCACATTGGAAGGCACTTACACCAAGATAGCCTTATGTGATCTTGGAGCAAGTATCAATTTAATACCTGCATCCACTATCAGAAAGCTTGGGTTGATTGGAGAAGTCAAACCAACCAGGATATGCCTCCAACTTGCTGATGGCTCCATTAAACACCCATCAGGCATAATAGAGGACATGATTGTCAAGGTTGGGCCATTTGCCTTTCCAACTGACTTTGTGGTGCTGGAAATGGAGGAGCACAAAAGTGCAACTCTCATTCTAGGAAGACCTTTCCTAGCAACTGGACGAACTCTCATTGATGTACAAAAGGGGGAAGTAACCTTGAGAGTCAATGAGGATGAGTTCAAGTTGAATGCTGTAAAAGCTATGCAGCATCCAGACACACCAGAGGACTGCATGGACGCTGACATTATTGACTCTCTGGTAGAAGAGATCAATATGGCTGAAAGCCTAGAATCAGAGCTTGAGGACATCTTCAAAGATGCTCAAACTGATCAGGAAGAGCCAGAGGAGGCAAAGGAATTTTCGAAAACTCCTCAGGAGGAGGATAAGCCTCCTAAGCCTGAACTCAAACCACTACCATCATCCCTGAAATATGCATTTCTGGGAGAGGGTGACACTTTTCCAGTGATTATAAGCTCTGCTTTAAATCCACAGGAAGAGGAAGCACTGATTAAAGTGCTGAGGACACACAAGACAGCTCTTGGGTGGTCCATAAGTGATCTCAAGGGCATTAGCCCAGCTAGATGCATGCACAAGATCCTATTGGAGGATAATGCCAAACCAGTGGTTCAACCACAGAGGAGGCTAAATCCTGCCATGAAGGAGGTGGTGCAGAAAGAGGTCACTAAATTACTAGAGGCTGGGATTATTTATCCTATTTCTGATAGCCCCTGGGTGAGCCCTGTCCAAGTTGTTCCCAAAAAGGGAGGCATGACAGTGGTTCATAATGAAAAAAATGAACTGGTTCCTACAAGAACAGTCACAGGGTGGCGCATGTGTATTGACTACAGAAGGCTCAATACAGCCACCAGAAAGGATCATTTTCCTTTACCATTCATAGACCAAATGCTAGAAAGACTAGCTGGTCATGATTACTACTGCTTTTTGGATGGCTATTCAGGCTACAACCAAATTGCAGTAGACCCTCAGGACCAAGAGAAAACAGCATTCACATGCCCTTCTGGCGTGTTTGCCTACAGGAGGATGCCTTTTGGTCTGTGCAATGCACCTGCAACCTTTCAGAGGTGCATGCTCTCTATCTTCTCAGATATGGTAGAGAAATTCCTGGAGGTCTTCATGGACGACTTCTCAGTATATGGAGACTCATTCAGCTCCTATCTTAACCACCTATCACTTGTCCTGAAAAGATGCCAAGAGACTAACCTAGTTTTAAACTGGGAGAAATGTCACTTTATGGTGACTGAAGGAATTGTCCTTGGGCACAAAATTTCAAGCAGGGGAATAGAGGTGGATAAGGCAAAGGTAGAGGTAATTGAAAAATTACCACCACCTGCCAATGTTAAGGCAATCAGAAGCTTTCTGGGGCATGCAGGATTCTACAGAAGGTTTATCAAGGATTTTTCGAAAATTGCTAAACCTCTGAGTAACCTGTTAGTTGCTGACACACCATTTGTGTTTGACACACAGTGTCTGCAGGCATTTGAGACCCTGAAAGCTAAGCTGGTCATAGCACCAGTCATCTCTGCACCAGATTGGACATTACCATTTGAATTAATGTGTGATGCCAGTGATCATGCCATTGGTGCAGTGTTGGGACAGAGGCATAACAAACTTCTGCATGTCATTTATTATGCTAGCCGTGTTCTAAATGATGCACAGAAGAATTACACAACCACAGAAAAAGAATTACTTGCAGTGGTCTATGCCATTGACAAGTTTAGATCCTACTTGGTGGGATCAAAGGTGATTGTGTACACTGACCATGCTGCTCTTAAATACTTACTCACAAAGCAGGATTCAAAACCCAGGCTTATCAGATGGGTATTGCTTCTGCAAGAGTTTGATATAGAAATAAGAGACAGAAAAGGGACGGAGAACCAAGTGCCTGATCATCTGTCCCGGATAGAACCAGTAGCTGGGGCGTCCCTCCCTTCTACTGAGATCTCTGAGACTTTCCCAGATGAGCAACTCTTTGCCATTCAGGAAGCTCCATGGTTTGCAGACATTGCAAATTATAAAGCTGTAAGGTTCATACCCAAGGAGTACAGCAGTGTGCAGAGAAAGAAACTAATTTCAGATGCCAAGTACTACCTTTGGGATGAACCATATCTCTTTAAGAGATGTGCTGACGGAGTGATCCGCAGGTGTGTACCCAGAGAAGAAGCACAAAAGATCTTATGGCATTGCCATGGATCACATTATGGAGGACATTTTGGAAGTGAGCGAACAGCCACTAAAGTTCTCCAGTGCGGCTTCTACTGGCCTACTCTCTATAAAGATTCCCGAGAGTTTGTGCGTAACTGTGACAGTTGCCAAAGAGCTGGTAACCTGCCTCACGGATATGCCATGCCTCAACAAGGAATATTAGAGATAGAATTGTTTGATGTATGGGGAATTGATTTCATGGGACCATTCCCACCATCATACTCAAACACTTACATTCTGGTGGCAGTGGACTATGTATCTAAATGGGTAGAAGCAATTGCTACACCCACTAATGATACCAAGACTGTGCTTAAATTCCTCCAGAAAAACATTTTCAGCAGGTTTGGCGTCCCCAGAGTGCTAATCAGTGATGGGGGCACTCATTTCTGCAATAAACAGCTGTACTCTGCTATGGTTAGATATGGAATCAGCCATAAAGTGGCAACTCCGTATCATCCACAGACTAATGGGCAAGCTGAAGTCTCTAACAGAGAGCTAAAAAAAATCCTGGAATGGACTGTGATGGCCCGAAGAAAGGATTGGGCAAAGAGCTTGGATGATGCTCTGTGGGCATACAGAACAGCATTCAAGACTCCTATAGGCACCTCTCCATACCAACTGGTGTATGGAAAGGCCTGTCATTTGCCTGTGGAACTGGAACACAAAGCTTACTGGGCAACCAGATTCCTAAACATGGATGCACAGTTAGCTGGTGAGAAAAGACTGCTCCAGCTAAATGAGCTAGAGGAGTTCAGACTCAATGCCTTTGAAAATGCAAAAATTTATAAGGAAAAGGCAAAGAAGTGGCATGACAAGAGATTGTCAACCAGAGTCTTTGAGCCAGGACAAAAAGTTCTGCTCTTCAACTCCAGGCTCAAACTGTTTCCAGGAAAACTCAAATCCCGGTGGAGGGGTCCGTATGTGATTACAGGAGTATCACCATATGGATATGTTGAGCTTCAGGATATTGATTCTGACAAGAAGTTCATTGTTAATGGACAGAGAATCAAGCACTATCTTGAAGGAAATTTTGAGCAGGAATGCTCAAAACTGAGACTTGAGTGATTCTCAGTGAAAGTCCAGCTAAAGACAGTAAAGAAGCGCTTGCTGGGAGGCAACCCAGTCATTAGAAAGTTGTATAAGTTGTTCTTACAGAGGCAAGTATCAAAAATGAAGGAATTCACAGAGTTACAGAAGGATTCAGCTCAAAAAGCAGAGAAAATGAGCTTACTGGCGAAAAAACGCCAGTAAGGGGCATTTTGGGCGTTAAACGCCAGAATGGGCACCATTCTGGGCGTTTAACGCCAGGTGTGCAGCATCCTGGGCGTTTTAGAAAAACGCCCAGTGAGGAAGAATTTCTGGCGTTTAACGCCAGCCAGGGTACCTGGCTGGGCGTTAAACGCCCAAGTGGGGCAACAGATGGGCGTTAAACGCCAGAATGAGTGCCATTCTGGGCGTTTAACGCCAGCTTGGTGGGGGGACCACAATTTTGTTTTCAAATCAGATTTTTTTTCAAACTTTCCTTTTCTCACCCATACTTTTCTACAAAATCACACTTCAATCATTCATCATTCACTTTCAAATCTTCAAAAATCAAAACCTTTTTTTTCAAATTTGTTTCAAATCAATTACAAACATTGTTCAAAAATTTCACCCTTTCCTCAATTTCTTCTCATATCTTCTCAAATCTCCTTTCAAATTCTTCTTTTTTTTCGAAAACTCCCCTCCCCACCTTATAAATACACGTTTGTTCCCCTCTTCCACCACACCATTCGAATTTTCTCTTCCTCCCCCTCTCTTCTCTCTTCTCTTTTGCTTGAGGACAAGCAAACCTCTAAGTTTGGTGTGCTTTTCCGTGATCACTAAGCCAAGATTCATCAATATCATGGCTCCTAAGGGAAAACAAACCAATTTAAGAGGCAAGAAAGAGAATAATCCAAAGAATCTTTGGAATGAAGAGAAGTTCTTAACCAAAGAACATGAAGACCATTATCATAAAATAATGGGTCTGAGGTCAGTGATCCCGGAAGTTAAATTTGATCTGAAAGAAGATGAATATCCGGGGATCCAAGAGCAAATTCGAAACAGAGGATGGGAAGTTCTAACCAATCCTGAAACAAAGGTTGGAAGGAACATGGTTCAGGAATTCTACTCAAATCTGTGGCTAACAGATAAGCAGAGAATGACTGGAACTGCTTACCATACCTACAGAACCATGGTCAGAGGGAAAGTTATATACTTTCATCTGGACAAAATAAGAGAAATCTTCAAGTTACCTCAACTGTAAGATGATCCTGATTCCTTTAATAGGAGGATGGTGAGAGTAGATAAGGGGTTGGATCAAGTTCTAGAGGACATATGCCTCCCTGGAACTAAGTGGATAACCAATTCTAAGGGTGTCCCAAACCAACTCAAGAGGGGAGACCTCAAGCCAATTGCAAGAGGTTGGCTAGACTTTATTGGGCGTTCCATATTGCCCACTAGCAACCGTTCTGAGGTCACCATCAAGAGGGCAGTGATGATTCATTGCATTATGCTTGGAAAAGAAGTGGAAGTGCATCATGTGATTGCTTGTGAGATCTACACAATTGCAAATAAGAATTCCACTGAAGCCAAATTGGCTTATCCAAGCTTGATTTCCTTGCTCTGTAAAGAGGCTGGGGTGAAGATGGGAGTAGATGAGTTCATACCTATTGAACACCCAATCACCAAGAAGTCAATGGAAGGACAAGTGCATGACAACTCCATCAAGAGGAGGGCGCAGGAATTCCTCCCTGAATTTCCAAGAATTGACTACTGGTCCAGCCTAGAAGCATCTATTAACAAGTTGCAAGAGACTATGGAGCAACTGAAGGAAGAACAGTAGAATCAGAACTGCATGCTCTGCAAATTGCTGAAGGAACAAGAGAAGCAGGGGCGTGAAATTCAAGAGATGAAACGCCAAAAGCTCTCCTCTCAAGCTGAGGGAGCATCCACTTCTCAAAATCAAGGTTGTTGAGTCCTAACTCTGTGAACACCTCTATCATTAGAAGCCTATGTTTGCGTTTTTTTGTTTTGTTTTCTATTTTTATTTTTAGTTTCATCTTATATCTATATTTGAGTTTTGTTCTTAGTTTATAATTAATAAAATTTAAGTTTATGCCTTAAAGCTATGAATGTCCTATGAATCCATCACCTCTCTTAATTGAAAAATGCTTTAATCACAAAAGAACAAGAAGTACAGGGTTTCGAAATTTATCTCTGAAACTAGTTGAATTAGTTTGATGTGGTGACAATACTTTTTGTTTTCTGAATGAATGCTTGAACAGTGCATATGTCTTTTGAATTTGTTGTTTTTAAGAATGTTAAAATTTGTTGGCTCTTGAAAGAATGAGGAGAAAGAGAACTGTTATTGAGGATCTGAAAAATCACCAAATGATTCTTGAAGCAAGAAAAAGCAGTGAAAAAAAAAAAATTTCGAAAAAAAAAGAAAGAAAAAGAAAAAGAAAAGAAAAAAAAAAGAGAAGGAAATAAAGTTGTGATCCAAGGCAACAAGAGTGTGCTTAAGAACCCTGGACACCTCTAATTGGGGACTTTAGCAAAGCTGAGTCACAATCTAAGAAGGTTCACCCAATTATGTGTCTGTGGCATGTATGTATCCGGTGGTAATACTGGAAGACAGAGTGCTTTGGGCCACAGCCAAGACTCATACAATGACTATGTTCAAGAATCAATATACTTAACTAGGAGAATCAATAACACTATCTGAGTTCTGAGTTCTTATAGATGCTAATCATTCTGAACTTCAAAGGATAGAGTGAGATGCCAAAACTGTTCGGAGGCAAAAAGCTACTAGTCCCGCTCATCTAATTGGAGCTATGTTTCTTTGATATTTTGGAGTCTATAGTATATTCTCTTCTTTTTATCCTATTTTGATTTTCAGTTGCTTGGGGACAAGCAACAATTTAAGTTTGGTGTTGTGATGAGCGGATAATTTGTACGCTTTTTGGCATTGTTTTCAGTATGTTTTTAGTATCTTTTAGTTAGTTTTTAGTATATTTCTATTAGTTTTTAATTAAAATTCACTTTTCTGGACTTTACTATGAGTTTGTGTGTTTTTCTGTGATTTCAGGTATTTTTTGACTGAAATTGAGGGTCCTGAGCAAAAATCTGATCCAGAGACTGAAAAGGACTGCAGATGCTGTTGGATTCTGACCTCCCTGCACTCGAAGTGGATTTTCTGGAGCTACAGAAGCCCAATTGGCGCGCTCTCAACGGCATTGGAACGTAGACATCCTGGGCTTTCCAGCAATATATAATAGTCCATACTTTGCCCAAGATTTGATGGCCCAAACCGGCGCTCAAAGTCACCTACAGAATTTCCAGCGTTAAACGCCGGAACTGGCATAAAATTTGGAGTTAAACGCCCAAACTGGCATGGAAGCTGGCGTTTAACTCCAGAAAAGGTCTCTACACGAAATTCCTTCATTGCTCAGCCCAAGCACACACCAAGTGGGCCCGGAAGTAGATTTTTCTGTCATTTACTCATTTCTGTAAACCTTAGGACACTAGTTTACTATTTATAGGATCTTTTGACATTGTATCCGTACCTAATGACCTCATAACATTTTGTACACGTTTCTTCCACAGTATGAGTCTCTAAACCCCATGGTTGGGGGTGAGGAGCTCTGCTGTGTCTTGATGGATTAATGCAATTACTACTGTTCTTATTCAATCATGCTTGCTTCCATTCTAAGATAACACTTGTTCTTAATCCGGATGAATGTGATGATCCGTGACAATCATCATCATTCTCAACTATGAACATGTGCCTGACAACCACCTCTGTTCTATCTTAGATTGAGTAGTTATCTCTTGGGTTCTTTAATCGGAATCTTCGTGGTATAGGCTGGACCTGATGGCAGCATTCAAGAGAATCCGGAAGGTCTAAACCTTGTCTGTGGTATTCTGAGTAGGATTCAATGATTGAATGACTGTGACGTGCTTCAAACCTGTAACCTACTGGGCGTCAGTGACAGACGCAAAAGAGGGATTCTATTCCGGTAGGGGAGGGAACCAAACCGGTGATTGGCAGTACTGTGACAGAGTGCGTGCATTAGCTTTCACTGCGCGGATGGGAGGTAGCCATTGACAACGGTGAGACCCTACACGAGTGGTGGACGAAATTGTGATCACTACAACTTCGCACAACTAACCAGCAAGTGCACTGGGTCGTCCAAGTAATAAACCTTACGCGAGTAAGGGTCGATCCCACGGAGATTGGTGGTATGAAGCAAGCTATGGTCATCTTGTAAATCTCAGTCAGGCAGACTCAAATGTATAATGGTGATGAACGAAAATAACATAAAGATAAGGATAGAGATACTTATGTAATTCATTGGTAGGAACTTCAGATAAGCGCATGAAGATGCCTTTCCTTCCGTCTCTCTACTTTCCTACTGTCTTCATCCAATCCTTCTTACTCCTTTCCATGGCAAGCTCGTGTAGGGTTTCACTGTTGTCAGCAGCTACCTCCCATCCGCGCAGTGAAAGCTAATGCTCTTACACTCTGTCACAGTGCGGCCAATCACCGGTTTGGTTCCCTCCCCTACCGGAATAGAATCACTCTTTTGCGTCTGTCACTAACGCCCAGTAGGTTACAGGTTTGAAGCACGTCACAGTCATTCAATCATTGAATCCTACTCAGAATACCACAGACAAGGTTTAGACCTTCCGGATTCTCTTGAATGCCGCCATCAGGTCCTGCCTATACCACGAGGATTCCGATTAAAGAATCCAAGAGATATTCACTAAGCCTCAGATGCTTGTAGAACAAGAATGGTTGTCAGTCACCTTGTTCATGGGTGAGAATGATGATGGGCGTCAATCACCACATTCATCAGGTTGAAGAACAAGTGATATCTTGGATAAAGAACAAGCGGAATTGAATAGAAGAACAATAATAATTGCATTAATACTCGAGGTACAGCAGAGCTCCACACCTTAATCTATGGTGTGTAGAAACTCCACCGTTGAAAATACATAAGCATAAGGTCTAGGCATGGCCGAATGGCCAGCCTCCCAATGATCTAAGAACTAGATGTCCAGAGATGAAAATACAATAGTAAAAGGTTCTATATATAGAAAACTAGTAGCCTAAGGTGTACAAAGATGAGTAAATGACATAAAAATCCACTTCCGGGCCCACTTGGTGTGTGCTTGGGCTGAGCAATGAAGCATTTTCGTGTAGAGACTCTTCTTGGAGTTAAACGCCAGCTTTTAATCCAGTTTGGGCGTTTAACTCCCATTTAGGTGCCAGTTCCGGCGTTTAACGCTGGAATTTTTGTAGGTGACTTTGAACGCCGGTTTGGGCCATCAAATCTTGGGCAAAGTATGGACTATTATATATTGCTGGAAAGCCCAGGATGTCTACTTTCCAACGCCGTTGAGAGCGCGCCAATTGGGCTTCTGTAGCTCCAGAAAATCCACTTCGAGTGCAGGGAGGTCAGAATCCAACAGCATCTGCAGTCCTTTTCAGTCTCTGAATCAGATTTTTGCTCAGGTCCCTCAATTTCAGCCAGAAAATACCTGAAATCACAGAAAAACACACAAACTCATAGTAAAGTCCAGAAAAGTGAATTTTAACTAAAAACTAATAAAAATATAATAAAAACTAACTAAAAGATACTAAAAACATACTAAAAACAATGCCAAAAAGCGTACAAATTATCCGCTCATCACAACACCAAACTTAAATTGTTGCTTGTCCCAAGCAACTGAAAATCAAATAAGATAAAAGAAGAGAATACTATAGACTCCAAATTATCAATGAAACATAGCTCCAAATTAGATGAGCGGGACTAGTAGCTTTTTGCCTCCAAACAGTTTTGGCATCTCACTTTATCCTCTGAGGTTCAGAATGATTGGCTTCTTTAGGAACTCAAAATCCAGATAGTGTTATTGATTCTCCTAGTTAAGTATGATGATTCTTGAACACAGCTACTTATTGAGTCTTGGCCGTGGCCCAAAGCACTCTGTCTTCCAGTATTACCACCGGATACATACATGCCACAGACACATAATTGGGTGAACCTTTTCAGATTGTGACTCAGCTTTGCTAAAGTCCCCAATTAGAGGTGTCCAGGGTTCTTAAGCACACTCTTATTGCCTTGGATCACAACTTTATTTCTTTCTTTTCCTTTCTTTTTCTCTTTCTCCTTTTTTTTTTTTCGTTTTTCTGCTTCTCCCCTTTTTTTTTTGTATTCACTGCTTTTTCTTACTTCAAGAATCATTTTTTATGATTTTTCAGATCCTCAGTAACATGTCTCCTTTTTCATCATTCTTTCAAGAGCCAACAATTTTAACATTCATGAACCACAAATTCAAAAGACATATGCACTGTTCAAGCATACATTCAGAGAACAAAAGTGTTGCCACCACATCAAACTAATTAAGCTAGTTTTAAAGATGAATTTGAAATCCTGTACTTCTTGTTCTTTTGTGATAAAAACAGTTTTCATTTAAGAAAGGTGATGGATTCATATTGATAGCTTTAAAGCATAGACACTAAGACACTAATGATCATAAGACACAAACATGGATAAACATAAGCATAAAAATTCGAAAAACAAGAAAATAAAGAACAAGGAGATTAAAGAACGGGTCCACCTTAGTGATGGCGGCTTGTTCTTCCTCTTGAAGGTCTTATGGAGTGCTTGAGCTCCTCAATGTCTCTTCCTTGTCTTTGTTGCTCCTCTCTCATAATTTCATGGAGGAGGATGGCATGTGCTTCACCCTTAGTTGTCCCATGTTGGAACTTAATTCTCCTAGGGAGGTGTTCAGTTGCTCCCAATAGTCTTGTGGAGGAAAGTGCATCCCTTGAGGTATCTCAGGGATCTCATGATGAGAGGGGTCTCTTGTTTGCTCCATCTTCTTCTTAGTGATGAGCTTGAGGTCATGCCTTCTCAGTTGAACCGGCTTTGGATGCCATAAATGGTTATGGAAAAACAAAAAGCAATGCTTTTACCACACCAAACTTAAAAGGTTTGCTCGTCCTCGAGCAAAAGAAGAAAGAATAGAGTAGAAGAAGAAGAAATGGAGGAGAGGGAGATGGCCTTGTGGTTCGGCCATAAGGGGAAGAAGTAGTGGTTTGAATTTGGATGGTGAGGTAAGTGGGGTTTTATGGAGGTGAGTGGTGAAGAGAAAGATGGGATTTGATAGGTGAGGGGTTTGTGGGGATCCTGTGGGGTCCACAGATCCTTAGGTGTCAAGGAAAAGTCATCCCTGCACCAAATGGCATCAAAATCCACGTTTTGAGCCATTTCTGGCGTTAAACGCCGTGCTGGTGCCCATTTCTGGCGTTTAACGCCAGGTTCTTGCCCTTTTCTGGCGTTTAACGCCAGTCTGGTGCCCCTTTCGGCGTTAAACGCCCAGAATGGTGCCAGACTGGGCGTTAAACGCCCAACTGCTAGGTTTACTGGCGTTTGAACGCCAGCAACATCTTCCTCCAGGGTATGCTGTTTTTCTTCCTGTTTTTCATTCTGTTTTTGCTTTTTCAATGGATTTTGTGACTTCTTATGATCATCAACCTACAAAAAACATAAAATAACAAAAGAAACTATATAAAATATAATCATTGGGTTGCCTCCCAACAAGCGCTTCTTTAATGTCAGTAGCTTGACAGAGGGCTCTCATGGAGCCTCACAGATACTCAGAGCAATGTTGGGACCTCCCAACACCAAACTTAGAGTTTGGTTGTGGCCTCCCAACACCAAACTTAGAGTTTGACTTGGGGGCTCTATTTGTCTCTGATTTGAGGGAAGCTTTTCAAGCTTCATCTCCATGGTGACAGAGGGATATCCTTGAGCCTTAAACACCAAGGATTCTCCATTCACTTGAATGATCAACTCTCCTCTATCAACATCAATCACAGCCTTTGCTGTGGCTAGGAAGGGTCTGCCAAGGATGATGGATTCATCCATGCACTTCCCAGTCTCTAGGACTATGAAATCAGTAGGGATGTAATGGTCTTCAATCTTCACCAAAACATTCTCTACAAGTCCATGAGCTTGTTTTCTTGAATTGTCTGCCATCTCTAATGAGATTCTTGCAGCTTGCACCTCAAAGATCCCTAATTTCTCCATTACAGAGAGGGGCATGAGGTTCACACTTGACCCTAAGTCACACAAGGCCTTCTTGAAGGTCATGGTGCCTATGGTACAAGGTATGGAAAACTTCCCAAGGTCTTGTCTCTTTTGAGGTAATTTCTGCCTAGACAAGTCATCCAGTTCTTTGGTGAGCAAAGGAGGTTCAGTCTCCCAAGTCTCATTTCCAAATAACTTGTCATTTAGCTTCATGATTGCTCCAAGATATTTAGCAACTTGCTCTTCAGTGACATACTCATCCTCTTCAGAGGAAGAATACTCATCAGAGCTCATGAATGGCAGAAGTAAGTCCAATGGAATCTCTATGGTCTCATTTTGAGCCTCAGATTCCCATGGTTCCTCATTGGAGAACTCATTGGAGGTTGGTGCACGCCCATTGAGGTCTTCCTCAGTGGCGTTCACTTCTTCCCCTTCCTCTCCAAATTCGGCCATATTGATGGCTTTGCACTCTCCTTTTGGATTTTCTTCTGTGTTGCTTGGAAGAGTACTTGGAGGGAGTTCAGTAACTTTCTTGCTCAGCTGTCCCACATGTCCTTCCAAATTCCTAATGGAAGACCTTGTTTCAGTCATGAAACTTTGAGTGGTTTTGATTAGATCAGAGACCATGGTTGCTAAGTCAGAGGGGTTCTGCTTAGAACTCTCTGTCTGTTGCTGAGAAGATGATGGAAAAGGCTTGCTATTGCTAAACCTGTTTCTTCCACCATTATTGTTATTGAAACCTTGTTGAGGTCTCTCTTGATTCTTCCATGAGAGATTTGGGTGATTTCTCCATGAAGAATTGTAGGTGTTTCCATAGGGTTCTCCTAGGTAATTCACCTCTTCCATTGAAGGGTTCTCAGGATCATAAGCTTCTTCCTCAGATGAAGCATCCTTAGTACTGTTTGGTGCATTCTGCGTTCCAGACAGACTTTGAGAAATCAAATTGACTTGTTGAGTCAATATTTTATTCTGAGCCAAAATGGCGTTCAGAGTGTCAATCTCAAGAACTCCTTTCTTCTGATTAGTCCCATTGTTCACAGGATTCCTTTTAGAAGTGTACATGAATTGGTTATTTGCAACCATTTCAATTAGCTCTTGAGCCTCTGTAGGCGTCTTCTTCAGATGAAGAGATCCTCCAGCAGAGCTATCCAAGGACATCTTAGATAGTTCAGAGAGACCATCATAGAAGATACCTATGATGCTCCATTCAGAAAGCATGTCTGAGGGACATTTTCTGATCAATTGTTTGTATCTTTCCCAAGCTTCATAGAGGGATTCTCCATCCTTCTGTCTGAAGGTTTGGACTTCCATTCTAAGCTTACTCCATCTTTGTGGTGGAAAGAACTTTGCCAAGAAGGCATTGACTAGCTTTTCCCAAGAGTCCAGGCTTTCTTTAGGTTGTGAGTCCAACCATATTCTAGCTCTGTCTCTTACAGCAAAAGGGAATAGCATCAGTCTATAGACCTCAGGGTCAACCCCATTAGTCTTGACTGTGTCACAGATTTGCAAGAATTCAGCTAAGAACTGATGAGGATCTTCCATTGGAAGTCCATGGAACTTGCAATTCTGTTGCATTAGAGAAACTAATTGAGGCTTAAGCTCAAAGTTGTTTGCTCCAATGGCAGGGATAGAGATGCTTCTCCCATAGAAGTTGGGAGTAGGTGCAGTAAAGTCACCCAGCACCTTCCTTGCATTGTTGGCTTTGTTGTTGTTTTCGGCTGCCAGTGTTCTTTTCTTGAAGAATTCGGTCAGGTCCTCTAAAGAGAGTTGTATTTTGGCTTCTCTTAGCTTTCTCTTCAAGGTCCTTTCAGGTTCAGGGTCAGCTTCAACAAGAATGCCTTTGTCTTTGTTCCTGCTCATATGAAAGAGAAGAGAACAAGAAAATATGGAATCCTCTATGTCACAGTATAGAGATTCCTTGAGGTGTCAGAGGAAAAGAAAGGTAGAAAACAGAAGTAGAAAATTCGAACTTGTCCAAGAAAATGGAGTTCGAATTTTTGCATTAAGGGATAGTGTTAGTCCATAAACAGAAGGATGTGAGAAGAAGGGAAGTAATTTTCGAAAATTAAGTAAAAGATTTTGAAAACATTTTGAAAAATACTAATTGATTCTCAAAAACTAAGAATAGAAAAAGAATCAAGTGATTTTTGAAAAAGATTTGAAATTAGAAATCAAAAAGGTTTGATTGAAAACTATTTTGAAAAAGATGTGATTAAAAAGATTTGATTGAAAAGTTATGGTTTTAAAAAGATGTGATTGAGAAGATATGATTTGAAAACAATTTTAAAAGATTTGATTTGAAAACAATTTGAAAAGATATGATTTTAAGAATTAATGACTTGCTTAACAAGAAAAGATATGAATCAAACATAAAACCTTCCTTAACAGAATAGGCAAAAAATGTTCAATCAAATCATTAATTGTTAGTAAGTATCTTTGAAAAAGGAAAGAAATTGATTTTGAAAACATTTGATTGAAAAGATATGATTTGAAAAAGATTTGATTTTGAAAAACTTTGAAAACTTGAAAAAAATTGATTTTGAAAACAAAATCTTCCCCCTTTGCCATCCTGGCGTTAAACGCCCAGAATGGTGCACATTCTGGCGTTTAACGCCCAAAATGCACCCTTTTTGGGCGTTAAACGCCCAACCAGGTTCCCTGGCTGGCGTTTAAACGCCAGTCTGCCTTCTTCACTGGGCATTTTTGACTGCTCAGCTTTTTCTGTGTAATTCCTTTGCAGTATGTTCTGAATCTTCAATTCTTAGTATTATTGACTTGAAAAGACACAAATAAAAATATTTTTGGATTTTTAATGATGAGGAATAATCAAAATGCAACTAGAATCAAATAACAATGCATGCAAGACACCAAACTTAGCAGTTTGTATACTATTGACACTAACAAAATAAGAATGCATATGAGAAACAACAAAACACTCAAGTCAATAAAATTCAAAGATCAAAACAAGGAAATCATCAAGAACAACTTGAAGATTAATGAAGACACATGCATAAATTCGAAAAATGCAAGAAGAACAGAAACATGCAATTGACACCAAACTTAAGATGAGACTCTAGACTCAAACAAGAAATATTTTTGGATTTTATGATTTTGTAATTTTTGCTTTTTCGAAAATTAATTTTATGATTTTGTAATTTTTTTTTGTGCTTTTTCGAAAATTAAGTGAAAAGGAAAATAAAGGTATCAAATTCTTAATGAGAATTCCAGGAATCATGCAATGTTAGTCTAAAGCTTTAGTCTAAAGGAATTAGACATGCCGGCCAAGCTTCAGCAGACACTGCATTCAAGAGCTAAATTGATGAGAATCAATCAGCCTTGGTGATGATAAGAACATCACCTTGAAACACTAGAATTCATCTTAAGAACTCTGAGAAAAAAATACCTAATCTAAGCAACAAGATGAACCGTCAGTTGTCCATACTCAAGAACAATCCCCGGCAACGGCGCCAAAAACTTGGTGCACGAAATTGTGATCACTACAACTTCGCACAACTAACCAGCAAGTGCACTGGGTCGTCCAAGTAATAAACCTTACGCAAGTAAGGGTCGATCCGGAGATTGGTGGTATGAAGCAAGCTATGGTCATCTTGTAAATCTCAGTCAGGCAGACTCAATGTATAATGGTGATGAACGAAAATAACATAAAGATAAAGATAGAGATACTTATGTAATTCATTGGTAGGAAACTTCAGATAAGCGCATGAAGATGCTTCCCTTCCGTCTCTGCTTTCCTACTGTCTTCATCCATCCTTCTTACCTTTCCATGGCAAGCTCGTGTAGGGTTTCACTGTTGTCAGCAGCTACCTCCCATCCGCGCAGTGAAAGCTAATGCTTTACACTCTGTCACAGTGCGGCCAATCACCGGTTGGTTCCCTCCCCTACCGGAATAGAATCACTCTTTTGCGTCTGTCACTAACGCCCAGTAGGTTACAGGTTTGAAGCACGTCACATCATTCAATCATTGAATCCTACTCAGAATACCACAGACAAGGTTTAGTCACAATCATTCAATCATTGAATCCTACTCAGAATACCACAGACAAGGTTTAGACCTTCCGGATTCTCTTGAATGCCGCCATCAGGTCCTGCCTATACCACGAGGATTCCGATTAAAAGAATCCAAGAGATATTCACTAAGCCTCAGATGCTTGTAGAACAAGAATGGTTGTCAGTCACCTTGTTCATGGGTGAGAATGATGATGGGCGTCAATCACCACATTCATCAGGTTGAAGAACAAGTGATATCTTGGATAAAGAACAAGCGGAATTGAATAGAAGAACAATAGTAATTGCATTAATACTCGAGGTACAGCAGAGCTCCACACCTTAATCTATGGTGTGTAGAAATTCCACCGTTGAAAATACATAAGCATAAGGTCTAGGCATGGCCGAATGGCCAGCCTCCCAATGATCTAAGAACTAGATGTCCAGAGATGAAAATACAATAGTAAAAGGTTCTATATATAAAACTAGTAGCCTAAGGTGTACAAAGATGATAATGACATAAAAATCCACTTCCGGGCCCACTTGGTGTGTGCTTGGGCTGAGCAATGAAGCATTTTCGTGTAGAGACTCTTCTTGGAGTTAAACGCCAGCTTTTAATCCAGTTTGGGCGTTTAACTCCCATTTAGGTGCCAGTTCCGGCGTTTAACGCTGGAATTTCTATAGGTGACTTTGAACGCCGGTTTGGGCCATCAAATCTTGGGCAAAGTATGGACTATTATATATTGCTGGAAAGCCCAGGATGTCTACTTTCCAACGCCGTTGAGAGCGCGCCAATTGGGCTTCTGTAGCTCCAGAAAATCCACTTCGAGTGCAGGGAGGTCAGAATCCAACAGCATCTGCAGTCCTTTTCAGTCTCTGAATCAGATTTTTGCTCAGGTCCCTCAATTTCAGCCAGAAAATACATGAAATCACAGAAAAACACACAAACTCATAGTAAAGTCCAGAAAAGTGAATTTTAACTAAAAACTAATAAAAATATAATAAAAACTAACTAAAAGATACTAAAAACATACTAAAAACAATGCCAAAAAGCGTACAAATTATCCGCTCATCAACGAGCTTGCCATGGAAGGAGACTTGCGTGTTTGATGAAGAAGACAGTGGGAAAGCAGAGATTCAGAAGACGGAGCATCTCCAAAACCTCAACCTATTCTCCATTACTGCAATACAAGTAATCATTTCATGTTCTTTTGCTTTTCACAATCAATCCTGATAATTTCTGATCTCCTGACTAAGATTTACAAGATAACCATAGCTTGCTTCAAGCCGACAATCTCCGTGGGATCGACCCTTGCTCACGCAAGGTATTACTTGGACGACCCAGTGCACTTGCTGGTTAGTTGTGCGGAGTTGCAAAAGTGTTATTGCAATTTCGTGCACCAGGTTTCTGGGCCAAATATATTGAAGTTTAAGTTAGCATTTGAGCACAAATATTAAATTAAACGTATTATGGTATGAAACCCAATTGAATATCATGGTTTATGGGATTGGGCCGGAAGAATTGATGAGTCTGGAACTTCAATTTGTTGAGTCTTGTGTCAGATCATAACCCAAAGCAAAAGGAAATCAAGAAAAGCCTCAAAGCCCAAGTGTATAATAGGATAGAATTGAAGTTAGTTGGAAGCTTTGGACATATTTTGGAACTTTTGATCATTTTGCTATTTTTCATACTTTGTAATTGAATTCAGAGCTATGACTCACTAAACCCCTTTCATTGGGTTAGGGAGCTCTATTGTAATTCAATGAATCATAATAGTTTTTATCTTCTTCTTCAATCTTTTCTCTTGAATTTTGTTAGAAAGCTTCTCGATCTAATTCCATTGGGTAGTTGTCTTGGGAAAGAAACTACCCATAATTGGAATCCTTCGGAACCTTGGGAAAGGAATGATGGATTCATGCTAGAGAAGCTTTCTCACAGTGAATTGATTGGGGTTTGGATGGATATTGTGACATGTAATCCTACCAAATTGTGGTTCATGAAACTGTGTGGTATAAATCAGTGATCGAGCATCATCTTTTATGAACATTTAAACCAAGAGATTGGGAATTTGTTTGTTTTTAGAGAGATTGGTGAGCCAAGGGATTGGGATCCAATCATATAAGATTGCCAAGCAAAATTCAATGAATGCATTGGTTGAGGAAGAGATAAAAATGTTTTGATTCGGAGATCTCAATATCTCCTAACACCCAATGAACTCCCCATTTCTGATCTACACTTTCTATTTACATTCTGCAATTTCAATTCAATGCATCCACCCCCATCCCTTTTTATTTCAGCAATTTAGCTTCTCGCTCTTTAATTCATGCAATTTTACATTCCGCAATTCTCATCTAAATCTTGATTCCGCTCAACTAGAACATACTTCTAATCCGAATTGCTCACTCAACCAATCCTTGTGGGATTCGACCTCACTCTATTGTGAGTTTTTACTTGACGATAACCGGTGCACTTGCCGGAAGGAATTTTGCCGATCGTGCAATTTCCTAAATCGTAGCATATCAAGTTTATGCACATCAGCAATGGCGCCATAAACTTGGTGTTGATATAAACTTGATAGCTACGATTTTAGGAAATTGCACGATCGGCAAAAATTCCTTCCGACAAGTGCACCGGTTATCGTCAAGTAAAAACTCACAATAGAGTGAGGTCGAATCCCACAAGGATTGGTTGAGTGAGCAATTCGGATTAGAAGTGTGTTCTAGTTGAGCGGAGTCAAGATTTAGATGAGAATTGCGGAATGTAAAATTGGCGGGAAACGTAAATGGCAAGAAATTGAAAGTGCGGAATCTTAAATTGCATGAATTAAAGAGCGAGAAGCTAAATTGCTGAAATTAAAAGGGGATCGGGGTGATGCATGAATTTAATTGCAGAATGTAAAGAGAAAGTGGTAGATCAGAAATGGGAATTCATTGGGTTTCAGGAGATATTGAGATCTCCGAATCAAAACATTTTTATCCCTTCCTCAACCAATGCATTCATGAATTTTGCTTGGCAATCTTATATGATTGGATCCCAATCCCTTGGCTCACCAATTCTCTCTAAAAACAAACAAATTCCCAATCCATTGTTTAAATGTTCATAGAAGAGATGATGCTCGATCACTGATTATACCACACAGTTTCATGAACCACAATTTGGTAGGATTACATGTCACAATATCCATCCAAACCCCAATCCAATTCACTGTGAGAAAGCTTCTCTAGCATGAATCCTGCATTCCTTTCCCAAGGTTCGAAGGATTCCAATTATGGATAGTTTCTTTCCCAAGACAACTATCCAATGGAATTAGATCGAGAAGCTTTCTAACAAAAATTCAAGAGAAAAGATTGAAGAAGAAGATAAAACTATTATTGATTCATTGAATTACAATAGAGCTCCTTACCCAATGAAAGGGGTTTAGTGAGTCATAGCTCTGAATTCAATTACAAAAAGATGAAAAACTAGCAAAATGATCAAAAGTTCCCCGATTAAGTTTTTTCAAACTTAAATTCTATCCTATTTATACACTTTCTAATTGAGCTCTGTGTTTCTTGGGCTTGAGGCCTTTTTCTGATTTCCTTTTGCCTTGGGTTTATGATCCATAATCCTGATGAGGCTGCTGATCCAATTCTGTAACATTCATTGAGCCAACTTAGTGATAATCAAGTACTGACACATGACTCAACAAATTGAAATTCCAGACTCATCAATTCTTCAGGCCCAATCCCATAAACCATGATATTCAATTGGGTTTCATACCAGAGTACGTTTAAGTTAATGTTTGTGCTCAAATGCTAACTTAAACTGCAATATCTTTGGTTCAGAAACCTTTTCAATTAGTGGCGTTTAAGTTGCAGTTTAAGCTTAAACTGCAACTTAAACATTGGACACTCCTGGAGGTGATATGAGTCGAACACGTTTAAGCTTTAGTTTAAGGTTAAACTGAAGCTTAAACGTGGAAATGAAAGAAGGCAACCCTGGAGTGTGGAATTGTCGAACACGTTTAAGCTTCAGTTTAAGGTTAAACTGAAGCTTAAACATGGAAATGGAGGGAAGCCATCCTGGAGGGTAAAGGTCGAACACGTTTAAGCTCCAGTTAAGCTTAAACTGGAGCTTAAACGTGGAAATGCAAAACGCAACCCTGGAGGAGAATGGTCGAACACGTTTAAGCTTCAGTTTAAGGTTAAACTGGAGCTTAAACGTGGAAATGGCTCCCTGGTGCTTTCAATTCTGGCGTTTGATGTGTGGAAAACGATCCAACACAAAACTCACCGGCAAGTGTACCGGGTCGCATCAAGTAATAATAACTCACATGAGTGAGGTCGATCCCACAGGGATTGAAGGATTGAGCAATTTTAGTTTAGTGGTTGATTTAGTCAAGCGAATCAAGTTTTAGTTGAGTGGATTGTATTTAACAGAAAATAAATTGCTTGAAATGTAAAGGGAGAAAGGAAATTGCAGTAAATTAAAGAGCAGGAAAGTAAACTTGCAGAATCTTAAAGAACAAGAAAGTAAATGACTGAAACTTAAAGTGCAAGAAATGTAAATAGCAGTAACTTAAATGGCAAGAAATGTAAATTGCTTGAATGTAAAAGGGATTTGAGGACTGGGATTGCAAAAACTAAACAAAGAGAAATTAAATTGCAACAAGTAATTAAGTAAAAGATGAATTGGATCAAACAGAGATTCAAACAGAAAATGAAATTAAAGTGCAGCAGGGTTCACAGAAGAACCAAAAGTAAAATTGGATCTCAGGTCTCAAGAGACTAGGTAGCAGAGCCTAGATCTCTATTTGCCTTCCTAGATCCAAGCTCTCAAAGCAATTGGTAGATAATTGAAGAAGAAGCAGTAAAAGTAACAGAAGTGAAATTGAATTGTGCAGAAAAAGATTTGAAGAGAGTTTGAATGGGAATTGAGACAGAATTTCCTCAATTTCTCACACCCAAAACTCAAAAACAGAAGAGTAGAATTGCCCGAGCAAGAATGAGGAAGAAGATCAGTTAATTCTCCCTTAATCCTCTGAACTCTCGGTCAAGTCTCTCAAGAACAATTGCCAAAAATTCAAAGCTCAAAGAGAGTGCAAAATTCAAAAGCTAAGCCAAAGATCAGTCCAAAAAGTCCTAATTACATCAAACTAGCTCCTATTTATACACTTTCTATTCTTGGATTTTTGGATTTGGATGGGCTTTTGAATTGGTGAAGAAATGAATTAAAATGGGGTTTTAATTTGAATTTTCGGCCCATGAAAAGTTGCTCCCAGGAGGCTGCCCTGCCCTTGTGGAGGGCAGGGCAGGATTTGGTGCATGTTGGTGCGGCTTTGGTGCGGCCTGGTGCATGTTGGTGTGCAAAACGCTGCCCTGCCCGCGCCGAGGGTAGGGCAGGAAAAATTGGTGCGCCAGAATGTGCCACGGTGCGTGCTTGGTGCTGCCAAGATCGAGCTGTGATGCGCCAGGATCGAGCTGTGATGCGCAAAATGCTGCCCTGCCCTCGCGGAGGGCAGGGCAGGAAAAATTGGTGCTGCCAGGATTGTGATGGTGTGCCAGAATTGAGCCTTGGTGCGCCAGATTTGAGCCTTGGTGCGCCAGATCCATGCACCAACAAAATGCTGCCCTACCCTCGCGGAGCCAGAATGTGCCACGGTGCGTGCTTGGTGCTGCCAAGATCGAGCTGTGATGCGCCAGGATCGAGCTGTGATGCGCAAAAGCTGCCCTGCCCTCGGCGGAGGGCAGGCAGGAAAAATTGGTGCTGCAGGATTGATGTGTGCCAGAATTGAGCCTTGGTGCGCCAGATTTGAGCCTTGGTGCGCCAGATCCATGCACCAACAAAATGCTGCCCTACCCTCGCGAGGGCAGGGCAGTGTTTCCACTTTGAAGTCCCGTGTTCGAAACACGGCTGGAACATACGCTCAATTAATTTCCTTGGTTTCTTGGCACGGCACTCAACCTTAGTTCCTTGCTTCTTCCTTGTTCCGTGTTCGATTCTTGTGGCATGCATGGGTGACATTTTTCCTTTGATTTTCTTCCTTGGTGAGCCCGATACTGCCCTTGTGGAGGGCAGGGCAAGGTTCTCTTCTTCTTGGTTCCAAGGCACAATTTTGTGCTCTGCCCTTGTAGTGGGCAGGGCAGAGTGCCTTCCTTGCTTGGTTCCCTTATGTTGCCCTCCTAGAGGGCAGTGTGCCCTTGTGGAGGGCAATGTTTGCCTCCCCCTTTGCATGCGGCACACTTCCTCTTGCTTTGACCACACTTTCCTTTCCTTGGCTACACTTCTTAGGCCACGCTTTCCTTTTCTTTTCTTTTCTTCACCTATAATAAACCAAAACAACCACTCCAAGTATCACTAATTCAAGAGCTTATAAATCAAATATTAGCTTAAACCTCATGATTTAACATTAATTTCATGGTTGCTTGATTTAGAGAAGTTTGCATTTTCACTCCAAATCACTTACTTAGGATGCAAGAAAGTGCATAAATGCTAACAAAACAAGTGAACTTAGCTTGAAAAATGGGTATATGATGACTTGTCATCACAACACCAAACTTAAATCTTGCTTGTCCCCAAGCAAGCATCAAAAAATAAGAGTAAATGACATGAATAAGAAAAGAACACATATCCTTATTAGTCATATAGCAGAACTTGATTTATGGGGTCTTTATGCAGACAATGACAACTCACTTATTGTTGCTGCTACATAATACTCATCTTTCCTCAAAGGCTTGCTAAACTTGCTGTTAGAAGACTCGCTTTTTAATTACTCCCTTGCTAACTTTTCTTGGCTTACAATGCTTAACAAGCTTATTATTCTTTTAGAGGTTTGGTGTCAAATGTTGCAGTATTAGCCTTTGGCTTTATTTGTTTCTTTCTTTTACTCAACATCTCTCCACCACAGACACTTGGCTCACTAATTCTTCCTAGGATCATTGATGCCCAGCATCTCTTTGGATAACTAAATGTTCTGTATTTAAGTTGCTCTTTATTGTGGATTTTCAATTGGCCATCCCAAATCAGTTGATCTAAGTGACCGGGTTTTAAAATACCCTTAGAATTTACTCATCCAAGCAGATCTAGTACAACCCACAGGCATATGTCCTGGTCCAAGCTATTGGTGTCCAACCTTTATTCTTTGTTTTTCTTGCCATTTTGGCTTTTTCTTTCTTCCTTTTCTTTCTGTTTTCGTTACCAAGGGCTTTTCATTATTGATAAGTCTTTACAACAGCAAGCTAACTCACACTTGAATGAAAATGATATTATGCAACAATTATTCATGAGTTTGCATTTAATCAACACATATACCACACCACCACCTTCATACTTATGCAACATTGGATATTTCACTTTTCAATTCACCAAACTCTTTTATTTAAGCATATGGGAAACAAAACAATTTTCAAGCTAAGTGATGGATAACAAGCATTATGCAGATTTAGCATTTTTAACAAACAATTTCACTTGCAGCTAGATAAACACTTTAGCAAGACATACAATGGTTTCCAGATTCAAAACATTTCACAGCAGCAAGGGTTAAGTTTTAGATACAACCTTTGAAGTTGCAGCCCTTTGATTTTTCCTTCTGTTGTGTTCTCTTTGAGTTAAAATGCATAATGTCTTCAATTGTTGACTCATGTCCTGCATAATCCTCAAAGTTGCTTGCTTCTCAAGCCCTTAATTGTATGGTTAGTATGCTAAACTGAGTGTGGTTCTAGGATTGATTTTTGGTGTAGGGACACCAAACTTAATTGTTTGCCACTACCTCAGATGCAACAAGTCAACCATATTTGAAACCATGTATCCTTGCTAAAGGTTAATGAAATTAAAGCCAGAAAACAATTCAATAGTTGAATAATGTGTTTGATTACTTGGAGCTAGAGTCATGCAAGAGGTGAGAATGTGCTTTTAAATGATATTTTTGGTGGAACACCAAACTTAGAAGTTTTCATTCTCCCTCAAATTGTTTTGGTGTGCAACACCAAACTTAGCTCCTTGCAATGCATACCAATTATTCAACATTTTTATTGAAAATGCTATGAAAAGAAAACTACCTCAGGTTGGGTTGCCTCCCAACAAGCGCTCTTTTATTGTCACTAGCTTGACATTGAACTCCCTTTAGGGTGGTTGATGTTGGTGATGTCTCAACTTGTCACCTCTCACTGTCAGCTTTCTCTGCGTGCCTTGATGCTCAATTTCCATATGCTCAAGAGAAAGTATTTGGTTGACAGTGTAATAATCTTCTGCTCCCTGCTGTTGATATACTAGTTGCACCTTATCACCTTTAGAAAATCCTTCAGTTGGGATTTTCTTGTTCTTCCACCCTTTGTGAGCCTTTTTCTTGCTTTTCATCTTTTTCTTTCTTGTTGATCTTTCTTTCTTGACAGTGACTTGAGTTGTGATACCTTCCTTCTTGTTTATCACCCCTGCTTCCTTTTGAATTCCTTTTTCTTCTTGCATCTGCTTGTTTTTCTATTCTACTGCCTTGTCAGTTGATTGCCTTGGAAGGAGATCACCACTTGTTTTGCTTGTTTCTTCATCCCTTTGTAATTCTGGAAAGACTTTCAGGATGATGCTCACTTCATGCATCCTGAGGGTTAACTCTCCCTGCTCTATATCCACAATGGCTCTAGCAGTGGCCAGAAATGGTCGACCAAGTATTATGGAGTCACTTCCATTTTCTGAAGAATCCAGGATCACAAAATCTGCCGGATAGATGAACTTGCCAACCTTAACTAAAAGGTTCTCAATCATCCCTTTAGGATATACGACTGATTGGTCCACCAATTCCAAGGACATCTGTGTTGGTTTCACCTCCTCTATGCCAAGCTTTTTCACTAGAGAATATGGGATTAGATTTATGCTTGCTCCTAAATCACACATCCCCTTGTTGATGAATAGGCTTCCAATAGTGCATGGCAGGAAGAAACCTCCAGGATCTTTAAGCTTGGGAGGGAGTCCCTTTTTGATGAGTGCACTACATTCTTCACTAAGCATTACAGTCTCCTTCTCATTCCAACTTCTTTTCTTGTTGATGAGCTCTTTCAAGAACTTGGCATACAGAGGCATTTGCTCCAAAGCCTCAGCTAAAGGTATGTTAATTTCCAGCTTCTTGAAAGTCTCAAGAAATTTGTGGAAATGCTGATCCTTTGTTTCCTTGTGAAATCTCTGTGGATAAGGCAGTGGTGGTGTTGAGCTCTTCTCCACTTGATGTTTTGGGATTGGTTCTTCCAAGATTTGCTTTCCTTTCTTCAAATTCTGTGGTTTGTTGTCTTTCTCTGTGAGTTTTTCTGGAGCATTCTTGCTTCTCATGTCTTTGTTGATGGCTTCATCATTCTTTGTTGGCTCAGTGTCATTATGCTTGGTTGCTCCTGGTTGCCATCCACTAACACTTTTCCACTTCTTAGTTGCACGACCTTGCATTCTTCCTTTGGGTTGGGAATGGTGTCACTAGGTAGTGAGCTTGATGGTTTCTCAACAGAAATCTGCTTGGAGATTTGCCCAATTGCCTTTCCAAGTTCTTCATGGAAGCTTCTTGGTTTTTTGTTGTCAATTCTTGGTCTTCATCAGTTTTTCCATGAGCAACTCTAGATTAGTGATCCTCTGTGAGTCTTGTGAGATGGGTTGATTTTGGGGTGTTGATGGATGATGATAAGTGTTTGGTTAGTTGGGTGGTTATTGGGTAGGCGATGGCTAGAGTTTGGGTAGTTGTTTTGTGGTTTTCTGTATGAGTTTTGGTTAGTGTTTGGCTGGGAGTTGTGGTTTGTGTTTTTCCAATTGTTCTGATTTGAGTTTCTTTGCCATGATTGTGGTTTTGATTATGGTTGTCTCCCCATCTGAGGTTGGGATGGTTCTTCCAAGATGGATTGTAAGTATCCCCATAGACTTCATTTGTTCCAGGATTTTGGTTGTGCATGTATTGGACTTGCTCTTGCTGTTGCTCCTCTTGAGTTTCTTCACTTTGCACCCAAGTGGTTGGTGGTTGGCTTGTGGCACTCACTGATGCAACTTGCAAGCCATCAATTCTTTTGGCCATTTGTTCAAACTGTTGTTGGATCTGCTGCTGCATTATCTTGTTCTGAGCTAGAATTGAGTCCACTCCTTCCAACTCCATTACTCCTCTTCTCTGTGATGGTTGGCGTTGTCTTTGATGAGCAAAGAAATATTGGTTGTTGGCCACCATATCAATGAGGTTTTGAGCTTCCTCTGTGGTTTTCATAAGTTGTAATGAGCTTCCAGCTGAGTGATCAAGTGCTTCTTGAGCCTTTAGAGTGAGTCCTTCATAGAAGTTCTGCAACTTGTCCCACTCAGTGAACATCTCTGGTGGACATTTCCTCAATAGAGCCTTATATCTTTCCCATGCTTCATATAAGTTCTCAGCCTCCAATTGAGTGAACGTTTGAACCTCAGTCTTCAACCTTAGGATTCTCTGAGGGGGATAAAATTTGGCAAGAAACTTGCTCACCAAGTCATCCCAAGTGTTGATGCTTTCTTTTGGAAAGGTCTCTAGCCATTGAGTGGCTTTATCTCTGAGAGAGAATGGAAAGAGCAGCAACTTGTAGCTATCAGGAGGTACACCATTGGTTTTCACTGTGTCACAGATTCTCAAGAAGGTAGACAAATGTTGATTTGGATCCTCCAAAGGCCCTCCTCCAAAAGAACAATTGTTTTGAACCAGAGTGATGAGTTGTGGCTTTAGTTCAAAATTGTTTGCATTGACATTAGGAGGAAGAATGCTACTTCCACAGTTTCTAGCATTTGCAAACGTGTATGAAGCCAAGACTCTTCGTTGTTGTTGGTTATTGTTGGCTCCTTCTCCTGGTTCATTGGGATCTCCTTCCATTTCTTGGAATTCCTCCTCAGATTCTTCTTCTCCAATAACGTTCTTCCCTCTTTCAGCTCTTCTTATTCTCCGAAGAGTTCTTTGATCAATTTCAGAGAGGATAGGGGAAGATCTTCCTGTACCTGACATACAAACACACAACAATAAACACACAGACCCAGAAAATCAATAAAACTTCAATCTATTGCTAGAATGAGGTTTTAGTTAGTTTAAGCAAAAATTCAAACAGTTAGTGTGTTAGAGAAACCGAAAAGAAAAAGTGCTTAATCTAGACCTCCACTTCACTTAATCATTGTCAATCTATTTCAATCCCCGGCAACGGCGCCAAAAACTTGATGTGTGGAAAACGATCCAACACAAAACTCACCGGCAAGTGTACCGGGTCGCATCAAGTAATAATAACTCACATGAGTGAGGTCGATCCCACAGGGATTGAAGGATTGAGCAATTTTAGTTTAGTGGTTGATTTAGTCAAGCGAATCAAGTTTTAGTTGAGTGGATTGTATTTAACAGAAAATAAATTGCTTGAAATGTAAAGGGAGAAAGGAAATTGCAGTAAATTAAAGAGCAGGAAAGTAAACTTGCAGAATCTTAAAGAACAAGAAAGTAAATGACTGAAACTTAAAGTGCAAGAAATGTAAATAGCAGTAACTTAAATGGCAAGAAATGTAAATTGCTTGAATGTAAAAGGGATTTGAGGACTGGGATTGCAAAAACTAAACAAAGAGAAATTAAATTGCAACAAGTAATTAAGTAAAAGATGAATTGGATCAAACAGAGATTCAAACAGAAAATGAAATTAAAGTGCAGCAGGGTTCACAGAAGAACCAAAAGTAAAATTGGATCTCAGGTCTCAAGAGACTAGGTAGCAGAGCCTAGATCTCTATTTGCCTTCCTAGATCCAAGCTCTCAAAGCAATTGGTAGATAATTGAAGAAGAAGCAGTAAAAGTAACAGAAAAATGAATTGTGCAGAAAAAGATTTGAAGAGAGTTTGAATGGGAATTGAGACAGAATTTCCTCAATTTCTCACACCCAAAACTCAGAAACAGAAGAGTAGAATTGCCCGAGCAAGAATGAGGAAGGAGATCAGTCAATTCTCCCTTAATCCTCTGAACTCTCGGTCAAGTCTCTCAAGAACAATTGCCAAAAATTCAAAGCTCAAAGAGAGTGCAAAATTCAAAAGCTAAGCCAAAGATCAGTCCAAAAAGTCCTAATCACATCAAACTAGCTCCTATTTATACACTTTCTATTCTTGGATTTTTGGATTTGGATGGGCTTTTGAATTGGTGAAGAAATGAATTAAAATGGGGTTTTAATTTGAATTTTCGGCCCATGAAAAGTTGTTCCCAGGAGGCTGCCCTGCCCTTGTGGAGGGCAGGGCAGGATTTGGTGCATGTTGGTGCGGCTTTGGTGCGGCCTGGTGCATGTTGGTGCGCAAAACGCTGCCCTGCCCGCGCCGAGGGCAGGGCAGGAAAAATTGGTGCGCCAGAATGTGCCACGGTGCGTGCTTGGTGCTGCCAAGATCGAGCTGTGATGCGCCAGGATCGAGCTGTGATGCGCAAAATGCTGCCCTGCCCTCGCGGAGGGCAGGGCAGGAAAAATTGGTGCTGCCAGGATTGTGATGGTGCGCCAGAATTGAGCCTTGGTGCGCCAGATTTGAGCCTTGGTGCGCCAGATCCATGCACCAACAAAATGCTGCCCTGCCCTCGCGGAGGGCAGGGCAGTGTTTCCACTTTGAAGTCCCGTGTTCGAAACACGGCTGGAACATACGCTCAATTAATTTCCTTGGTTTCTTGGCACGGCACTCAACCTTAGTTCCTTGCTTCTTCCTTGTTCCGTGTTCGATTCTTGTGGCATGCATGGGTGACATTTTCCTTTGATTTTCTTCCTTGGTGAGCCGATACTGCCCTTGTGGAGGGCAGGGCAAGGTTCTCTTCTTCTTGGTTCCAAGGCACAATTTTGTGCTCTGCCCTTGTAGTGGGCAGGGCAGAGTTGCCTTCCTTGCTTGGTTCCCTTATGTTGCCCTCCTAGAGGGCAGTGTGCCCTTGTGGAGGGCAATGTTTGCCTCCCCCTTTGCATGCGGCACACTTCCTCTTGCTTTGACCACACTTTCCTTTCCTTGGGCTACACTTCTTAGGCCACGCTTTTCCTTTTCTTTTCTTTTCTTCACCTATAATAAACCAAAACAACCACTCCAAGTATCACTAAATTCAAGAGGCTTATAAATCAATTAAAATTCAATTAAATATTAGCTTAAACCTCATGATTTAACATTAATTTCACGGTGGTTGCTTGATTTAGAGAAGTTATGCATTTTCACTCCAAATCACTTACTTAGGATGCAAGAAAGTGCATAAATGCTAACAAAACAAGTGAACTTAGCTTGAAAAATGGGTATATGATGACTTGTCATCAGCGTTTAACTTCCAGTTTAAGGTTAAACTGGAGGTTAAACGCCACTTTCAGCCTTTCCTCAGCTTTCATGATTTTGGCGTTTAAGCTCCAGTTTAAGCTTAAACTGGAGCTTAAACTCCACATGTGATATTCAAGCTTCCTTTATTGATTTTGTTGCTTCCTTGCCTAGCCTCTTCTTCCCTGAAATCATCCAAACAACTGCATCAAAGTCCTGCAAAATTTCATGAGAAATCTTTCATTCATAGCATTCAAGTAATATAACTAAAAACTCATGAAATTTGCATCAAAATCATACTGTTTGGATGGTTTATTGCTTTGTTATTCATTTAACCATTCTTGGTTACTTTAAGCTCAAGAAAATGCATAAAACAACTAAAACTAACAGAAAAATGCTAGTGAAACTAGCCTAAGATGCCTTGGCATCACAGGCCGGACCCCCAAATAGCCACAAATCATTTTTTAGGAAGAAGAATAGACGGATCACCACCGCCGGAGTCAGGAGGAGCGCCACCAGAGGCATCCGTGGGAGATGAAGAGATAGGAGGATCTACTGAAGAACTCGGAGCATCTTTAGAACGAGGAGGGGACTCAATAATCCTCTGCCCCCGAGTCTTCAATTCTGACTCGGAAACGATTTTGGGGGCAGGAGGATCCACAATAGCACCATCAATAACAACTTTGTCAGGATGTAAAGGAGAAAGATCCAGGTCGGGAGCAATAACCCTGACCTGCTCCAAGAAGATCCTCCAAGACTCCCCGGCGCCATCAGCAATAGAGTCCTCCAACTCATCATATGCCTTCCGAGAATTCAGCAGATCATTCTTCACAGACACAAGATCATTGAATAAACTTTGATAGCTGGCCTGCGCTGTTTTCCTCAACTCCATCTCCATGTTGCATTGGGCTTGCAAAACCTTCCCTTTCTCCCGGAGGGTATCTCTCTCCTCCCTCAGCTTGGTGATTTCCTTCTTCAACTCTCCCTCATGCTCTTGGTATGAACGAAGCCTTCCTTCCAGCTCCTCGACCCTCGAGGTCATCCCTAAAGAGCTGAGAGGAGCCTTCTCAAAAATATCCAAGAGTTTGCCACAGACCCCCGCCGCTTTAAAACTCTCCTCGATCATAGTGGTAAGGTGGCTCCGAACAGACATATCATCCATGCTTATACGAGCATGGGGATAGATATTCTTTCGAACGAACACAATAGCATCCGCCTTAACCTCACCAGAAGAGCCAGACTCTAAAGTCTTGCACTTCTTTGGATCAGGGGAAGGTCGGACGACGGGGGGCGGCTGAGAGGGAGCTGAAGAAGAAATCACAATGGGCTTGGAAAGAGTCCCAACGTTCCGAGGAGGAGGAGGAGGAGAGATAACCCTGGCACCACCAGCCCGAGCGCGAGACTTGGCTTTAGCCTCCTGCACTCTCAGGAAAGATTCCTGAGCGTTTGTCTTTGCCATTCCTAAAAAAGAAAACAATAGCTAAGGAATCAAACAAGTCGGAATGATCAGTTAACAAGTCGGGAATCTAACAAACAAGAGAAAGCTACCTAGCTGTGCTTGGATAAAGGTCGGAGACCCTTGGAGAAACTTTTTAGTATCCAAATATGGGGCCCTCCCCCACACTTCTTGGAGGAACCCCACAATGGCAGCCTCTACTTCATCCAGGTCATCCAGACCATATTTCTCACAAGGGGAGGCCTCCAGCCAGTATAAGGGAAAGCGAGGAGAAGAGTTATCATCCAGAAAAAAGGGGTGGTGACCCTCTACAGCTTGCACTTTGAAAAAATAATTTTTGAAGTCATGGAAGGACTCGTCAAAAAGGGTGAAAATTCTCCGACCTTGTATGGCTCGGAAAGACACCCATTGCTGCTTGTTGTTTAGCCCACTAAAGGGCTTAGTCATATGGAAAAGAAAAAAGAAAATCCTCAAAGAGGTCGGGAAGTCCAAAGCATGACTAATAAATTGATAAATTTTCAGAAAACCCCAAGAATTGGGGTGAAGTTGGGTAGGGGCAACTCGACAGTGGTGCAAAACAGACATCTCAAAATCTGAAAAAGAAAGAAAAACACCCAAACGGGTGATCATACATTCATACATAAAGAAAAAATGAGAGGCCGCCTCATTGGCCCTCCCAAAACAAACCCGGTCTTCTGGACCCGGGACTACCAACTCATACTTTGGCTCGTCATCCTCAAAAACACAAATCTTGTGGTGAGTACGAAGATGAGTAATAAACTCAGCATCGACCAAGGGTTCCTCCCCTAGGACTGTGACATCAACCCATTGAGAAAGAGCTTCTACAGAAGACATTTTTCTAAAAATACGACGAAAACCTACAAAGGAAAAAGGAAAAAGAATAAAAAACGAGAGTCCCTAAGGGGATACGAAAGCCTACAACGTCACTTCTCCCTCTCCAAAGAAAATAAAAGCATGCAAACACAAAGCATGTCATAAAAGTAAACACTAACCTTTATCCAAAAGCGAAGCAAAGGTCTCCAAACGCAAGAACGAAGCACGAACAAAGAAAGAAGAAATTTGAAAAATTGCAGAAACGAAAAAACGAAAGAGAGGGAAAGTATTTATAAACATGCTAAGGGGCATAATGGTAAAAGCGGGATAGTCATTAATGAGAATGCACTGTTACCAAAGTCTACGCACATCCCTAACGGACACGACGCTTGATTAGACGTAACTGTCAGAACCAAAAAGACACAGAAAAGTCACGTCAGTTTCAGAAAATCACGTCAGTCCTCCAACAAGTCGACTACGACCCCGAGTAATATACTCGAACCCGAGTCTTATAAAGATCTTGGGCTCGAGTAGGGGCACTGTTCACACCCTAGCCCAATAATAAAGGCCCAGGTCCAAATAAAAGGCCTAGTCCAGAGGATTGAGCCTTGCTTAGCACTAACCTTCATACTAAGAAGTCAGTGTTAAACCCGACTTACTCCAAAGAAGTTGGGACGGAGAATAGCTGGCAGATAAGCACTCATTCAAATGAGTAACTGCCCCTAAAATCTCTCTAACTACTTTATCGAGCCATATCTTAACCTCCCTAAGATAATGGGACGGTTAACACCCTAGAAATATGGCACTACTCCAACGGTGGTTATTGGCTCACCACTATAAATACACTGACTCCCCTCAGGTATCTCTAAGCCCAATACTCTCTAGACCTGCTCACATCCTTGCTAACTTAGGCATCGGAGTGTCTTTGCAGGTACCACCCCCCATTCACTCACGTACACAAGTCGGAAGGAGGCTCCAGCGTGCAAACCAGCTCGGAGACTACCGTCCGCAGACGATTGGACCCACTAGCGCCATCTATCCTATTAATCTCTGGTTACCTACCGTAACAATATCCTTAATCTGTTTCGGCAAATTCCGCTCTGTATATTTCGAGTGAATTTCGAAAATCTTTTCATCATAATATGTGTGTGTATAAATATCAAGACAAACACTACCTCTTCAATTAATCATATGATAAATTAATTAAAGAGAAGTATACATATACAATTAAGATTGGTTGACCATAAACCAAAACATATTGAACCGCTATTTTCTTTGGTTCAACCGAATCAAGACCCTCCGCCCTATTAAAAGAACAACAAACCATGATTAAAGCCCTAACCCGCTTTCCTTCCTTCTCCTGTTAACCGAACCCATAGGAGCCTCCAACTATGATTACACCTCTTGATCACCAATTAGAATGATGCATTTGCATCTTTAGTGTTTTTCCTTCATGGTTTTATTTGATTTACTAAAAATTCTTGTTGAATAAACATTGGTTTTATAGTTAAAATAAATAATATTTTGATTTAGTTGAATCCATTGATTACAGAAAAATTTGGAAGGAAAATAGTCAGAACAAAGAAGAAAAGAAGATAGAAAACAACAAACAAAAAGCTCTCTGTAATAAGCAGAATGCTCTTTGTAATGAATAGAAAGCTCTCTGAAAACAAAGAATAATGGGCGTGCAACATGGAAGACATGGTGTACTTCATTGGGATTAAAGAGATATCGTGCGTAAGCATAAAGCACATATATGCACAAATTGGGGTGATTTGCCAATCATGCATACACATGACACTTTGCGTACGCATGAGTTCACCTTCAACGTGGGATGTAGGAGATTTCACGTGGTACGTAGGCCACCGTGCATACGCATGGTGCATGCGTGCGCACAATAAGAAGAGTTTCAAGGTATCATGCGTACGCATAAATGCATTTTCACGTGGGATGTAGCATTTTCTACATACCACGCCAGGACCAAACAGAGGCAACAATTGAAGAAGATTGAGGTCATGTACAACGTAGGCCTCTTCATGTGGTATGTAGATGAGACAGAGAGCAAAGCAATTCAAGAATGGGCTTCACGTCACATACAGTACTCTCACTTGGGATGTGAAATCTTAGACACCTTCTAAGGCTTCAAACAAAGTCATTCTATCTCTAACTCTTCAGTACTTGGGTGGTCAATCAAAAGACCACCAATGATGGCATTAATTGAGGATTGCAAGCATATAAGGAAATATCTTTGCGAGAAAGAAAACAATTATGAGAGAGATTTGATTTTTTACTTTAATTTTAATTCTATTTTAAGATTGATTTTTAAATTTATTTCTAAGGTTAGTATATAAGGGAAGAGGGCACTAACCTCTTCTCTGCTTCAGCAATTTTAACTTTTGATAATTGAGAATTTTTTTGAAGAATATGAGCAACTAATTCTCCATGGTTAAGGTTAAGAGCTCTGTTAATTTTATGAATTATATAGGTATTGTTCATACCCTGGCCCAAACCTTAAGGCCCAAGTCCAAATAAGCTAAGAAGGCCCAATCCAAAGATTGGCCTTCCCTGACAACCGACCTCCTTCAAAGAGGTCGGACTCTACGCATACTTTGCTTCCAAGAAGTCGGGCTTGAAAGATAACTGGCAGATAACACTTATTCAAATAAGTAACTGCCCCTAAAATCTCTCAACCCACTTTCAGAAGTCATATCTCAACTTCCTTAAGATAAAGGGACGGTTATCCTCCTTAAAAGGTGGAACTACTCCAATGGTGGTTATTGGTTCACTACTATAAATACACTGACACCCCTCAGGTATCTCTAAGTGCCAATACTCTCTAAACCTGCTAAAATTCCTTGCTAACTTAGGCATCGGAGTATCTTTGCAGGTACCATCCCCCATTCCTTCATACACACAAGTCGGACGGCGGCTCCCGGACGCACACAAAGTCGGAGACTATCTCCTTCAGACATTTGGACCATCCTAACAAGTTTAGCCCATTAATCTCCGGTTACCCATCGTAACATTGGCACCATTGCTGGGGACCCGAGAGATCAACCAGTGACGGCAGACGACTTACACGAAGATGGCAATATAGCGTTTGATTCCAAGCAAGAGAATCAGGATATTGGAAACGACGACAGGGATATAGTCACTCATCAATGCGTGACTAACCAGCATAGAGAAGGCACTTAAGGGGACCCGAAGGTAAATTCCTCTGAAGGGCGCAAATCAGGAAAGGAAGGGCAGCCCCATGCAGCTGACTTCGTGGGATTGTTCCATGGCCACCAGGGGCGCCTGGAGCAGCTGGAGCAAGAGCTAGAACGACAGCAAGAAGCAGAAAGGAATATGAGAAGCGAGATCGAGCGACGAAAGGAGCTTAAACAAAAGCTCCTGAGACTAGAGTCTGGTATTTAAAGTCAGAACTCTCGCAGTGATCGAGAAGACTCTCCCTTGGGGGGAGAAGACCCGTTAAGCGAGGATATAATGAGGGAAAAAGTTCCAAGGAACCACTGACCCAAAGCATCACTTGAGCAATTTCAAAAGTCGGATGTACCTAGCCGATGCCTCTGATGCTACTCGCTGCAAGGCTTTTCCGACGACTGGTGCACGAAATTGTGATCTCTAATAATGGCATTCAACTTGCTATGCGCGTTTATAACTCAGCACTTTCTTCACAACCTCGCACAACTAACCAGCAAGTGAACTGGGTCATCTAAGTAATAAACCTTACGTGAGTAAGGGTCGATCCCACGAAGATTGTTGGTATGAAGCAAGCTATGGTCATCTTGAAATTCTCAGTTAGGCAAATAATATATGGTTATGGAGTTTTCGAATAATAATAATAAATAAACAGAAAATAAAGATAGAAATACTTATGTAAATCATTGATGAAAATTTCAGATAGGCGTTTGAAGATGCTGTGCTTCTTCTGAATATCTGCTTTTCTACTACCTTCATCCAATCCTTCTTACTCCTTTCCATGGCAAATTGTATGTAGGGCATCACCGTTGTCAATGGCTACATCCATCCTCTCAGTGAAAAAGGTCCAAATGCTCTGTCACAGCACGGCTAATCATCTGTCGGTTCTCGATCATGCTGGAATAGAATCCATTGATTCTTTTGCGTTTGTCATCACGCCCAACAATCGCGAGTTTGAATCTCGTCACAGTCATTCAATCTATGAATCCTACTCGGAATACCACAGACAAGGTTTAGACTTTCCGGATTCTCATGAATGCCGCCATCAATTCTAGCTTATACCACGAAGACTCTGATCTCAAGAAATGGAAGGCTCGGTGGTCAGGCGAGGGCAACCATGCGTCGTGCATCAGGAATCCAAGAGATATGCGCCCGGTCTAAGGTAGAACTGAAGTGGTTGTCAGTCACGCTGATAAACCACTATTTTATGGTTTATCTTGTGCTCAATTGAGTGGATTTTATCAACTCTTTACCCACTTATTCATACTATTTGCATGTTTTACATTTGCCTTCCTAATTATGTGCTTTGATTGAAAACATGTTTCTTTGGACTTATATTTGCTTATTATTAATCCTCTCTTATTTTCATTCGATGCCGTGATTAGTGTGTTGAGTAGTTTCAGATTTTCTAAGGCAGAATGACTTAAGGGATGAAAAAGGAAACATACTAAAAGGAAAGGAGAAAGCAAAATGGAGCTTTAAGAAAACTGGTATCCACGCGATCGCATGGACGACGCGATCGCGTGCCAAGCACGAATCAGCAGCAACGCGGCCGCATGACTGACGCGACCGCGCGCCTTAAGCAGAACGCACATGACGCGGTCGCATGACTGACGCGACCGCGTGGCAAGGAAAAGCTCCGAATGACGCGACCGCATGACCCACGCGGACGCGTGACAGAGGCCACGCACCAGAAATTGGAGAAAATGCTCATAACGAGTTCTGAGGCCCTTTTTGACCCAAATCCAAGTCCAGAAGGCACAGATTAGAGGCTATAAAGTGGGGGAATGCATCCATTCATAAGGATGCTATTCAGAATTCACTTTTCATGTTTTAGATGTAATTTTTAGAGAGAGAGGCTCTCTCCTCTCTCTTAGGATTTAGGTAGGGTTTTTAGAAATTAGGATTTAGGACTTCTCTTAGCTTGTAAGAGTGACTCTCGATCCAGGTTTTATATTTCTTTGTTTTCAAAGCTTTCCTTTCACTTTATTTATTTATTCAAGCATTTGAATTGATCATTTACTTTTATAATTTAATTTATGAATTATCCCATGTTACAGATTATTATTTGAATTAATGATATTGAGGTATTTCCAGTTTATTATTGCTCTTGTTAATTTATGATTATGATTGTTTACGATTTGAAGATATTTTATTCCAGCAATTTACTTTTTCCTCTTTTGGTCTTGGTTAAGAAATTAGTAACTCAACAGTTATCAACTCAGCATAATTGATAATCGTTATCTTGCTAATTGAATTGAACTTCGATAATCCCAATTTTTTCTTAAGAAATAATTAGGATTCAAAGGTCAATTTAATTATTCCCTGGACTTTCCTTTGCCCTGGTAAAGGTTGACCAAGTGGAATTAAGATACAACTTTCATTATTGTTGAGAGGGATAACTAAGTTGGACTTTCAATTTCTCTTACCTTACCAAAAGTTGCTTTACAGTATTTATTTATTTTAATTGCCATTTATTTCACTTGCCATTTATATTACTTATTCCTCATCCTTGAAACCCCGAATTCCCCATCTCCATAGCCAATAATAAGAACATACCCCCTTGCAGTTCCTTGAGAAGACGACCCGAGGTTTAAATACTCGGTTATCAATTTTAAAGGGGTTTGTTACTTGTGACAACCAAAAAATTTGTACGAAGGGATTTCTGTCGGTTTAGAGACTATATCTACAACGCGACTGTTTTTATGAACTTCTTTACTAGCAAAAATCCCGACGTCACACGCGTTCATAGGTGATAATGATGATGAGTGTCACGGATCATCACATTCATCATGGTGAAGTGCAATGAATATCTTAGAATAGGAATAAACTGAATTGAATAGAAAATAGTAGTAATTGCATTAAAACTCGAGATACAGCAGAGCTCCACACCCTTGATTTATGGTGTATAGAAACTCCACCGTTGAAATTACATAAGTGATGGTCCAGGCATGGCCGAATGGCCAGCCCCCAAAATGTGATATGAATTCGAAAATAGGGAGAAGGACTTGGTCTAAGGACTAGGCATCCAAAGATGTGGTCAAAGACGACTAATACAATAATAAAATGTCCTATTTAAACTAGACTAGCTACTAGGGTTTATATAAGTAAGTAATTGATACAAAAATCCACTTTCGGAGCCCACTATGTGTGTGGTTGGGATGAGCTTGAGCTTTACACGTGCAGAGGCTTCTCTTGGAGTTGAACGCCAAGTTGTAACTTGTTTTTTGCCTTCAACTCTGGTTCGTGACGTGTTTCTGGCGTTTGACTCCAGAATGCAGCATGGAACTGGCGTTGAGCGCCAGTTTGCATCCTCTAATCTCGAATAAAGTATGAACTATTATATAATGCTGGAAAGCTCTAGATGTCTACTTTCCAATGCCGTTGACAGCGTGCCATTTGAAGTTCTATAGCTCCAGAAAATCCATTTCAAGTGCAGGTAGGTCAGGATCCAACAGCATCAGCAGTCCTTTGTTATCCTTTTATCAGAGTTTTGCTCAGGTACCTCAATTTCAGCCAGAAAATACCTAAAATCACAGAACAATACACAAACTCATAGTAAAGTCCAAAAATGTGAATTTAGCATAAAAACTAATGAAAACATCCCTAAAAGTAGCTAGATCCTACTAAAAACTACCTAAAAACAATGCCAAAAAGCATATAAATTATCCGCTCATCACAACACCAAACTTAAATTGTTGCTTGTCCCCAAGCAACTGAAAATCAATTAGGATAAAAAGAAGAGAATATACTATAAAGCTCAGAATATCAATGAATATTAATCCTAACTAGATGAGCGGGATGATGCATTCGCATATTTGCCATTTTAACTAGTTAGTTTAGTTAGTTTTAGCTTAGGTTCATTCATTTTCTTTGAAATAAATGAGCAATTTTGTGAGTTTTCCTCCATGCATCCATGAACCAAGAATTAAGTGAAATTTGGCATAATTCATGCAAATAAATCAAGGAGTTTATATACAAGTTGATGTGAATGATTCCCTTGAAAATTATTGCATAAGATGGCAAAACTTTGAGGAAAGTTCTTTGGTTTATGTTAGATGATGAAGCAAGAAGACAATGGAGCAAGAAAATATTGGAGAAAGGAAGAACAAGCAAGTTGGCAACTTGGAAATCAAGTTGGCAACTTGCTAGTGTGTGTCCAGCAGAGTTGGCAGCTTGACCTCCCCCTCTTCAAGGATGAATATCTTGAACCACAAGGATCCAATTGGCATGATTCCAATTGCGTTGAGAAGCTGACATCAAGAGCTTTCCAACGATATACAATAGTTCATAATGTGGCAAGGAATGGAAGCTCAAATCAGAGGGAAACTTAAGCCCCAAATGCAAGGAAATGAAGCATTGCAAGTTGCCAACTTGAAGACCAAGTTGGCAACGCCAGGCAACCAAGGAGCAAAGTTGGCGTTGCCAACTTGAGGAGGGCGTTGCCAACGCCACACACAAGCAAACTTGGCCCAAGAAAATGAGATGCACGTTGCCAACTCCAAGTTATGAAGGCGTGTTCCTTGGCAACGCACACAAGCAAGAATGAAGCCTTGAAGAGGAGCTCGAGGGCGTTGCCAACGCCAAGAACTATGGGCGTTATTCAAGGCAACGCCAAGCACAAGAATGAAGCCTTGAAGTGGAGATCGAGGGCGTTGCCAACGCCAAGAACTATGGGCGTTATCCTTGGCAACGCCAGAAATGGGTGCTTGGCTGGGCACCAAGTCTTGGGTGCCAGCCAAGTTGCCAACGCCCACAAGCCGCACCAACCAAGTTACCAACGCCAAGACATGGCACCATCCAAGTTGCCAACGCCAAGACATGGCACCAACCAAGTTACCAACGCCAAGACATGGCACCAACCACGTTGCCAACGCTGAAATACAAAGGAGTGTTTGCCAAAAACGCTGGTGAGCTGGACAGCCTGACCTTACCTCCTTCAATGGAGTATATCTTGAGCTACAAAGCTCCAAATGAGGTGATTCCAACGGCATTTGAAAGTAGACATCCAGAGCTTTCCAACCATATATCATAGTATGGGATTGGCATTCATTTGAAGCTTCAAAAGTTGGCTTCATTTAGAGCTTCAGAATCTGAGCACGTTGGCAACGCTGGAAACAAGGGCGTTTTCACCAAAAACGTGTGCGATTTTGGCAGCCTGACCCTGTCTCCTTCAAACAAGAATAACTTGAGCTACAGAGATCCAAATTGAGTGCTTCCAGTTGCGTTGGAAAGCTGACATTCAGAGCTTTCCAACCATATATAATAGTCCATGGTGGAGCACAAAATTGAAGCCAAACCAGAGTCATCTTTAGGCCCTAAAAACAAGAACATGAAGTGAAATTCAAGAAGGCTAGAGATTAGCCTTGGAGTGTGGCACGAGCACGTTGCCAACGTGCTAGATAGGGGGCGTGTTTTGCAACAACGCCAGCCCCAAGTCCCTGCCTTGGGAGAGTAAAGCACGGGCACGTTGCCAACTTGGGGGTGAAGGTGCGTTTTTGGCAACAACTTGGCAGCTTAACCTTACCTTCTTTGAAGAAGCATAACTTGAGCTAGGAAAGTCCAATTGAGGTGATTTCAGTGGCATTGGAAAGAAGACATCAAGAGCTTTCCAATGATGTATGATAGTCCATATGGAAGCAGAGGATTGACACTCAAATTCTGGGCTACATTTAGCATGAAAATAGAGCCAAGAAGAGGAGTAGCACGTTGTTAGCAATAACTTGGGCTAGCAACGCCCAAGTCTCAAAGCTCACACCCAGGAAAATGCCATGCACGTTGCCAACGTGCATTATGCCTGGAGTTATTGCCAACAATGCCCCTCAATGGGCCAGAATTGGTGCCAACTTACTCTGCCTCCTCTATTCCTCACAAAGGCCAGAAACTTCATCAATTGAACCAGAAATTCAACAAAGAGAAAGCCCATATTGCTAACCCACTTGAAGATCTTTGAAAGAGCTTTAGGACTAGTATAAATAGAGATTTAGTTTGTACTTTGAGGGGACTTTTTTTACATTTTTAGACACTTAGAACTTTTTCATACTTTTTAGCACTTTTACTTAGCTTTTGCTAGTACTTCCGGGTACTCTCCCGGAAAGCTCATCTTTGGTTTTCTATTGGAATTCTTCTTCTTCATTTTCAAGTTTTAAGCACTTCATTTTTCTTCTTCTTCATCTTCCTTTACATTTAGTTTAATTTTGATTTATGGCAATTGTTGTTGAAATTGGAGCAATGACTCACTAAACCCCACTTTCATTAGGGGGAGGAGCTCTGTTTGTTGGAATGAATTGGTGAACCCATCTTCTCCTCCTCAATTCTAGTGGTTGATCTAAAGAGGGAACTCTTGCTCTTCATAGATTCAACCACCATCGAGAGAGGGGTTAATCTACATGAATTATGTGGTGAATTTGAGGAATGAGCCACATAATTCAGTTTAGAGTTCATCCTTTCATGATTCCTTTAATCAATATACCTTGGTTAGTATGTGAGATGTAACTCTCCTTGGTTGAGATTATAGGAATTGTGTGGCTGGATTAGATTTGAGCTTCATCTCTTCTCATGAACAATTAGATCACGAGAGTGGCAATTGGTTATGTTGAGAGAGATTGAATCACCAAGAGATTGGGATTCAATCACCCACTTGCCATGGATCTATACCCATGATTGAGGAAGATTTGACTAACATCAATTCATGAAAACTAGCATCTCTGATCCCTAATGATCCTCTCTATCATTAATTCTCATCTCTCTTGTCCTTAGTGTTTGAAAACCCATTGCCCAGCTCCCTTCTACATTCTGTCAATTTACTATTCTTGTTATTACATTCTGTTCCCTTATTTCTTGTCATTTACTCTTATGTTCTTTAAATTTCTGCAACCTTTAATTCCTTGCAATTTATCTTTGATGTCATTTAAGTTTCTTGCACTTTAAGTTTCCGTCATTTACTTTCATTTTATTTCTCTATTCTAGTTCTTTACATTTTGTGTCATTTACATTCTTGCAATTATGTTCAAAAATCAAAATGCTCATGAAATCAAAACTATGTTTGCTTGACTAAATCTACCATTAACTAAAGTTGCTTAATCTACCAATCTCCGTGGGATCGACCTCACTCTTCGTGAGTTTTATTACTTGATACGACCCGGTATACTTGCCGGTTGTACGTGAAATCTAAATTTTTACGTATCACGGGACTTGTAGCTTTTTGCTTCTGAACAGTTTTGGCATCTCACTTTATCCTTTGAAGTTTAGAATGATTGGCATCTCTAGGAACTTAGAAATTCAGATAGTGTTATTGATTCTCCTAGTTAAGTTTGTTGATTCTTGAACACAGCTACTTTTATGAGTCTTGGTCGTGGCCCTAAGCACTTTGTTTTCCAGTATTACCACCGGATACATAAATGCCACAGATACATGACTGAGTGAACCTTTTCAGATTGTGACTCAGCTTTGCTAAAGTCCCCATTTAGAGGTGTCCAGAGCTCTTAAGCACACTCCTTTTGCTTTGGATCACGACTTTAACAACTCAATCTCAAACTTTTCACTTGGACCTGCATGCCACAAGCACATGGTTAGGGACAGCTTGATTTAGCCGCTTAGGCCTGGATTTTATTTCCTTGGGCCCTCCTATCCATTGATGCTCAAAGCCTTGTATCCTTTTTACCCTTGCCTTTTGGTTTTAAGGGCTATTGGCTTTTTCTGCTTGCTTTTTCTTTTTCTTTCTATTTTTTTTCGCCAGCTTTTGCTATTCACTGCTTTTTCTTGCTTCAAGAATCAATTTCATGATTTTTCAGATTATCAATAACATTTCTCTTTGTTCATCATTCTTTCAAGAGCCAACAATTTTAACATTCATAAACAACAAGATAAAAAAATATGCACTGTTCAAGCATTCATTCAGAAAATAAAAAGTATTGTCACCACATCAATATAATTAAACTAAATTCAATGATAAATTCGAAACTCATGTACTTCTTTTTCTTTTGTATTAAAAACATGTTTCATTTAAGAAAGGTGAAGGATTCATGGAATTATTCATAGCTTTAAGACATAGTTACTACATACTAATGATCATGTAATAAAGACACAAACATAGATAACATAAAGCTAAAAAATCGAAAAACAGAGAAATAAGAACAAGGAATGAGTCCACCTTAGTGATGGTGGCTCTTTCTTCTTGAAGAACCAATGATGTCCTTGAGCTCTTCTATGTCTCTTCCTTGCCTTTGTTGCTCCTCCCTCATTGCTCTTTGATCTTCTCTAATTTCATGGAGAATGATGGAGTGTTCTTGATGTTCCACCCTTAATTGATCCATATTGTAACTCAAGTCTTCTAGAGAAGTGTTGAGTTATTCCCAATAGTTGTTGGGAGGAAAGTGCATCCCTTGAGGCATCTTCGGGATTCCTTGGTGATGAGCTTCCTCATGCGTCTCTTTGGATCCATGAGTGGGCTCTCTTGTTTGCTCCATCCTCTTCTTAGTGATGGGCTTGTCCTTTTCAATGAGGACGTCTCCTTCTATGATAACTCCAGCTGAGTAGCATAGATGGCAAATAAGATGAGGAAAAGCTAGCCTTGCCAAGGTAGAGGGCTTTTCGGCTATTTTATAGAATTCAAGGGAGATGACTTCATGAACTTCTACTTCCTCTCCAATCATGATGCTATGGATCATGATGGCCCGATCCACAGTAACTTTGGATCGGTTGCTAGTGGGGATGATGGAGTGTTGGATGAACTCCAACCATCCTCTAGCCACAGGCTTGAGGTCCAGTATTCTTAATTGAACCGGCTTGCTTTTGGAGTCTCTTTTCCATTGAGCTCCTTCAACACATATGTCCATAAGGACTTGGTCCAACCTTTGATCAAAGTTGACCCTTCTTGTGTAGGGGCGTGCATCTCCTTGCATCATGGGCAAGTTAAACGCCAACCTTACATTTTTCGGACTGAAATTTAAGTATTTTCCCCGAACCATTATAAGATAATTCTTTGGATTCGGGTTCACACTTTGATTATGGTTCCTAGTGATCCATGCATTGGCATAGAACTCTTGAACCATTAAGATTCCGACTTGTTGAATGGGGTTGGTCAGAACTTCCTAACTTCTTCTTTTGATTTCATGTCAGATCTCCGGATACTCATTTTTCTTGAGTTTGAAAGGGACCTCAGGGATCACCTTCTTCTTGGCCACAACATCATAGAAGTGGTCTTGATGGACTTTAGAGATGAATCTCTCCATCTCCCATGACTCGGAGGTGGAAGCTTTTGTCTTCCCTTTTTCTTTTCTAGAGGTTTCTCCGGCCTTAGGTGCCATAGGTGGTTATGGAAAAACAAAAAAAAGCAATGCTTTTACCACACCAAACTTAGAAAATTGCTCGCCCTCGAGCAGGACAAGAAAGAATAGATGAAGAAGAAGAAAATATGGAGGAGAGGGAGAGAGGGTTGTGTTTCGGCTATTTAGGGTGGGTTTGGGTGGGAAAGAGTTTTTGAATTTTGAAGGTAGGTGGGGTTTATGGGGAAGAGTGGAAGGATGTGAGTGGTGAAGAGGTGATGGAGAAGAGAGATTGAGGTAATTGGTGAAGGGTTTTGGGGAAGAGTGTTATTGGATTGTGTGAAGAGGAGAGAAGGTGAGTTGAGGTTGGTGGGGATCCTGTGGGGTCCACAGATCCTAAGATGATCCTGTGGGGTCCACAGATCCTGAGGTGTCAAGGATTTACATCCCTGCACCAATGAGGCGTGTAAAATGCCCTTTTCATGCAATCCTGGCGTTCAACGCCAGATTGATGCTTGTTTCTGGCATTGAACGCCAGCTTCATGCTTGTTTTGGGCGTTCAGCGCCCATTTGCAGCATGTTTCTGGCGTTGAACGCCAGTTCCATGCTTGTTTTTGGCGTTCAGCGCCAGCTCTCCTCAGGGTGTTTTCTTGGCGTTTAAACGCCAGGATGTTGCTTGTTTCTGGCGTTCAACACCAAATCCATGCTCTGTTCTGGCGTTGAATGCCAGCCAGATGCTCCTTACTGGCCAGTAAGCCCTTCTTCTAGGGTGTGCATTTCTTATGCTATTTTTTATCATGTTTTTAATTTTAATATTTATGGTGTGACTCCACATGATCATGAACCTAATAAAACATAAAAGAACAATAAAAGAAAAATAAAATAAGATAAATAAAAAATTGGGTTGCCTCCCAATAAGTGCTCCTTTAATGTCACTAGCTTGACAGTGGGCTCTCATGGAGCCTCAAAGGTGATCAGGTCAATGTTGTAGACTCCCAACACCAAACTTAGAGTTTGAATGTGGGGATTCAACACCAAACTTAGAGTTTGGCAGTGGCCTCCCAACACCAAACTTAGAGTTTGATTGTGGGGGCTCTTTTTGACTCTATATTGAGAAAAGTTTTTCATGCTTCCTCTCCATTGTTAAAAAAGAACACCCTTGGGTCTTAAACACAAGGTAGTCCCCATTCAATTGAAGGACTAATTCTCCTCTGTTAACATCTATCACAGCTCCTGCTGTGGCTAGGAAAGGTCTTCCAAGGATGATGCATTCATCCTCCTCCTTCCTAGTGTCCGTATCCTCAGCCAGCCTTACAGAGGCAGCCAAAGAAAGGGAACTCGCCTTCTCATTCTTCAGATCTTTTTCCAACTTGGCCACCTTCACCTCGAGCTCCTCCTTCAAGCCCTTTATCCGATCAAACTCCCGTTTGGCCTTCTCCATAAAGGCTTTGGTGGCATGGAGAGGAAGACTTTGAGCAGTTCGATACATGGCCGCTCCCAAGTGTGCCAACTTAATACCACTTCGAGCTACATAATCAAAATGCTGAAGAAGGGAGACGTCTTCCATAGAAAGGGCGCCATAAAAATCGATTTGTTGATCTACAAACTTGATCAGATCAAAGTCAGGGCGTCAAGGTTGAAAGGCTCAGTTACTTTCTGCTTCTTACTAGGAGGAGCGCTAGAAGAAACGGCCGAGGTTTGTAGTGGATCGACCTGACGAAACCGAGGAGTAGGAATTGATTTCCTCGGCCCAGGAAAAATCGGCACAGGAGGCTTTAATGGGACCTGAGAAGATCCCTCCCCGGCCACCTTGGCCGAGATGTTCAGAGCAGCAGTTGCCTTCTTCGCCTTTTTAAAGGCCTTCATGGGGTCATTATTTTTTGACATCTCTGCAAATACAAAATTAGCCACAACAAAGAGTTACAAATCCAATAAAAAAAGAGAGGGGAAACAAGTATAGAAACAAGTCAGACAAGTACCCAAAACAGTTCGAACCAAGGACGGGTCATTCAAAAACCTTTTTGTATCAAGATGGGGTGGTTTCCCCCAGAGATCCTCAAGAACAACAACAAAGGCGCGCTCAACATCATCAAGCATCTCCCAGGTATAGCGAGACACTCTTACATCCTTCTACCACTCTAGAGGGAAAGAAGGCTCATCATTTTCATCAAGAAAAAAGGGGTGGGCCCCCTCGACAGCACAAACCTTAAAGAAGTAATTCTTGAAGTCCTTAAAGAACTCGTCATACATAGCAAAAATTTTATGGCCTTGGGCAGACCTGAAGGAAACCCAGGAAGCTTTCTTTTTCGAAGAACCACCAGGCTTGGCGGAAACAAACAAGTAAAAAAAAAGAGTTTGAGAGGGTCTTACATCTAATTCCCGGCAGAGAAGTTGAAAAATTTTAATAAAACCCAGGAATTTGGGTGAAGCTGGGATGGGGCAATGTTACACGACCACAACAGGTCGGTCTCGAAAGCAGTAAAAGGAAAAGTAACGTTCAACTGACTGAAGAAGTATTCATAAGCATAAAAGAAGGGACGCTCTCCCTCAACGGAAGTCAGAAAACAAACTCTCTCGTTAGAATCAGGAGCAACAAGCTCATAATCCTCCTCACGGGCATTGTTACCACAAATCCCATGGCGCTTCTTCAGCTCTGTGCAAAACTCAGCATCCACAATAGAAACACACAACAAAACAAGGGAGTCTAGCCAATCGGACATCCCCTCTGGAACTCTAGAAGACATCTCTACAATGTTATTGCGAGAAGACATGAGGCCAACTAATCCTACAAGTAAGAAAAGAAGATGGGGTTACTACAAAAATCTCGGACAAAGGGAGAAAATAACTCGGTCAATACTTCTCAGGCGATGAAACAAAGAAAAGCAAAACCCCAAGACTCAAACCAAAGTCCTGGGGCATCCTTTGGAGTCAGTAACAAAGCAAGGTTTCCAGAAATGAATCTACAAGCTTACATCCCAGCATGTCTTAAAAAGAAATTCAAAAAACAGCAAACACCTTTCTTCAAGGAGAAACACAAAAAATCGTTACATTCTACTAAACACGCCAAGCAGAGACCATTAAAGATGCAACCTTTTTCAAGAACAGACAAAAAGAGAAAAATACAAAAACTCCAAGAGAAAGCAGAAGTGCAAACGAAAGAAAAGAAAGCAAAGAGAGCAGAGAAAAGAAGTTACGAAAAGGCTAAAGGAGAGAAACCGTTTCTGGGTTTTCAAAATCAAAGTAAAGAGCCAAAGGGAAACGGGGCAATTAATGCTCAAATTAAAAAAGGCATTAAATCCTCGCACGTTCCCAAAAAAGCGCCGATATAAAAGCGCACGTCTTTTAGAAGAAACGTTCTACATTCAAAGCCGCTACAAAATGATGTGTGAAAAACGATCCAACACAAAACTCACCGGCAAGTGTACCGGGTCGCATCAAGTAATAAAACTCACGGGAGTGAGGTCGATCCCACAGGGATTGAAGGATTGAGCAATTTTAGTTTAGTGGTTGATTTAGTCAAGCGAATCAAGTATTGGTTGAGTGATTTTGTATCCAATAGTAAGTAAATAGCAGGAAATGTAAAGGGAGAGGGATGAATTGCAGAAATTAAAGAGAACTGAAAGTAAAGGTGCTGAATCTTAAAGAACAAGAAATTAAATGACTGAAACTCAAAGTGCAAGAAATGTAAATTACGATAACTTAGAGTGCAAGAAATATAAATTGCTTGAATGAAAAAGGGATTGAGGGGCTGGGAATTCAGAATTTAAGCAAGAGAAGTAAATTGTAGCAATTAACAAAGCAAGAGATGAATTAAAAGTAACTAGAGTTCAAACAGAAAGTGAAAATGTGATTGCAGTAGTGGTTCAGCAGAAGAACCAAAAAGAAAATTAGATCTCAGGACTCTAGAGACTAGATAGCAGAGTCTAGATCTCAATTGCCTTCCTAGATCCAAGTTCACAAAGCAATTAAAGAGAAATTAAAGATTGCAGCAGTAAAGGAAATGGAATTTAACTCAATTATGCAATAGGAAAATCAAAGAGATCTTAAATGGAGATGGAGACAGAAGTTCCTCAATTCTTCACACTCAAGACTCAAACAAAACCCAGTAAAGAAAACAAAAAGATCAGAGGAAGAAGAAGTGAATTCTCTCCTCCAATTCTCAAGCTAATTGCAGTCCAAAAATCAAAATTGAAGTTCAGAAGTTCTAAGGCAGAGAAATGGAAAGTGGGCTCTCTTGTTGACTAAGGATGAAAATTAAAAATGAAAGTAAGCTCCCTTCTAATCCTAACTAACATCTATTTATACACTTTCTATTTTGGATCTAAGAATTTTGAGTGGGCTTGAAAGATGGGTGAAGAATTGAATTAAATTGTATTTTTATGTGGATTTTAGCACATGTTGCTCCCAAGAGGCTGCTATGCTCTTGTGGGGAGCAGAGTAGTGAAGCTTTGTGTGGGGATTCATGTTGCGCCTAGGCTAGAAGAGGCATCAGGAAATTGCCCTGCTCTTGTTGTGGGCAGCTCAATGAGGCTTCCAAGGGGTCCTTGGTTCGAAACTTGGTGGAGGGAATTGTTGCCTTTTTTTCTTGGTTTTCTTGGCACCAAAGTAGTGCCTAGTTCCTTGCTCCCTCAAGGTGTTATGTTCGATACTTGGTGGTTGAAAACAAGCCAATTTTGGCTTGTTTTTCTTTCATTTGAGCACTACTTCCTTCCCTCTTGAGCTTGGGTTCGAAACCCATGGGTGGCACTTGGAGAACAATTTCCTTTGATTTATTTTGGTGAGAGCCCGATAATGCTCTTGGAGGAGGGCAGAGCAATGTTTTTGCTCTTCCTTGTCTCTTGGCTCAGAATTGTGCTCCGCTCTCAAGGGGGCAGGGCAATGAAGCCTTGCATGCTTGGTTCCTTGTTGTGCTTTCTTAGAGAGCAATGTGCTCTTGGAGAGAGCATTGTGGCTTCCTCCTTCCATGCGCCACACTCTCTTCTTCCTTTGCCACATTCTTCTTTTCCTTGGGCCACGCTTTCTTAGGCTACGCTTTCTTATTTTCTTCCTTTCTTCACCTACAAATAATCAAAACAACCAATCAAAGTATCACCAAATTCACAAGGTTTATAAATCATTCAAATATCAATTAAATTTAGCTTAAACCTCATGATTTAGTATCAATTAAATGGTGGTTGTTTGATTCAAATAAAACATGCAATTCCACTCTAAATTGCTTACTTATAGTGCAAGAAAGTGCATAAAAACTAGTGAAACAAGTGAAATTAGCTTGAAAAATGGGTATATGATGACTTGTCATCACAAAATCAAACTTAAATCTTGCTTGTCCCCGAGCAAGCATCAAAATTAAGAGGAAATGAAATGAAAAAGAAAAGCATACATATCCTTATTAGGCATATAGTAGAACTTGATTCATGGAGTTTTTATGCAGACAATGATAACTCAGTTATTGTTTGCTGTTACATAATATACACTTTTCCTCAAAGGCTTACTAAGCTTGCTGTTGTAAGGTTTACTTTTTACTTGCTCCCTTGCTAACTTTTCTTTTCTTATTTTGCTTAACAAGATTATTATTCTTTGAAGGCTTGGTGTCAAATGTTGCAGCAGCCTTTGGCTTTAATTTTATTCAACATTTCTTCACCACAGACACATGGCTCACTATTTTCTCTTAGGATCATTGATGCCCAGCACCTCTTTGGATAACTAAATGTTTTGTAGCTAGGTTGCTCTTTATTGTGAACTTTCAATTGGCCATCCCAAATCAGTTGATCTAAGTGGCCAGGTTTTGAAATACCCCTTAGAATTTACTTATCCATGCATATCCTAGTACAAGAACACCACAGGCATGTGTCCTAGGGTCCAAGCTATTGGTGCCTAGCCTTATTCTTTGTTTTTCTTGCCACATTGGCTTTTTCTTCTTCCTTTTCTTTCTGTTTTATTTTGTTCTCAAGGGATTTTTTTCTGATAGGAACCTTTATGACAGCAAGCTAGCTCACACTTCAATGAAAATGACATTATGCAGCAATTATTTCATGAGTTATGCATTTAATCAAACACATATACCACCATTAACTTCCATTCTAACTTATGCAACATTGGACATTTACTTTCTAATTCAAACATTTCTCTTTTATTCAAGCATATGGGAAACAAAACAAAATTTAAAGCTAAGTGATGGATAACAAACATTATGCAGATCAGCATACTTAATCAAACAACTTCACTTGCAACTAGATGAACACTTTAGCAAGACATACAAGAATTCCTGAGTTAAAACTTTTCACAACAACAAGGATCAAGTGTAAATACAACCTTTTAAGTTGCAACTTTTCATTTTTCCTCCTGTTGCCTCCCTTTTGAGTCATAATGCAAATTATCTTCAAATGTTGGCTAGTTTTCTGCATAATTCTCAAAAGTTGCTTGCATCTCAAGCCCTTAAGTGAATGGTTAATATGCATGAGTTGAGTATATCTTTTGGATTTATTTTGGTGTGGGAACACCAAACTTAATTCCTTACCACTGCCTCTGATGCAACAAGTTAACCATATGTGAAACCTTGTGTCCTTGCTAAAGATTATGGAATTAAAGCTAAAGAGTAGTTAAATAGTTGAATAATTTTTCTGATTGCTTGGAGCTAGCATTGTGCAGGAAGTGAGAATGTTCTTTTAAATGAGATTTTAGTGGAACACCAAACTTAGAATCCTTCATTCTTCCTTAAATTGTTTTGGTGTGCAACACCAAACTTAGCTCCTTGCAATGCATACTAATTATTCAAAATTTTTATTGAAAAAGCTATGAAAAGAAAACTACCTCCGGTTGGGTTGCCTCCCAATAAGCGCTTCTTTATTGTCACTAGCTTGACATCCTTCATTTTGTTGATCATGAAAATTGAAGATCATAGTGCCTTAGCTTGTCTTTTTTTACCGTGAACTTCCTTCTGGTTTCCTCTTTGATGACCTCTATGAGTTCCCGTGGAAGGATCTTAGTCACAATATATTGATCAGACAGCTGTGGGGACACCTTCATGGTTTGAATGTTTAGCAGTACTTTATCCCCTAGTGAAAATTTCTCAGTAGGGATTTTCTGATCTTCTTTAATTCTATCCTCTGTCTCTCCTTGTAAGACTTCCTTGTCATTGAAATTTGCAGTTCCTTGTGCAGTTGTTGTCGCTTTGAGTAGGCCATCTGAGAAGTAGTCCACTACTTTTCTTGTTTCTGGGGTTAATCCTTCATAGAAAGCTTGGAAACCCACTTTGTCATTTGCTTTCTTGTATCTTTCCCATGCCTTGAAGAATGGTTCTTCTTCTCCTTGTGTGAATGGATGTACCCCCTCTTTTAGCTTGATGATCTGTTGGGATGAAGAAAATTTGGCCAGAAATTTGGTAACCAAATCGTCCCAACTAGTGATACTTCCTTGGGGAAAGGCTTCAAACCATTGTGCAGCTTCACCCCTTAGTGAGAAGGAGAATAACAAGATCTTATAGGTGTCATGATCTATACCATCGGGTTTGACAGCACCACAAGTCCTCAGAAAAGTGGATATGTGCTGTTTAGGATCCTCCAATGGATTTCCGCCATAGGAACAATTGTTCTTGATTAGTGTAATGAGTGGTGGCTTTATGTCATGATATTCTTCTTCCGCAGAGACTTCTTCTCCAATAATAGTCTTCCCTCTGACTTCTCTTCTCAACCTTCTGATAGTCTGTTCGTCTTGACCTTCAGAATTTGGAACTTCTCTTCTTTCCTGTGACATTCAAACAATCACAAGGAATAAATAGCAGCACTTTTGAAAATTGAGTGCAGTTAGTTGAGACAAACTCTCAAATAGTTAGTGAGTTGATAGAGGCAAATCTTCAAACAGTTAGTATGTTAGTTGAGAACAAAAGAAAAAAATGCTTAATCTAGATCTCCACTTCACTTAATCATTGTCAATCTATTTCAATCCCGGCAACGGCGCCAAAAACGTGATGTGTGGAAAACGATCCAATACAAAACTCACCGGCAAGTGTACCGGGTCGCATCAAGTAATAAAACTCACAGGAGTGAGGTCGATCCCATAGGGATTGAAGGATTGAGCAGTTTTAGTTTAGTGGTTGATTTAGTCAAGCGAATCAAGTATTGGTTGAGTGATTTTGTATCCAACAGTAAGTAAATAGCAGGAAACATAAAGGGAGAGGGATGAATTGCAGAAATTAAAGAGAACTGAAAGTAAAGGTGCTGAATCTTAAAGAACAAGAAATTAAATGACTGAAACTCAAAGTGCAAAAAATGTAAATTGCGGTAACTTAGAGTGTAAGAAATATAAATTGCTTGAATGAAAAAGGAATTGAGGGGCTGGGAATTCAGAATTTAAGCAAGAGAAGTAAATTGTAGCAATTAACAAAGCAAGAGATGAATTGAAAGTAACTAGAGTTCAAACAGAAAGTGAAAATGTGATTGCAGCAGTGGTTCAGCAGAAGAACCAAAAAGAAAATTAGATCTCAGGACTCTAGAGACTAGATAGCAGAGTCTAGATCTCAATTGCCTTCCTAAATCCAAGTTCACAAAGCAATTAAAGAGAAATTAAAGATTACAGCAGTAAAGGAAATGGAATTTAACTCAATTATGCAGTAGGAAAATCAAAGAGATCTTAAATGGAGATTGAGACAAAAGTTCCTCAATTCTTCACACTCAAGACTCAAACAAAACCCAGTAAAGAAAATAAAAAGATCAAAGGAAGAAGAAGTGAATTCTCTCCTCCAATTCTCAAGCTAATTGTAGTCCGAAAATCAAAATTGAAGATCAAAAGTTCTAAGGCAGAGAAATGGAAAGTGAGCTCTCAAGTTGACTAAGGATGAAAATTAAAAATGAAAGTAAGCTCCCTTCTAATCCTAACTAACACCTATTTATACACTTTCTATTTTGGATCTAAGAATTTTGAGTGGGCTTGAAAGATGGGTGAAGAATTGAACTAAATTGTATTTTTAAGTGGATTTCATCCCATGTTGCTCCCAGGAGGCTGCTCTGCTCTTGTGGGGAGCAGAGCAGTGAAGCTTTGTGTAGGGATTCATGTTGCGCCAAGGCTTGGAGAGGCATCAGGAAATTGCCCTGCTCTTGTTGTGGGCAGCGCAATGAGGCTTCCAAGGGGTCCTTGGTTCAAAACTTGGTGGAGGGAATTGTTGCCTTTTTTTCTTAGTTTTCTTGGCACCAAAGTAGCGCCTAGTTCCTTGCTCCCTCAAGGTGTTGTGTTCGATACTTGGTGGTTGAAAACAAGCCAATTTTGGCTTGTTTTTCTTTCATTTGAGCGCCACATCCTTCCCTCTTGATCTTGGGTTTGAAACCCATGGGTGGCACTTGGAGAACAATTTCCTTTGATTTATTTTGGTGAGAGCCCGATAATGCTCTTGGAGGAGGGCAGAGCAATGTTTTTGCTCTTCTTTGTCTCTTGGCTCAGAATTGTGCTCCGCTCTCAAGGGGGGCAGGGTAATGAAGCCTTGCATACTTGGTTCCTTGTTGTGCTTCCTTGGAGAGCAATGTGCTCTTGGAGAGAGCATTGTGGCTTCCTCCTTCCATGTGCCACACTCTCTTCTTCTTTTGCCACATTCTTCTTTTTCTTGGGCCACGCTTTCTTAGGCTACGCTTTCTTATTTTCTTCTTTTCTTCACCTACAAATAATCAAAACAACCAATCAAAGTATCACCAAATTCACAAGGTTTATAAATCATTCAAATATCAATTAAATTTAGCTTAAACCTCATGATTTAGTATCAATTAAATGGTGGTTGTTTGATTCAAATAAAACATGCAATTCCACTCTGATGCCATGGCATCTAGGCCAGTTTCACTGACCTTTTCTTTATTGTTTTAGGGTAGTTTCATGCACTCTCCTAGTGAATAAGGCATGTTTTGTGTGAAAATACACTTACACCTTCATTTAAGCAACTATTGTGAATTTTGCATGATTTCATGAGATTTTTGCCAGAATTGTATGATAACTTGATGATGCATAATCTCATGACTTTGGCTAGAGCTTTGATGCACTTTAATTGATTGATTTCAGGACAAATGAAGCATGGAAGAACCACGTTAGCATTCACGTTAACTTAGTTAACGTGACTACTAACGTGGGATCGCAAAGAGCTTGCAACGTTAATGAGAAAAGCGATCACCAATAACGCTTGCGAAGCCATTCATAGCTTACGTTAAGAGCCACGTTAACTAAGTTAACGTGGTACTTAACGTAGAAGAAAAAGAAGACTCCACGTTAACGAGAAACATGAACTCCAATAACGTTTCTCCTCAATGTTAGTGGTAAAAGTGAACACCACTAACGTTGGAAAACTAGGCAATGCCCCACGTTAAGAGTCACGTTAACTTAGTTTACATGAACTCTAACGTGGAAGAGGATCAATAACGCCAACGTTAGTGACATTCACTTTTGTCACTAACGTTGGATCATTAGCATTGCCTATGTTAACTCTCACGTTAAGATTGTTAACGTGAAAGTTAACGTGGAGTTGAATTCAATGAACCAACGTTAGTGACACTCACTTTTGTCACTAACGTTGGGAGATGGCTTCATTACTACGTTAAGAGCCACGTTAACTTAGTTAACGTGGGTTCTAACGTAGGGACTTAAGGCAATTTGAGCATTAGTGACAAAGGTGAGTGTCACTAACGCTCTCGAAGGTGATAGATACCCACGTTAAGAGCCACGTTAGCCAAGCTAACATGAGATCTAACGTAGGGGCAAAGAGGCAAGCAACGTTAATAGGAAAAGTGATTCCCATTAACGTTTGCGAAAAGGGGCACAAGCCAACGTTAATGGGAAAAGTGAGTCCCATTAACGTTGGCCAAGGATTGAGTAAAAAACATTAGTATTCACGTTAAGATTACTAACGTTGGAATTAACGTGGGTATATAAGGGTGGAACGTTAGTGGAAAAAGTGAATGCCACTAACGTTCTCGCACCCAAAATATTACTCAACGTTAATCTCACTAAATGCCTAAGCCTAATTCATATTTCTCTGTAAGCTGGCCCCACTAAAGATGAGAATTGCTTCAACTCAAGGTCCAGAGCCCACATCCAAGACTTGAAGAACTCACTAGAAGATCATGAGGAGTAGTATATATAGGAGTAGTTTTGAACTAGAGAGAAGCTTAGCACTTTTGGGAACTACTCTCTGCATATTTACTTTTCTGTACTTCTAGCATGGATTCTTCTTTTCTGCCATTTTTCATTCCTAGAGCTATGAACAACTAAACCCCTTTCATTGGGTTAGGGAGCTCTGTTGTAATTTGATGGATCAATTATAGTTTTCATTCTTCTTCTTCTTTCTTTTCTCTTGATCTTACTACAAAGCTTTCAATCTTAATTCAATTAGTTAGTTGTCTTGGAAAAGAAACTCTCCATAATTAGATCTCCTTTGAACCTTGGAAAAAGGATGAGGAAATCATGCTAGAAATGCTTTCTCATGTTAGACCAAATTGGGGTTTGGATGGATATTGTGACATTTAATCCTCCCAACACTTTGATTTGGAATTACATGTGGTATAATCAATGACCACACTTTCATCTCTTCCCATGAGCAATTAAATCAAGGAATTGGGCAATTGTTCAAGCTTAGAGAGATTGGATTGCCAAGGAATTGGGATCCAATCACTTAAGATTGCCAAGGAGATTAATGAATGCATTGATTGAGGAAGAGGTGAGAATGAACTTGATCCGGAGAATGCAACATCTCCTAAACCCAATGATCTCCCCATTTCTGATCTTACCCATTCTATTTACTTTCTGCCATTTGATTTCCTGCTTATTATCCCAACTCCCCATTTAAGATTCTGCACTTTAATTTCTGTTTTTTACTTCTAGTCAATTAAATTTCTGCATCTCAATCTCAATTTTGTTTAGCTCAACTAGCATCTTCTTCTAACTAAAGTTGCTTGACCAATCAATCCCTGTGGGATTCGACCTCACTCTATTGTGAGTTTTACTTGACGACAATTTGGTATACTTGCCGAAGGAAAATTTGTTGAGAGACAAGTTTTCATGCATCACACTCTAAATTGCTTACTTATAGTGCAAGAAAGTGCATAAAAACTAGTGAAACAAGTGAAATTAGCTTGAAAAATGGGTATATGATGACTTGTCATCAGGTAGCTATAGAAAATTATATATCGTTGCAAAGCCCCGGATGTTAGCTTTCCAACGCAACTAGAACCATCTCATTTGGACCTCTGTAGCTCGAGTTATAGCTGTTTGAGTGCAAAGAGGTCAGGCTAGACAGCTTAGCAATTTCTTCAACTTCTTGTATTCCTTCCACTTTTGCATGCTTCCTTTCCATCCTCTGAGCCATTCCTGCCCTATAATATCTGAAAACACTTAACATACATATCAAGGCATCTAATGGTAATAAGAGAGGATTAATAATAAGCAAATATAAGATCAAAGAAGCATGTTTTCAATCATAGCACAAAATCAGGAAGGAAAATGTAAAACATGCGAATTGTATGAATAAGTGAGTAAAGAGTTGATAAAAACCACTCAATTGAGCATAAGATAAACCATAAAATAGTGGTTTATCAACCTCCCCACACTTAAACAATAGCATGCCCTCATGCTAAGCTCAAGGAGACCAAATAAATGAGTAGGGAAAGGCAAGACTTATGCAATGCAACCTATGAATGTGAATGCAACTACATGCTAAAATGATTCTACCTACTTGATAAAAAAGTAAATAAATCTTTCAAGAATAAATATGAATTGGATTTCACTAATTCAAATGACAAAATACAATACAAGTAACTTACAAGAAGAAGATAGCTCATGAAAGCAGGGAACATAGAATTAAGCACTGAACCCTTACTGGTAGTGTATATCACTCTAACTCTCAAGTGTCTAGGGTCAATTCTCTCAATTCTCTACTAATCTTGCTTTCTATAGCTTGCTCTTCATCTAACAATCAACAAAAATTTAATGCACCAATACACAAATCAAGAGGTCTTTTAAGGGTTGTAATGGGGTTAGGGTCAAGGTAGGATTGTATTTGGCCATGTGGACTAAAATTTGAATCCTTAATTAACATAAACTTCCCACCTAACTTAAGACAATCCATTTAATTAAAATGCAAAGTCTAACTTCCCATTAACTGTGCTTTCCACATGTTCATGCATCCTAACATTGAGTTTAGTACATATGCATTAATACCAACACTTACTTTGGGGCATTTTGTCCCCTTTTATCAATTGCTCTTTTCTTTTTCTCTTTTTTTTCTCTTTTTTTTTCTTTTTATTTTTCTCAATGCATATGATTAAAGTATTGAATGCAATAATATGTGCTCAACTATTATTTTGCACATTTTCACTAAAATATACAACACCCAATTATTCAAACCAAATATTTTCAAATCCAACTTCCCACACTTAAATCATGAGTACTTTTACTAGTCTAAGCTAACCAAATGGGTATATTAGGCTCAAATTGGTTTGCAAAGGATAATGAAAGGGTAAGGCCATATGGGTATGTAAGCTTAGTGAAACAAAGGCCTCAATTATATCAGTGCATGCATACATTAAACAATGGAAATATAGAATTAAGCAAGACAAAGATCACAATACTTAGAGAGAAAAACACACACCAAAAATAAAATATTGGTTGATAAAATGCAACCAATCAAATAGGCTCAAAATCTCACTGGTTTGTGTGTTCGAGCTCTAAAATATGTTCCAAAATAATATTTCTTCAAACAAGTTTTTCAAAAAGTTTTATTCAAATTAGTGAAATATTCTAAAAATTTCTTGAAAAAAATATTACTTTAACCAAGTGGTAAAATATGCACAAAAAACAAACATGCAATCAAACATGCAAATGCAATAATGATTAAACAAAGAAAATAAAACAATGGTGTTGAAAAGAAGAAAATAACTAACCCATGGAGATCGATATCGACCTCCCCATACTTAAAGATTGCACCGTCCTCGGTGCATGCTAAGATAAACAAGTGGACGGGTGTTGTGGTAACTCAGCCGATGCTCGTTGTAGAGTCTTTCTCTTACTCTTCCCGGTGGCCAGCCTAAAAAAGGGAGAAGAGAAAGGGACGTGAAGTCAAAGGGATAGAGCAAAGAAGCGGGCGGTACGAGTGATAACCATGCCAAGTAAGGAAAATAGTGAATGAAAGACATGATCGCGATTCCATGTGATCAGTTCATCAATGGAAATATGGCAAGGCATGGGGAGTATTGGATGCAAGATGTTTATTAGCATGCCGGCAAGGGCATGAGTAGCATAGATCAAGCATCAAAAGCTTTAATATATTGTTAGTCGTGAGAAACTAACAATAACGTTTGTATTGACAATTATATTTAATTAATAAAATAGTAAAGGGAATTTGTGAAAAGCAAGCATTGAATAGTAGAAGAGAATAATTTAAAATAATGCACAATGCCATACGGGCTTTTTCACAAACACTTAGCATGCATGGTGAATATGTTGTTGAAAATATTAATTAGAGCATGCAAGAAACCCTATAAAAATAATATATAATTGTCAAACAATTCTTTGAATAACCCATAAGCAAAATAAATAAATTTTGAACACCAATGAAAATAATGCAATGAATGAAGCTATGCAAATAGATTAAATGGAAGTGAAGAGGGATGAGAAGAAGAAAGTAAGAAAAGGAAGAAGAAAGAAGAAAAGAAATAAGGAAGGAAGAAAAGAATTAGATATAGGGAAGAAAAGATAAGATATTTGGCTGCGATGGAAAAGTTGTGCGGTGCAAGCGACGCAGACGCGTAGGGGACGCGGTCGCGCGACTTGCGCTTAAATTAATCGATGCGGTCGCGTCGGTCACGTGGACACGTGACTCAAGTTATGCTACTGGCGCGAGGGCAGCCTCGCGCTCGCACAACTCTCTGTTCAAAATCTTATTTTGCCAAATTTTGGGTGACGCGATCGCGTGAGTGGCCAATATGGGCATATGACGCGGACGCGTGAGCCATGCGTCCGCGTGGTAAGGTTGTGCTTTCAGCACCAGTCCAGCACCACTCCAGCATAACTTTCGGCTATGCACTCTTTTCACGTCGATTTTTATGGCACGCGGCCGCGTGGGTGACGTGGTCGCATGGGAGGCCAAAGTTCCCACATGACATGGTCGCGTGGGGTCAAATTATGCTAAAGGCACGCCTCCAGCCACGCTCTCGCGTGACTCTTTGTTCAATTATTTTCTCCCCATCGCACTAGTGACGCTGACGCGTCAGCGACGCTGCTGCGTCGTGTGCGATTTTATTATTATTTTTTTATATGTAGATGCAAATGCAGTGCTGATATGGATGTTATGAATAATTCCAGGTTCAATAAAAATTCAAAAACAGACTAAAATTAAAACTAAAAAGAGAACGATCATACCATGGTGGGTTGTCTCCCACCTAGCACTTTTAGTTAAAGTCCTTAAGTTGGACAATTGAGGAGCTTCCTGTTATGGCGGCTTATGCTTGTACTGATCCAGGAATCTCCACCAGTATTTGGAATGCCAGCATCCTCCGGGGTCCCAAACAAAGTACGTAAAGCCCTTGTGTGAGTTCAAGCAGGCTTGTAGGCTCCCAGAGCGTTGAATGTCAGAATAGACTCCTGGATCCCAAGCTTTGCTTTTAAATCCGCCTCCGTCTTGATCTACATGATTCCATCCGGGTGGTTTAAAAAGTAGATTCTCACCATGGTGACCAAACATTCTCCGTGATCCATTCAATTGGGCGTGATACCAAACCGTGTGCTTCGAGTTGAAGTGTGGAACCTTATTGAACCTTGTGCACAAGCTCTGAGTACGAGCCATTTCCCTTTTCCTCTTAAAGCCGCAAAGAGCTCTAAGCTGGCCATCTGTTTCAAGCAAGCTATATTCAAGTGGAAAAATAAAGATAAGAGTCAGGGATTTTACCCACTTGAAGTCTGTATTGGGTGGTAATGGCCTTGGGATCAGTGTTTCCAATGGTTCTGCAAGATCTACTCCCTTGTGGTCTTCAGTGGATTCCTCCACTTCCTTGCAAACCTTTTCCATTACAGCCATGTTCTGGTCAAAGTCTTCCATATCTTCCTCATCACTTGAGTCATAAATAGGAGGTTGAGAAAAGTCGACCTCTGCATCATCTTCGTATTCACTTGGGGAAGATTCTTCTGTCTCAAAGAATTCACTTGCGGGTGCAAGTTCATCATTAGGAGGACTTGACTGGTGACTATCATCATCAAGGAAACATGTGTCTTGGGTAATTTCGTCTAGTTCTTCATAAGATATCCGCATTGGAGGTTGTGCAACATCCTCTTTAGCGTCAGTTGTAACATCCTTGATGGGGTCTTCCATAACTCTGTATTCCCTAGGAGGTTCAACATCTCCTAAATCTTCAACCAACTCTTTTTCTTCTACAATGACAGCGTCCTCGACTTGTTCCAGTACGAAGTTATGCTCTATGCTATCCACTGGAGTCTCTTGTGTCTTCTTGACAATACATTCTTCATTAGATTCTCCACATGAAGCCATGGGGGTCTGTTGAGTAGCTGAACGTCTGGAAGATAGTTGATTTATTGCTTGCTCCAGTTGATGAAGGGTTGTATTGAATTGGTTTATTGATTCTTCGAGGAGAACCTGTGATTCTGGCTTTGATGGATATGGGCATGATGTATGGGGGAGTGGTGGTTCTTGGGAGTAATTGGATTGGTGTTGGGGTGGATAAGGATCATATGGTGGTGAATGGTGAAAAGAAGCTTGTGAGTGTGGTGGTTCGAAGTTATGTCGAGAAGATGGTCTCTGAGCACAGGGTAGGGCTTGTTGGTAGTTACAAGGTTGTCCACCACATCTTTCAGCTGGGTATGCATTGTAGAATGGTCGTTGTCCATGATATCTTGGAGGGTGTTGTTGCCTAAAGGGTTGATTAGATCCTCTTTGCTCCATCCATCCTTGATTGGTCTGACCTTGATGCATATTCCTGCTGTGGTTTCTATTTCCTTCAACAAAGTTAGAACCAAACTCAAAGCGAGAGGGGTGAGAATTCATAGTAGTTATCAGAAATAAGGGGAAAAAAGGAGAAACAAATAAACAAGTAAAAGAAATATATATATTTTTTGAAAAATATTTACAATAACCAATAATAAGGCACACGTTTGCAATTCTCCGGCAACGGCGCCATTTTAACGTTAGGATTTTTTCTAGAAAAGAATTTTATAAAGTTGCGTTGTAAGTATAGATTCTAAACCAACAGAAATCCCTTCGTACAAACGTTTTGGTTGTCACAAGTAACAAACCCCTAAATAAATTGATAACTGAAGTATTTAAACCTCGGGTCGTCTTCTCAAGGAATTGCAGGGAGGTATGTTCTTATTATTGGCTATGAAAAAGGTAAAATTGGGGATTTTGGAAATAAGGAAGAAGTATGACAAGTAATTCAAGTCGCGGAAGTGTGACGCGGAAGCGTCGTCCACGCGTTAGCGTGGGTTGTGTTCCTACCAGGTCATGCAGCCGCGTGATCCACGCATTCACGTCGCCTGGCGTCGAAGCAGCTATGGCAAATTATATATCGTTGCGAAGCCCCGGATGTTAGCTTTTCAACGAAAATGGAACCATCTCATTTGAAACTCTGTAGCTCGAGTTATAGCTGTTTGAGTGCGAAGAGGTCAGGCTGGACAGCTTAGCAATTTCTTCAACTTCTTGTATTCCTTCCACTTTTGCATGCTTCCTGTTCCGAGGGTTACCTGAAACGTGTAGCTCGGTCGTCTGGCAAGGCCCGAGGTGGGGGTCTGTGACCCGAACTGGTTGTGCTGAACGGCGGGGGGTTGTACCTGCAATGACACTCCGATGCTTAAGTTAGCATGGATCCAAGCAGATACCAAGTAGAATTAGAGTATGAGTTATACCTGGGTGCTCCAGTGTATTTATAGTAGTTGGCCGTGATCATCCCTGGATAAGATATTCTTATCTTATCTTTATCTTTAGGGAGTTTTATCTTTATCTTTGTGGAACCGCCTTTCCCAGGCCTTTTCGGCCTCTAGGTTTTTGGGCTTCGCTCCTTTTGATGGGCCTTTTGCTTTGTTGGTCCGAGGTCCGACCTCAGGCGTAGGCCTTTGGGACGAGGTCGGACCTTCTGTGGTATAGCCGAGTTTAGGAGAGCTCGGTCAGGGTATGAACAGTGCCCTTGCCCGAGTTCGTCCTTTGGAGAGGTCGAGCTCGGGCATAGTAGTTTTGAATTTTGAAAAAACGGTCGTTTCAGCATTTATTGCTTGTTACCGTTTCTTCCTCGATTTCCGTGCGGCGCTCTGTGGAGGCATTATATATTTGCCCCTTTCCTCATTTTTCTTCGTTTATTCCTTTCCTTTTCTGAGTTTTTTCGTCGCTTTCTTTTTCGAGCACCTTCCTTTTTTCTCTCTGTTCTTCTCTCCAGTTTTTCTGTGCGTTCTTTTCGGAGTTTCTTCTGTGCCGCCGTTCTCGCTCTTTTTGCGTTGGAGCTCGCCGTCGTCTTCCTTTCTTTTCCAGGTTTGTTTTTGTCTTTCACTTTTTCTGTGTACGTATGCTTCTGTTTCTTTTTCTTCTATGTTTGGGTTGCCCCGGAAAGAGGTGCCGCCACTGTTTGTTTGCATGTTGTGTGGTGGGGGCTCTTTTCTCTGATTACTTTGCCTATTCGGGTTGCTGTATTTTCCCTAAAAGAACTTTGTTTTCTTGCTTCTGCTGAAATGGGTTTTTTCTGCCTTTGTGTGATTTTTGCCTTGCTGTTGTATTTTTTCTTTGTAGGCAAGATTTTTTATGTCTCGAAAGGTGTTTCAAGCAATGTCGACCAAGATTCCGAGTGGTCTAGGTTGGGTAGATCCTGCTCCTCTAAGGGTCCCGTCTGTTGTAGATTCTGAGTACTTGATTAGGTTCCGTAGGGAGTGTAGTATTTGTGAGAACAGGGAGTCTGAGCGAGATTATGAGCTAGTAGCCCCGGAGTCCGAGGAGAGGGTATGTTTTCCGCCTTTAGAGAGTTCCGAGAAACTTTTCTTCTATGCTTACGATTGTTTCTTCTCTAAGCTAGGTGTCCGACTTCCTTTCACCGACTTAGAATCCGAGGTCCTTTGGTCTTGTAACCTTGCCCCTACGCAACTCCATCCGAATTCTTGGGCATTTTTAAAGCTGTTTCAACTTTTGTGTCAGATTTTGGGCGTCTCTCCTTCTGTTTCCCTTTTTTCTTATCTGTTTGTGTTGACGAAGCCGGGCTCGGGTGGAGGGAAGGTGTCTTGGGTCTCTTTTAGGGCAAACGCCGGAAAAAAGTTTTGTACTTTGTATGATGAGTCGTTTCATGATTTCAAGAACTATTATTTCAAAGTTCGGGCTTTTGGAGATGTCCGACCTTTCTTTTTAGATGAGAGTGGGGAGCCTTCTTTTCCTCTTTGTTGGCAAGAGAATGTGGTGTCGGTTAAGTACACTTTTGAGAGTTTAGATGAGGTGGAACAGGCTTTTGTTGGTGTGTTGAGCAGTCTATGGGGTCGGGCACCTCACTTGGATACGAAGAAAATGTTGGGAGATCCAAGCCTTCTCCGTTCCGAGTTAGGTAGTTCCCGACCTCTCTTTGAGATTTCCTTTTTCGTATTTTGGCTTCGTTTTTGGTTTTTCTGTTTGTGATAGTCTCTTTCTTTTGTTTCTGCAGAGATGTCTTCTCAGGCTGATTCTATGAAGTTTCTTCGTCGGTCGAAGAAGTCCGCTGCAGCTCGGAATATTGAGGCTGAGGCTTCTGCCCGACCTTCCCCGCAGAAGACTACCGTGGGTGTTCAGACTCGGTCGAAGACTATTCCAACCCCTCAGTTCCGAGCTATAACTCAGGATCCTCCGTCCTCCGGACCCGGTCAGCTTTCCCCGTCCTCGACCTCGGGTCCTCCCCCCAAGAAACAGAAGACCTCCCGAGAGCTTGCCGGCTTTAATGACAAGGACTTTGACGCCCTTGGTTGGGTTGAGCAGCACATTCTCCCCCAAACCTATATTTCTACTGATGATGCGTCTATGGAGCATCACTTTCAGTATATGGCGCGGAGCTGTGTTCGGATGGCTAGCCTTCATGCCGCTATTGCTCGGGAGTTCAAGAAAGCTCCCCTTGGGGCGACCAGTTCCCGACTTGAGAAGGCTCGGTCCGAGCTTGATAAGGTTAGTCAGCTGAAGGATGCTAGGATTGCCGAGCTGGAGGAGTCTTTGGAGGAGGAGAAGACTAGGGCTACTGCGGCTGTGGCGGCGGCGAAGACGTCTGAGGAGATGGCGAGGGTGGCGACGGAGAACTACACTAAGCTGTATTCTGAGCTTTTGGAGACGAAGGGGAAGTTGCAGTCAGCTCGGGATGATTTTTATGAGCTGGAGGATAATGTGGCCAAGGGTATGGATGCTATGTTTGTGAACTTGAGGGATCAGGTCCAGGTTCTTGCTCCCGACCTGGATTTGAGCCTATTCAGTACTGATAACATGGTTGTGGAGGGAAAGATTGTTCCTGCTCCTGCTGAGGATGAGGTTCCGGTGTCCGATCCCCAGGCTCCAGCGTCCGATCCCGAGGTTCCGGTTGTGAACCCGACTTCCCCTTTGGCTGAGGATAGATCTGGTATGGGGGTTCCAAGCCGGGGGGATGGTGCTGTTCCTGCGGTCCCGATTTCGATGGTCCCTCCGGAGCCTTCTGTTGATGTGGAGACCGGGAAGGTCCTTGATCCTCTGTAATCTTTTTTGGTGGTTGGCCCGGCCTGTGGGCTTCTTTGTTTTTTGGATGTGTTCTGCAAACCTTTTGGACATCTTTTTTACTTTAGCTATTCTGTAGCTTTATTATGCCATGCTTTTGTGTTTTGACTTTTTTGTTCCGCTTTTATGCCTTCTAGTTTGTTTTTTGGATAACAACTTTTTTGGCTAGCGTTTTGACTTCTTGTTTTCGCTTTTTTGCTTTTTAGTTGTTTTTGGGCAACAACTTTTTAGCTAGCGTTTTGACTTCTTGTTTTCGCTTTTTTGCTTTTTAGTTGTTTTTGGGCAACAACTTTTTAGCTAGCGTTTTGACTTCTTGTTTTCGCTTTTTTGCTTTTTAGTTGTTTTTGGGCAACAACTTTTTAGCTAGCGTTTTGACTTCTTGTTTTCGCTTTTTTGCTTTTTAGTTGTTTTTGGGCAACAACTTTTTAGCTAGCGTTTTGACTTCTTGTTTTCGCTTTTTTGCTTTTTAGTTGTTTTTGGGCAACAACTTTTTAGCTAGCGTTTTGACTTCTTGTTTTCGCTTTTTTTGCTTTTTAGTTGTTTTTGGGCAACAACTTTTTAGCTAGCGTTTTGGCTTCTCGTTTTCGCTTTTTTGCTTTTTAGTTGTTTTCGGGTAACAACTTTTTAGCTAGCATTTTCTCGAAGTCCTGGCTCTTTTGCCGTTTTAAGGCTTTCTTTCTTGGGTCCGAGTTTATTCTCGGACCTCGGGATCCTTTGAGTACCTCCTTTAGTCAGGTCCGACTTCGTTGTTTGGTCGGCCCTTTTTAAGTTATTTTTGTAACTTCTTTTCTTTTTGGCTTTTCGAGCCATTTCAGAGTTACTTTTATAACTTCTCACATTAATTTGAACCTCGTCGCTTTATCTTTGCCGACCTTGTATGGCCTTTTGGCAAATGATTTTTTGCGTTTTGCCGAGCATAAATTAATGCGCCTTGGTGGGGTACTTTTTAGGATATGCTTCATCATGAGGAAGAGAAAATAAAGAAATTTGATTAGTATTAAAAAAAAGAAGAATATTTACAAAGTGTTTACCCCTTCGGCTAGGTTGGGTGTCCTACTTAACCGGGTGTCTCATTAAAAAACCCTCGTGGGGAAAAAGAGTACACCTCGGGTTAAGTTTTTCTAGCTGTAGTACCGTCTTAAGTTACAGGCGTGCCAGGCTCTGGGCAGCTCATTTCCTTCTAAGTCGGATATCCTGTAGTAGCCTGTCCCTAAGACTGCTGTCACTTTGTAGGGCCCTTTCCAATTTGCGGCTAGCTTTCCTTCTCCTGATTTTTGTGTTCCGATGTCATTTCGGATTAAAATCAGGTCGTGAGTGGAGAAGCTTCGCTTTATTACCTTTTGGTTGTATCTGAGGGCCATGGTGCGGTGATGCTTTATGAGGTCTTTGGGTGGTGCTTTGTGAAAATTGGCGTGTTTTTGGCAGGGGGGCATATTTTCACAAACTCTGCTGCGTCTCTTTGCAAGGTCGGCCAGTAGAATCCGGCTCGGACTATTTTCTTGGACAGGGCCCGAGCTCCGAGATGGTTTCCACACATACCTTCGTGGACTTCTTCGAGGACACTTTTTGCTTCTGAGGTCGGGACGCACCTCAGGAGGGGGTTTGAGAATCCTCTTCTGTATAATATGTCGTGGATTAGCGTATAACTCTGGGCGTCTTTTGTAAGCCTTTTAGCTTCCCTTCTTTCGGCGGGGAGAGTTCCCGACTTTAGGTAGTTGAGTATGGGGGCCATCCATCCTTGTTGTTGGTTGGATATATTTAGTATTTCTTCCTTTCTTAACACAGAGGGAGATTGTAGAGTTTCTTGGAGGAGACTTCTGTTGTTTCCTCCGGGCTTGGTGCTAGCAAGCTTGGAGAGGGCGTCTGCCCGGGCATTTTGCTCCCGAGGTATGTGCTGGATTTGTATTTCCGGGAAGTGCCGTAGTTGCGCCTGTGTTTGGTCCAGGTATTTTTTCATAGTAGGGTCTTTGGCTTGGTAGCTTCCGTTTACTTGTGATGTGACGACCTGGGAGTCGCTGAAGATCGTGATTCTCTTGGCTCCGACCTCTTCGGCTAGCTTTAGTCCTGCTAATAGGGCCTCGTATTCGGCTTGGTTGTTCGAAGCCTGGAACTCGAATTTTAGGGATAGCTCTATCCGTGTGCCTTGATCGCTTTCGAGTATAACACCGGCTCCGCTTCCTGTTTTGTTTGAGGACCCGTCGACATATAGGTTCCATGAGAGTGGGGTTCCCGGGGTCTCAGTGTATTCTGCGACGAAGTCGGCTAGATATTGATATTTTATAGCAGTCCGGGCTTCATAGTGGAGGTCGAACTCGGACAGTTCCGCGGCCCATTGTAGGATTCGTCCTGCCATGTCTGTCTTTTGTAGGATGTGTCTCATGGGTTGGTTTGTCCGGACTTTGATGGTGTGGGCTTGAAAGTAGGGACGGAGCCTTCGAGCTGTGTATACTAGTGCGTAGGCGAATTTCTCTATTTTCTGATAGTTTAATTCGGCCCCTTGTAGTGCCTTGCTTACGAAGTATATGGGGTGTTGCCCCTGATTACTCTCTCGTATTAGCGCCGAAGCGACTGCCCGATGTCCGACCGAGAGGTATAGTACGAGCTCTTCCCCCTTTAGAGGTCGGGTCAGGATTGGTGGCTGCCCGAGGAACTCCTTGAATTCTTGGAAGGCCTTTTCGCACTCCGGGGTCCATGAGAAGGGTTTCCCTTTCTTTAGGAGTGAGTAGAGAGGTAGTGATCTTATCGCTGATCCTGCCAAGAATCTTGATAGGGCGGCTAACCTCCCATTCAGTTGTTGTACTTCTTTGACACACGTCGGGCTTTTCATATTGAGTATTGCTTGGCATTTGTCCGGGTTTGCTTCGATGCCTCTTTGAGTTAGCATGAAACCTAAGAACTTTCCGGCTTCTGCGGCGAAGGTGCACTTTGTCGGGTTAAGTCTCATGTTGTGTTTCCTGAGGGTGTCGAAGATACCGGTGAGGTCGGTCACCAAGTTTCTGTCTTCCTGTGTCTTTACCAGCATGTCATCGACGTACACCTCTAGCTGTAGTCCGATGTGTTCTGAGAACACTTTGTTCATTAGCCTCTGGTAGGTTGCCCCTGCGTTCTTCAGCCCGAAGGGCATTACTACATAGCAGTAGTTTGCCTTTGGGGTTATGAACGAGGTTTTTTCTTGATCGGGTCCATACATCGGGATTTGATTGTATCCCGAGTATGCGTCCATGAAGGAGAGGTATCTGTAGCCCGAAGCTGCATCGACTAAGACGTCGATGTTTGGTAGTGGATATGGGTCTTTGGGACAGGCTTTGTTGAGATCTGTGTAGTCGACGCACATCCTCCATTTTCCATTGGGCTTTTTTACCAGAACCACATTTGCGAGCCATAGGGGGTATTTTACCTCCCTGACGAACCCTGCGTCTAGTAGTGCTTGTACTTGTTCCTCTATTGCCTGCATGCGTTCGGGCCCGAGTTTTCTGCGTCTCTGTTGGACAGGTCGGGAACCCGGATACACCGATAGCTTGTGGCACATTAGGTTGGGGCTTATGCCTGGCATGTCGGAGGCTTTCCAGGCGAAGAGGTCGGAATTTTCCTTTAAGAGGGTTGTGAGTTCCTTCTTTAGGCCTGCTTCGAGGTTTGCCCCTATGTTTGTTATTTTTTCGGGTGTGTTCCCGATTTGGATCTTCTCGGTTTCCCCTTCTGGTTGTGGCCGAAAATCTTCTCGGGTCTGAACTCGCCCGAGTTCTATTGCGTTGACCTCCTTCCCTTTTAGGCTCAGACTTTCGTTGTAGCATCGCCGTGCTAGTTTTTGGTCGCCTTTTAGGGTAGCAATTCCCTTTGCGGTAGGGAACTTCATGCAGAGGTGTGGGGTCGAGACTATAGCTGCTAGTCTGTTTAGGGTTGGTCGTCCGATGAGGGCGTTGTATGCCGAAGTGACGTTGACTACAATGTAGTCGATATTTAATGTTTTGGTTTGCTCGCCCTTTCCAAAGGTAGTGTGTAACGAGATGTATCCCAAGGGTCGGATCGGGGTATCTCCTAGTCCAAACAGGTCGGTGGGGTAGGCTTTTAGCTCTTTTTCTTCAAGTCCGAGCTTGTCGAAGGCCGTTTTGAATAGGATATCTGCTGAGCTTCCTTGGTCGATTAGGGTTCGATGTAAGTTGGCATTCGCTAGGATGATGGTGATTACCATAGGATCATCGTGCCCGGGTATGATCCCCAGAGCGTCTTCTCGGGTAAACGAGATGGTTGGCAGCTCGGGCAGGGGACTATCTTCTCGGACGTGATATATTTCCTTGAGGTGTCTCTTTCGCGAGGATCTGGATGTTCCTCCGCCTGCGAAACCTCCGTTTATCATGTGTACGTGTCTTTCGGGGGTTCGTGGGGTCGGTTCGGCCCGATCTTCGTTATCTCCTCGTCTCCTCTTCCTGGTCTCGTCTCCTTTCTCTGCTATGTATTTGTCGAGTCTTCCTTCTCTGGCTAGCTTTTCTATAACATTCTTTAGGTCGTGGCAGTCGTTAGTAGGATGGCCGTAGAGTTTGTGATATTCGCAGTATTCGGACCGATCTCTTCCTGCCCTTTTATGCTTCAGAGGCCTGGGTGGTGGGATCTTTTCGGTGTGGCACACTTCTCTGTAGATATCCACCAGAGAGACTCGGAGGGGGGTGTAGCTGTGGTACTTCCGTGGCCTGTCCGAGCTGGGTTCTTCTTTCTTTTTCTGTTCCCGATCTCGATCTCGGAATGAGTGGGTTGACTCCTTCCTGGAAGAGTCTCTTAGCTGGGAGGTTTCCTCCATGTTGATATTTTTCTGCCCGCTCTTGCACCTCGTATAAGGAGGTCGGGTATCGTTTGGATAGGGATTGGCTGAACGGTCCTTCTTTTAGGCCGTTCGTTAGTCCCATGATGGCTGCTTCAGTGGGCAAGTGTTGTATGTCCAGGCAGGCTTTGTTGAATCGCTCCATGTATTCTCGGAGAGTTTCTTGGTTACCTTGTTTGATCCCGAGTAGGCTGGGGCATGTTTTGCCTTATCCTTTTGAATAGAGAACCTTGTTAAGAATTTTTTGGTCAGGTCCTCAAAGCTGGAGATTGATCCTGGCGGCAGGTTGTCGAACCACTTCATGGCCGATCTTGTAAGAGTGGTAGGGAAGGCTTTGCATCGAATCGCGTCGGAGGCGTCGACTAGGTACATTCTGCTTCTGAAGTTGCTGAGGTGGTGGCTTGGATCGGTGGTGCCGTCGTAGAGGTCCATATCGGGCGGTTTGAAGTTTCGCGGTACCTTTTCTTTCATGATCTCTTGCGTAAAGGGATCATGATTGCCTTCGGGGGTGGTGCCGCGTTCCGTCCGATTTTTCAGGTTGGCCTCTATCTTTCGTAGTTTTTCTTCTAATTCTCTGCGTTTGCGAGCTTCCCTTCTTAGATCTTGTTCAGTTTCTTTCTGCTTCTTTATGTCTTCTTCGAGCTGTTTCAGCCGGTTTTGCTGCGCTTGTACTGCTTCAAGAATTTCTGAACCCCTTTCTTTTTCAGGATTTTGCTGATTTTTGTTTGAGAGCGATGTCTTTGTGCGATCCTGTTTGTTTCCTCCTGGAGTGCGCGGCGACAGAGGGCTGTCCGGTCTTTCTCCGGTGTCTACTTCCTCCTCTTGCTCTGATGTAGCGTGGTTATTGTTGGGAGGATCGTCCGCCATGGTAAAGGGATGACTTCCAGGTTCCCCGGCAACGGCGCCAATGTTCCGAGGGTTACCTGAAACGTGTAGCTCGGTCGTCTGGCAAGGCCCGAGGTGGGGGTCTGTGACCCGAACTGGTTGTGCTGAACGGCGGGGGGTTGTACCTGCAATGACACTCCGATGCTTAAGTTAGCATGGGTCCAAGCAGATACCAAGTAGAATTAGAGTATGAGTTATACCTGGGTGCTCCAGTGTATTTATAGTAGTTGGCCGTGATCATCCCTGGATAAGATATTCTTATCTTATCTTTATCTTTAGGGAGTTTTATCTTTATCTTTGTGGAACCGCCTTTCCCAGGCCTTTTCGGCCTCTAGGTTTTTGGGCTTCGCTCCTTTTGATGGGCCTTTTGCTTTGTTGGTCCGAGGTCCGACCTCAGGCGTAGGCCTTTGGGACGAGGTCGGACCTTCTGTGGTATAGCCGAGTTTAGGAGAGCTCGGTCAGGGTATGAACACTTCCTTTCCATCCTTTGAGCCATTCCTGCCCTATAATATCTTAAAACACTTAACATACATATCAAGGCATCTAATGGTAATAAGAGAAGATTAATAATAAGCAAATATAAGATCAAAGAAGCATGTTTTCAATCATAGCATAAAATCAGGAAGGAAAATGTAAAACATGCGAATTGTATGAATAAGTGAGTAAAGAGTTGATAAAAACCACTCAATTGAGCATAAGATAAACCATAAAATAGTGGTTTATCAGCCGACTTGAACATAAAACAACAATTCACTTTCGTAGAACATCCCCAAGCCAATGGACAAGCCGAAGCTGCGAACAAAGTCATATTGGCTGGGCTAAAACGAGGATTACAGGACGCAAAGGGAGCATGGGCTGAGGAGCTCCCACAAGACCTATGGGCATATCGAACAACGCCACATTCCACCACAAAGGAATCACCCTTCCGATTAGCGTATGGAATGGAGGCAATGATCCCAGTAAATATTGAGGAAGGGTCGCCTAGCGTGATCCACTATAGTGAAGAAGCCAACTCCCAACTTCAAAGGGAAGAACTCGACCTACTTCCAAAAGTCCAAGAAAGAGCTCGGATCAGGGAAGAAGCATTAAAACATCGAATGGCTTCAAGATACAATCAAAAGGTAGTATAGCAAGTTTTTGCTGAGAACGACCTCATTCTAATCTGAAATGACATCGGAACAACTCGATCTGGAGAAGGAAAGCTGGCAGCAAACTGGAAAGGACCCTACCGAGTCATAGAAGTACTTGGAAAGGGCTACTACAGACTATCCGAACTCAATGGGTGAGAGCTTCCTAGGTCATGGCACCCCTGCAACTTGAGAAGGTACTACAGTTAGGGATGATAAAGGATCTTAGGATAAGGCGCACTCTTTTTCCTGAAAAGTTTTTTTAATGAGGCGCAAAGCCAAGACCTACAAATCACCCGACTTAGAGGGATAAAGCTCCCACATGTATATATTTGCATTTTCTTTTGAATAAAATATGTTTAGATCTTCTACAAATGCTCAAGACGCATTAATCTGAAACATTCATCGTCCGATTATAAAGCTACAGATCGACAGAAAGTGAAAATCAAATTCATTACACGATCACGATAAAGACCAAAGATGAAAACCAAATTCATTAAAAGGTCGACCAAACGAGGGTTAAACCCAATCTCTACAAAATTGGCAAAGATGAAAACAGAATAATGCAAGAAGTTATGGAAAGTGATCCATAGAAAGGAGCTTACGAGGTCCTAATAAAATGGATTGCTAAAAAATAACTTAAAGACTGGCCGATATAAAGAAGTCAGACCAGTCGCAATAACCAAAGTTATAAGTAAATCCCTGGAAAGAGGTCTGGCCAGCCCTATAAAAGAGGATTACTATAACTTAGAAGGGCCCGACGTGATAAAGTCAGCCCAAAACATAAAAGTTATAAAAGTAATCCCTGAAAGAGACCTGAATAAGGTCCAAGAAAGAGGATTACAAAATAACTTAGAAGGGCCCGACGTGATAAAGTCGGCCCAAAACATAAATGTTATAAAAGTAATCCCTGAAAGAGACCTGAACAAGGTCCAAGAAAGAGGATTACAAAATAACTTAGAAGGGCTCGACGTGATGAAGTCGGCCCAAAACATAAAAGTTATAAAAGTAATCCCTGAAAGAGACCTAAACAAGGTCCAAGAAAGAGGATTACAAAAATAACTTAGAAGGGCCCGACATGATGAAGTTGGCTCAAAGCATAGAAGTTATAAAAGTAATCCTTGAAAGAGACTTGAACAAAAGTCCAAAAAAGAGGATTACAAAAAATAACTTAGAAGAGACCGACATGATGAAGTCGGCCCTAAACATAAAGCTACAAAAGTAATCCCTGAAAAAGACCTAAACAAGGTCCAAAAAAGAGGATTACTAACAACAACTTGGATAAAACCGACTTGACGAAATCGGAAACCTCAGCGTTATAAAAAGTAATTCCTAATAAAGACCTGAACAAAGTCCAAACAAAACGAATTGCTGGAAATAACATCAGGCAAAGGAATCAAGCCAACCCAAAGAGGTCAGACAACGAAAAAGTTCCAACACTCCCAAAACCTAGAAAGGTACCAAGATGAGTGCAGTCAGACATGATATAAAGACATAAAGTTATAATAATAGCAAGCTTCAGAGGCCACTAAAATCATCCCCAAAAGCTTGGAAACTACTTTTTTTTTCAAAATAAAGTTGCTAAACAAGCAACTAAAAGAGTGTCAACAGTCTGCAAACATCATTTACAAAATAAATAGTTTAAAAGCCCACAAGATGGGCTATCTACACAAGCAATTAGAAAATTCAGTTAACATCCGAAGGCTTCTCGGCAGCATCAACACAGGGTGAAGGAGGGCAAGTCTAGAGAGGCACTGCATCCACTGTCCCATCATCTCTATTCAAGATTCGGCAATCAGGATCTAATTCGAGATGAACGACCTCAGAGGAAGGAGCTAAAGAAGTCGACACAATAGAATCTTTGGCAGTAGGCTCAGAGAGAGGCTCAACATCTTCATCATCAGGATCGTCAGGGACAATCTTGCCATCCTTTACAACATTATCCAAACTGAATAGAGCAAGGTTGACCTCCGGGGCAAGAACCCAAACCTGCTCCTTCAAGTTCTCATAAGCAGCATTTACGCTGCCTACAAGGTGACCCTGGAGCTCGGAATAATCAACCGAGCTGACTCTAACTCCTCCCTGAGACGCATCACTTCCCGGTAGGTCGTGATGACAAGTCATCATATACCCATTTTTCAAGCTAATTTCACTTGTTTTGTTAGCATTTATGCACTTTCTTGCATCCTAAGTAAGTGATTTGGAGTGAAAATGCATAACTTCTCTAAATCAAGCAACCACCATGAAATCAATGTTAAATCATGAGGTTTAAGCTAATTTTAATTGAATTTTAATTGATTTATAAGCCTCTTGAATTTAGTGATACTTTGAGTGGTTGTTTTGGTTTATTGTAGGTGAAGAAAAGAAAAGAAAAGGAAAAGTGTGGCCTAAGAAGTGTAGCCCAAGGAAAGGAAAGTGTGGTCAAAGAGAAAGGAAGTGTGCCGCATGCAAAGGGGAGGCAATGTTTGCCCTCCACAAGGGCACACTGCCCTCTAGGAGGGCAACATAAGAAAACCAAGAAGAGAAGGCAACTCTGCCCTGCCCACTCCAGGGGCAGAGCACAATTTTGTGCCTTGGAATCAAGAAGAACAAAACCTTGCCCTGCCCTCCACAAGGGCAGAATCGGGCTCACTAAGGGGGAAATTCAAAGGAAAAATGTCACCCATGCATGCCACAAGAATCGAACACGGAACAAGGAAGAAGCAAGGAACTAAGGTTGAGTGCCGTGCCAAGAAACCAAGGAAAATTGAGTAGCGTGTGCGTCCGCCCAGATTCGAACACGGGACATCAAAGTTGGAAACACTGCCCTGCCCTCCGCGAGGGCAGGGCAGCATTTTGTTGGTGCATGGATCTGGCGCACCAAGAAACATTTCTGGCGCACCAAATCCCTCTCCTGGCAGCACCAGCGCGCACCACACTCATTCCTGGCAGCACCAATTTTTTCCGCCCTGCCCTCCGCGAGGGCAGGGCAGCATCCTATGCACCAAGGCAAATTCTGGCGCACCAATTCTTGATTCTGGCCGCACCAACAGCGCACCAAGGCAATTTCTGGCGCACCAACTTTTTCTGCCCTGCCCTTGGCGCGGGCAGGGCAGCATCCTGCGCATCAAGCTCGATCCTGGCCGCACCAAAGCCGCACCAACAAGCATCAATTTTCTGCCCTGCCCTCCACAAGGGCAGGGCAGCCTCCTGGGAGCAACTTCTCATGGGCCGAAAATGCAAATTAAATCCCCATTTTAATTCATTTCTTCACCAATTCAAAAGCCCATCCAAACCCAAAAATCCAAGAATAGAAAGTGTATAAATAGGAGTTAGTTTGATGTAATTAGGACCTTTACTTTGACTTTTAAACTTTTGACTTATTTTTGCACTCTCTTTGAGCTTGGAATTCTGCAACTTCTCTTGGTGACTCCACCGAGATTTCAGAGAATTGGGGAGGGGAATTGATCTCTCTTCTTCCTCATTCTTGCTAGAGCATTTTTAATTTCCTTGTTTTGAGTTTTGGGTGTGAGAAATTGAGGAAATTCTATCTCAATTCCCATTCAAATTCTCTTTTAATTCCTTTCTGCATAATTACAATCAATTTCAATTTCCTTTACTGCTTCTTCTTCAATTTCTTGTCAATTGCTTTGTGAACTTGGATCTAGGAAGGCAAATAGAGATCTAGGCTCTGCTACCTAGTCTCTTGAGACCTGAGACCCAATTTTACTTTTGGTTCTTCTGTGAACCTTGCTGCATTTCAATTTCAACTTCTGTTTGAATTATCATTGCTTCCAATTCAATTTCTGCTCTATTAATTGTTGCAATTTAATTTCTCTTTGTTTAGATTTTGCAATCCCAGTCCTCAAATCCCTTTTACATTCAAGCAATTTACATTTCTTGCCATTTAAGTTACTGCAATTTATATTTCTTGCACTTTAAGTTTCAGCCATTTACTTTCTTGTTATTTAAGATTCTGCAACATTTACTTTCCTGTTCTTTAATTTACTGCACTTATCCCTTTCCCCTTTACATTTACTGTCATTTACTTCCTGCTAAACACAAATCACTCAACCAAAGCTTGATTCGCTTGACTAAATCACCCACTAAACTAAAATTTCTCAATCCTTCAATCCCTGTGGGATCGACCTCACTCATGTGAGTTATTATTACTTGATGCGACCCGGTACACTTGCCGGTGAGTTTTGTGTTGGATCATTTTCCACACATCAAGTTTTTGGCGCCGTTGCCGGGGATTGAAATCGATTGACAATGATTAAGTGAAGTGGAGGTCTAGATTAAGCACTTTTTTTTTTGTTATTCTAATTCCTACTAACACACTAACTGTTTGAGAAATTGCCTCTATTAACTCACTAACAATTTATTTCAAATAACTGCACTTAATTTTCAAGCGTTGTTGTTTGGTCATCCTGATTGTTTGCATATCACAGGAAATCAAGTTTTTACAGAAAAAGGGTATCATGACATGAAGCCACCACTCATTACACTCATCAAGAACAATTGTTCTTATGACGGAAATCCATCGGAAGATCCTCAGCAGCACATATCCACTTTTCTAAAGACTTGTAATGCAGTCAAAACCGATGGTTCAGATCATGACACTTATAAGATCTTGTTATTCCCCTTCTCATTAAAGGGTGAAGCTGCACAATGGTTTGAAACTTTTCCCCAAGGAAGTATCACTAGTTGGGATGATTTGGTTACCAAATTTCTGGCCAAATTCACCTCATCTAGACGGATCATCCAGCTGAAAGAGGATGAACATTTATTCACACAAGGGGACGAAGAACCACTCTTTAAGGCCTGGGAAAGATACAAGAAAGCAACTGATAAAGTGGGCTTCCGAGCGTTCTATGAAGGATTGACCCCAGAAACAAGGAAAGCAGTGGACTATTTCTCAAATGGCCTACTCAAAGCAACAACAACTGCCCAAGGAATTGCAGACTTCAATGACAAAGGAGTCAACAACCAATATTCATTTGAGAAACCACAGAATGAAACCTCAGAAAAAGAAGTGATGAATATTGAAGGGGTGAATGCATTCAAGGACTTAAACAGACAAATGCACCCTCAACCACAGCAAAACATGGAGACATCTGCTGCAGTGAATGCCAAATTTCCACCATGGAGACCTCATTCCTATCTGAGAATGAGGGAGTCTCAACATCAAGAACAAGAAAGTTTCCACCAAGGCAACCTCATGACCACAAACAATCAACATCACACACCCACTAATACCACTCAAAGCCAACACTCACAACACAGATACTCCCAAACCCATCTCAACTGGAGAAGGAATGAGTACCAAAATCACAAACCAAGGGAATTCCATTACAACAACCCTAACCTCATAAACCATCAAAAACACCATTACAGCAATAACAGCCACTACATGCCACCACCGCACCCACCCTTCCCACCTTTAACATCTCATAACCAACCAACCTCACAAGACTCTCAGAGAATCACAAACTTGGAGATCCTAATAGAGAGAATGATGAAACACCAAGAGGAGACAACAAGGAACCAAGTGATGTTAATCAGAGGAATTGAAGAGCAGATAGCTCAACTGGCGAAGTATTTTGCAGAAATGGGTGAAAAGAAGGCAAATACTTTCACCAGAGCCATGGAAGACAAACTGGCTAACAACGAAGATGCTACAAAGAAGGAAGGATGGACAAGGATCATGGAGGACAACGAGAAAATACTGGACAAAGGATGTACCAGCCAAGAAGAACACAACAAGGAATTCTTTCAAGGAGAAATGGAGGATAGAACTAAGGAAAAACAGAAAGCCCCCACTGGAAAATTTTCACCAGGGGATCGAGTGATGATCAATATTCAAACCATGAAGGTGTTCCCACAGTTGTCTGAGCATTACATTGTGACTAAGATCCTTCCACAAGAATCTATAGAGGTCATCAAAGAGGAAACCGGAAGGAAGTTTACAGTAAAGAAAGACAAGCTAAGGCACTGTGATTTTCAACCTCCATGATCAGCAGAACAGAAGATGTCAAGCTAGTGACAATAAAAGAGCGCTTGTTGGGAGGCAACCCAACCTGAGGTAGTTTTCTTTTCATAGCTTTTCCAATAAAAATGTTGAGTAATTAATGTGGATTGCAAGGAGCTAAGTTTGGTGTTGCACACCAAAAACAATTTGAGGGAGAATGAAAATTTCTAAGTTTGGTGTTCCACCAAAAATATCATTTAAAAGCACGTTCTCACCTCTTGCATGATTCTAGCTCCAAGCAACCAAACACATTATTCAACTGTTGAATTATTTTCTAGCTTTAATTTCATTAACTTTTAGCAAGGATACATGGTTTCAAATATGGTTGACTTGTTGCATCTGAGGTAGTGGCAAACAATTAAGTTTGGTGTCCCTACACCAAACATCAATCATGGAACCACACTCAGTTTATGCATACTAACCATACAATTAAGGGCTTGAGAAGCAAGCAACTTTGAGGATTATGCAGGACATGAGTCAACAATTGAAGACATTATGCATTTTAACTCAAAGAGGACACAACAGAAGGAAAAATCAAAAGGCTGCAACTTCAAAGGTTGTATCTAAAACTTAATCCTTGCTGCTGTGAAATGTGCTGAATCTGGAAACCATTGTATGTCTTGCTAAAGTGTTTATCTAGCTGCAAGTGAAATTGTTTGTTAAAAATGCTAAATCTGCATAATGCATGTTATCCATCACTTTGCTTTAAATTTTGTCTTGTTTCCCATATGCTTAAATAAAAGAGTTTGGTTTGAATTGAAAAGTGAAATATCCAATGTTGCATAAGTATGAATGGAAGTTGGTGGTGGTATATGTGTTTGATTAAATGCATAACTCATGAAATAATTGTTGCATAATATCATTCTTATTCAATTGTGAGTTAGCTTGCTGTTACAAAGACTCTCATCAATAATGAAAAAGCCCTTGGTAACAAAAACAGAAAGAAAAGGGAAAGAAAAAGCCAAAATGGCAAGAAAAACAAAGAATAAAGGTTGGACACCAATAGCTTGGACCCTAGGACATATGCCTGTGGTGTTCTTGTACTAAGATCTGCTTAGATGAGTAAATTCTAAGGGGTATTTTAAAACCCGGTCACTTAGATCAACTGATTTGGGATGGCCAATTGAAAATCCACAATAAAGAGCAACTTAGATACAAAACATTTAGTTATCCAAAGAGATGCTGGGCATCAATGATCCTAGGAAGAATTAGTGAGCCAAGTGTCTGTGGTGGAGAGATGTTGAGTAAAAGAAAGAAACAAATAAAGCCAAAGGCTAATACTGCAACATTTGACACCAAACCTTCAAAAGAATAATAAGCTTGTTAAGCATTGTAAGCCAAGGAAAGTTAACAAGGGAGTAATTAAAAAGTGAGTCTTCTAACAGCAAGTCTAGCAAGCCTTTGATGAAAGATGTATATTATGTAACAGCAACAATAATTGAGTTATCATTGTCTGCATAATGACCCCATAGATTAAGTTCTGCTATCTGCCTAATAAGGATATGTGTTCTTTTCTTATTCATGTCATTTACTCTTATTTTGATGCTTGCTTGGGGACAAGCAAGATTTAAGTTTGGTGTTGTGATGACAAGTCATCATATACCCATTTTTCAAGCTAATTTCACTTGTTTTGTTAGCATTTATGCACTTTCTTGCATCCTAAGTAAGTGATTTGGAGTGAAAATGCATAACTTTTCTAAATCAAGCAACCACCATGAAATCAATGTTAAATCATGAGGTTTAAGCTAATTTTAATTGAATTTTAATTGATTTATAAGCCTCTTGAATTTAGTGATACTTTGAGTGGTTGTTTTGGTTTATTGTAGGTGAAGAAAAGAAAAGAAAAGGAAAAGCGTGGCCTAAGAAGTGTAGCCCAAGGAAAGGAAAGTGTGGTCAAAGAGAAAGGAAGTGTGCCGCATGCAAAGGGGAGGCAATGTTTGCCCTCCACAAGGGCACACAGCCCTCTAGGAGGGCAACATAAGAAAACCAAGAAGAGAAGGCAACTCTGCCCTGCCCACTCCAAGGGCAGAGCACAATTTTGTGCCTTGGAATCAAGAAGAACAAAACCTTGCCCTGCCCTCCACAAGGGCAGAATCGGGCTCACCAAGGGGGAAATTCAAAGGAAAAATGTCACCCATGCATGCCACAAGAATCGAACACGGAACAAGGAAGAAGCAAGGAACTAAGGTTGAGTGCCGTGCCAAGAAACCAAGGAAAATTGAGTAGCGTGTGCGTCTGCCCAGATTCGAACACGGGACATCAAAGTTGGAAACACTGCCCTGCCCTCTGCGAGGGCAGGGCAGCATTTTGTTGGTGCATGGATCTGGCGCACCAAGAAACATTTCTGGCGCACCAAATCCCTCTCCTGGCAGCACCAGCGTGCACCACACTCATTCCTGGCAGCACCAATTTTTTCTGCCCTGCCCTCCGCGAGGGCAGGGCAGCATCCTATGCACCAAGGCAAATTCTGGCGCACCAATTCTTGATTCTGGCCGCACCAACAGCGCACCAAGGCAATTTCTGGCGCACCAACTTTTTCTGCCCTGCCCTTGGCGCGGGCAGGGCAGCATCCTGCGCATCAAGCTCGATCCTGGCCGCACCAAAGCCGCACCAACAAGCATCAATTTTCTGCCCTGCCCTCCACAAGGGCAGGGCAGCCTCCTGGGAGCAACTTCTCATGGGCCGAAAATGCAAATTAAATCCCCATTTTAATTCATTTCTTCACCAATTCAAAAGCCCATCCAAACCCAAAAATCCAAGAATAGAAAGTGTATAAATAGGAGTTAGTTTGATGTAATTAGGACCTTTACTTTGACTTTTAAACTTTTGACTTATTTTTGCACTCTCTTTGAGCTTGGAATTCTGCAACTTCTCTTGGTGACTCCACCGAGATTTCAGAGAATTGGGGAGGGGAATTGATCTCTCTTCTTCCTCATTCTTGCTAGAGCATTTTTAATTTCCTTGTTTTGAGTTTTGGGTGTGAGAAATTGAGGAAATTCTATCTCAATTCCCATTCAAATTCTCTTTTAATTCCTTTCTGCATAATTACAATCAATTTCAATTTCCTTTACTGCTTCTTCTTCAATTTCTTGTCAATTGCTTTGTGAACTTGGATCTAGGAAGGCAAATAGAGATCTAGGCTCTGCTACCTAGTCTCTTGAGACCTGAGACCCAATTTTACTTTTGGTTCTTCTGTGAACCTTGCTGCATTTCAATTTCAACTTCTGTTTGAATTATCATTGCTTCCAATTCAATTTCTGCTCTATTAATTGTTGCAATTTAATTTCTCTTTGTTTAGATTTTGCAATCCCAGTCCTCAAATCCCTTTTACATTCAAGCAATTTACATTTCTTGCCATTTAAGTTACTGCAATTTATATTTCTTGCACTTTAAGTTTCAGCCATTTACATTCTTGTTATTTAAGATTCTGCAACATTTACTTTCCTGTTCTTTAATTTACTGCACTTATCCCTTTCCCCTTTACATTTACTGTCATTTACTTCCTGCTAAACACAAATCACTCAACCAAAGCTTGATTCGCTTGACTAAATCACCCACTAAACTAAAATTGCTCAATCCTTCAATCCCTGTGGGATCGACCTCACTCATGTGAGTTATTATTACTTGATGCGACCCGGTACACTTGCCGGTGAGTTTTGTGTTGGATCGTTTTCCACACATCAGGTCGTAACGTAGCTTTCTTTATGCCTCAATGTCGTGTCTTCAGCCAACTGTACAGAAGCCGCCAAGGCAACGGAACTAGCCTTTTCACTCTCCAACTCCTTCTCCAGCTTGGTCATTTTCACTTGGAGTTCCTCCTTCAAACCCTTCATTCTGTCAAATTCCCGCTTAGCCTCCTCTATAAAAGCCTTGGTAGTGTGAAGAGGAAGATTTTAGGTAGTTCGGTATAGGGCAGCTCTGATGACTTGCATCATTTACCCTTCTTTCTTGCATAAAGAAGACCATAAAAGAGCACAAATCTCATTTGATCAGTACAATTCATGCATTATTTGATGAATATTATGGTACACTACTTTGAGATGAGTTGTGCTAAATTGCAGGTGAAAAAGGCATCAAAAATGGGAAAAAGACAAACAAGAAGCTGGGCGTGTGAGATTGGCGAGTCACTTGGGGGCAAACGCCACAAAAATACACTGGCGTGGCACGCCAGGAGCTAAGCATGGCACGCCAGTACTAAATTCCAGAAGGGAGATCCAAGCATGCATGTGGGCATGGCACGCCAGGGGCTAGGCGTGGCACGCTTGTACAAAATTTCAGAGAGCAAAATGGAGGACACAAAAGGGGTATGGCACACCAGGTTGGGCGTGGCACGCCAATTCACTACCTCAAGAAGAATCTCCACTACGCCCATTGAGAGAGGGAGCTCTGTTGTACTTGATGGATTGATAATAGTGAAATTCTTATTCTCTTCATCTTCTCTTGATTTGCTAGAAGGAATTTCGTTCTTAATGCTTAGTGTTCAATTATCTTGGAAAAGAGATTGAATGCAATTGGGTTTCATGGGAACCTTGGGAAAGGAAACATGAAACTATGCTTGAAATTCCTTCTCACACTTGCATAGATTCTGGGTTTTGGTGATGGGATACGTGACATATAATCCCCCCTCTACCTGGACCTACAAGGTTGTGTGGTATAATCAGGGACCAAGAATATCTCTCTTCATGAGCAATTAGCCCAAGGAATTGGCCATTGATCAAGATCTGAGAGATTGAGTCACCAAGGGATTGGGGCTCAATCAATCAAGATTGCCAAGAGGTCAATGAGTTGCATGATTGAAGAAGATATAAGCTAGATTTGATCTACATAGACAACATCTCCCAATCTCAATGAATTCCCCCATTCTTATCTATCCATTTCTTTATAGCTTAATTTAACATTCAGTAATTCCCCATTCCCATTTACATTCAAGTCATTTATGATTCAGCACTTTACATTATGCAATTTCTATTTCTGCACTTTATTGCTTTTCTTTATATTCTAGTCATTTACATTTATGCCATTTACAATTCTGTACTTCACAATCTTATTGATCCGCTTGACTAATTAATCAATCAATTAAAACTGCTTGGATTTGCCAATCTCTGTGGATACGATCCCACTCTACTGTGGGTTATTACTTGGCGTTAATTTTGGTGCGCTTGCCAAAAGAACTGATTCACTAAATTTTTAAAAGGGGTAGTGAATTCTGGTCATCAAGCTCTCATATGTGCCATCTTAATGCTACTTCGAGTTATAAAATCTAAGTGATGAAGGAGAGAAACATCATCCATAGAGAGGGCATCATAAAGACCAATCTGCTGGTCAAAAAATCCAATGGGGTCAAAATCAGGCGCATCCAGATTGAAGGGTTCAACGGTTCGAGGTCTTTTGGAAGGAGGGATGGCCGTAGAAGAAACCACAGCAGCAGTAGAAGACTGTGGAGGATCCACTAAACGAACCCAAGGAGTAGGGATCATTCTCCTCAGGCTAGGGGAACTCAGCACAGACGGCTTCAATGAGACCTGAGCGGACCCTTCCTCATCCGTCTTGGTCGAGATGTTCTGAGCTGCAGTAGCCTTTCTCGCCTTTTTGAAAGCTTTCATCGCATCATTATTCTTGGCCATCTCTGTAAAATAAAACCAGTAGTTTTACAGACCAGGAAAGAAGAAGAAAGCAAAGTAAAAACAAGAAGCAATATATATCAAGTAAAACCCAATGCAGCTCGGACAAGGGAGGGGTCCCCCAAAGATTTTTTAATTTCCAAATGAGGAGGTTCCCCCCAAAGGTCCTCCAAAACTATTACAAAGGCCTGCTCAATCTCGTCGAGTATTTCCCACGTATATCGGGATACTACTACATTCTACTGCCAATGCAGAGGGAAGGATGGCTTATCATTCGCTTCCAGAAAAAGGGGCGAGTTCCCTCAACAGCTCGAACCCTGAAGAAATAATTCTTGAAGTCCCTAAAGGACTCGTCATACATGGTAAAAACCTTATGTCCTTGTGCATATCTAAAAGAAACCAACGAGGCTTTCTTTTTTGAAAAAATCCCAAGCTTAGTTAAAACAAACAAATAAAGGAAAAGAGTTTGAGAAGGGGTAACATCCAATTCTTGGCAAAGAAGCTGAAAAATCTTAACAAAGCCCCAAGAGTTCGGGTGAAGCTGGGACGGAGCTACATTACACGACCACAACAAAATCGGTCTCAAACAAAGTAAAGAGAAAAGTGATGTTGATGAGCGGATAATTTGTACGCTTTTTGGCATTGTTTTTAGTATGTTTTTAGTATATTTGGTTTTGTTTTTAGTATATTTTTATTAGTTTTTAGTTAAAATTCACTTTTCTGGAATTTACTATGAGTTTGTGTATTTTTCTGTGATTTCAGGTATTTTCTGGCTGAAATTGAGGGACCTGAGCAAAAATCTGATTCAGAGACTGAAAAGGACTGCAGATGCTGTTGGATTCTGACCTCCCTGCACTCGAAGTGGATTTTCTGGAGCTACAGAAGCCCAATTGGCGCGCTCTCAACGGCGTTGGAAATTAGACATCCTGGGCTTTCCAACAATATATGATAGTCCATACTTTGCCCTAGATTTGATGGCCCAAACCGGCGTTCAAAGTCACCTTCAGATTTCCCAGCGTTAAACGCCGGAACTGGCACCTAAATGGGAGTTAAACGCCCAAACTGGCATAAAAGCTGGCGTTTAACTCCAAGAAGAGTCTCTACACGAAAATGCTTCATTGCTCAGCCCAAGCACACACCAAGTGGGCCCGGAAGTGGATTTTTATGTCATTTACTCATCTCTGTACACCCTAGGCTACTAGTTCTCTATATATAGGACCTTTTACTATTGTATTTTCATCTTTCAATCTTAGAATCTTTTGATCATGTTTTTATGATTGAACCCTCTTTGGGAGGCTGGCCATTCGGCCATGCCTAGACCTTGTTCTTATGTATTTTCAACGGTGGAGTTTCTACACACCATAGATTAAGGTGTGGAGCTCTGCTGTACCTCGAGTATTAATGCAATTACTATTGTTCTTCTATTCAATTCCGCTTGTTCTTTGTCCAAGATATTCATTTGCACCCAAGAACATGATGAATGTGATGATTATGTGACACTCATCATCATTCTCACTCATGAACAAAGTGATTGACAACCACTCTTGTTCTACAAGCAAACGAGGCTCTAATGTTTATCTCTTGGATTCCTGATAACACGATGCATGGTTGATCGCCTGACAACCGAGCGCTCGCCTGACAAACGAGCCAGCCATTCCGTGAGATCAGAGTCTTCGTGGTATAGGCAAGAACTGATGGCGGAATTCAAGAGAATCCGGAAGGTCTAACCTTGTCTGTGGTATTCTGAGTAGGATTCAATGATTGAATGACTGTGACGTGCTTCAAACTCCTGAAGGCGGGGCGTTAGTGACAGACGCAAAAGAATCAATGGATTCTATTCCGGCCTGATCGAGAACCGACAGATGGATAGCCGTGCCGTGACAGGGTGCGTTGAACATTTCCACTGAGAGGATGGGAGGTAGCCACTGACAACGGTAAAACCCTTGCATAAGCTTGCCATGGAAAGGAGTAAGAAGGATTGGATGAAGACAGTAGGAAAGCAGAGAGACGGAAGGGACAGCATCTTCATGCGCTTATCTGAAGCTCTCACCAATGATATGCATAAGTATCTCTATCTTTATCTTTAAGTTTTATTCGTATATCATCTATACCCATTTGAGTCTGCCTGACTAAGATTTACAAGGTGACCATAGCTTGCTTCATACCAACAATCTCCGTGGGATCGACCCTTACTCGCATAAGGTTTATTACTTGGACGACCCAGTGCACTTGCTGGTTAGTTGTGCGGAGTTGTGATGGAGAGTTGAGATTGCAATGAGCGTACCATGTTGATGGCGCCATTGATGATCACAATTCCGTGCACCAAGTTTTTGGCGCCGTTGCCGGGGATTGTTTCGTGTATGGACAACTGACGGTTCATCTTGTTGCTTAGATTAGGTATTTTTCAGAATTCTTAAGAATGAGTTATAGAGTTTCATGATGATCTGTTGAAGTCTGGCTGGCTGTGAAGCCATGTCTAATCTTATTGGACCGAGGTTTCAACTGATCATCACAAGAGCTTGTTGATTTCTATCAATCTTGCTATTGGAGCAATGATCTGCTAAGGCTTGGCTGGCCATTGGCCATGTCTAGTGTTTTGGACCGAAGCTTTCTTTGAAAGCTTGGCTGGCTGTAAAGCCATGTCTGATTCCTGGACCGGAGTCTTAGACTAGCATTGCAATGATTCCTGGAATCCAAATTAAGAATTCTGAAACCTTTATTTTCTATTTCCATATAATTTTCGAAAAATCCAAAAAAAAAAATTTCAAAATCATAAAAACCAAAAATATTTTATGTTTCTTGTTTGAGTCTAGTGTCTCATCTTAAGTTTGGTGTCAATTGCATGCATTCATTCAAGTGTCTTAAGGATCTTCAAGTAATTCTTGATGATTTCTTACTCTGATCTTTGAATTCTCTTGACTTGAGTGTTTATGTGTCTCATATGCATTCTCATTAGTGTCAGTAGTATGCAAACTGCTAAGTTTGGTGTCTTGCATGCATTGTTATTTAGTTGCATTTTGATTATTCTTCATTATTAAAAATCCAAAAAAAAATTTTTAATTTGTGTCTTTTCAAGTCAATAATACAGAGAATTGAAGATTCAGAACATTCAGCAGAGGAATTGCACAGAAAAAGCTGGGCGTTCAAAACGCCCAGTGAAGAAGACAGACTGGCGTTTAAACGCCAGCCAGGGTGCCTGGCTGGGCGTTTAACGCCCAAAAGGGTAGAGTTTTGGGCGTTAAACGCCAGAATGTGCACCATTCTGGGCGTTTAACGCCAGGATGGCACAAGGGGGAGGATTTTGTTTTCAAATCAATTTTTTTCAAGTTTTCAAAGTTTTTCAAAATCAAATCTTTTTCAAATCATATCTTTTCAATCAAATGTTTTCAAAATCAATTTCTTTCCTTTTTTAAAGATACTTGCTATCAATTAATGATTTGATTCAACATTTCAAGTATGTTGCCTTTTCTGTTGAGAAAGGTTTAATGTTTGAATCATATCTTTTCTTGATAGCCAAGTTATTAATTTCAAATCTTTTTAAAATTGTTTTCAAATCATATCTTCTCAATCACATATTTTTTAAAACCAATCATATCTTCTTAACCTCATCTTTTTCAAAATAGTTTTCAATCAAATCTTTTTGATTTCTAATTTCAAAATCTTTTTCAAAAATTACTTGATCCCTTTCTCACTCTTGATTTTCGAAAATCAAATTAAAGTTTTTCAAAATGCTTTTAAAATCTTTTTAATTAATTTTCGAAAAAGCTCTTCCCTCTTCTCACAGCCTTCTATTTATGGAGTACCACTCCTCCTCAATGCACAATTCGAACTCTGTCTAACTAAGTTCGAATTCTTCCCCTTCTTCCTTCTATTTTTGTTTTTCTCTGACACCTCAAGGAATCTCTATACTGTGACATAGAGGATTCCACATTTTCTTGTTCTCTTCTCTTTCATATGAGCAGGAACAATGACAAAAGCATTCTTGTTGAAGCTGACCCTGAACCTAAAAGGACCTTGAAGCGAAAGCTAAGAGAAGCTAAGGCACAACTCTCTGTAGAGGACCTAACGGAAATCTTCAAAGAAGAAGGACCCATGGCAGCCGAAAACAACAACAATGCCAACAATGCAAGGAAGGTGCTGGGTGACTTTACTGCACCTACTCCCGACTTCTATGGGAGAAGCATCTCTATCCCTGCCATTGGAGCAAACAACTTTGAGCTTAAGCCTCAATTAGTTTCTCTAATGCAACAGAATTGCAAGTTCCATGGACTTCCATTGGAAGATCCTCATCAGTTTTTGGCTGAGTTCTTGCAAATCTGTGACACTGTCAAGACTAATGGGGTTGACCCTGAGGTCTACAGACTAATGCTATTCCCTTTTGCTGTAAGAGACAGAGCTAGGACATGGTTGGACTCACAACCTAAAGAAAGCCTGAACTCTTGGGAAAAGCTAGTCAATGCCTTCTTGGCAAAATTCTTTCCACCTCAAAAATTGAGTAAGCTTAGAGTGGAAGTCCAAACCTTCAGACAGAAGGATGGAGAATCCCTCTATGAAGCTTGGGAAAGATACAAACAACTGATCAGAAAGTGTCCCTCTGACATGCTTTCTGAATGGAGCATCATAGGTATTTTCTATGATGGTCTCTCTGAACTATCCAAGATGTCTTTGGATAGCTTTGCTGGAGGATCTCTTCATCTAAAGAAGACGCCTACAGAAGCTCAAGAGCTAATTGAAATGGTTGCAAATAACCAATTCATGTACACTTCTGAAAGGAATCCTGTGAACAATGGGACTAATCAGAAGAAAGGAGTTCTTGAGATTGATACTCTGAATGCCATATTGGCTCAGAATAAAATATTGACTCAACAAGTCAATTTGATTTCTCAAAGTCTGTCTGGAATGCAAAATGCACCAAGCAGTACTAAGGATGCTTCATCTGAAGAAGAAGCTTATGATCCTGAGAACCCTTCAATGGAAGAGGTGAATTACCTAGGAGAACCCTATGGAAACACCTATAATTCTTCATGGAGAAATCATCCAAATTTCTCATGGAAGGATCAACAGAGACCTCAACAAGGTTTCAACAACAATAATGGTGGAAGAAACAGGTTTAGCAATGGCAAGCCTTTTCCATCATCTCCTCAGCAACAGACAGAGAATTCTAAGCAGAACCCCTCTGACTTAGCAACTATGGTCTCTGATCTAATCAAAACCACTCAAAGTTTCATGACTGAAACAAGGTCCTCCATTAGGAATTTGGAGGCACAAGTGGGACAGCTGAGCAAGAAAGTCACTGAACTCCCTCCTAGTACCCTCCCAAGCAATACAGAAGAAAATCCAAAAGAAGAGTGCAAGGCCATCAACATGGCCGAATTTGGAGAGGAAGGAGAGACAGTGAACGCCACTGAGGAAGACCTCAATAGACGTCCACTGACCTCCACTGAGTTCCCCAATGAGGAACCATGGGAATCTAAGGCTCAAAATGAGACCATAGAGATTCCATTGGACTTACTTCTGCCTTTCATGAGCTCTGATGAGTATTCTTCCTCTGAAGAGGATGAGTATGTCACTGAAGAGCAAGTTGCTAAATACCTTGGAGCAATCATGAAGCTAAATGACAAGTTATTTGGAAATGAGACTTGGGAGGATGAACCTCCTTTGCTCACCAAAGAACTGGATAACTTGTCTAGGCAGAAATTACCTCAAAAGAGACAAGACCCTGGGAAGTTTTCACTACCTTGTACCATAGGCACCATGACCTTCAAGAAGGCTCTGTGTGACTTAGGGTCAAGTGTAAACCTCATGCCTCTCTCTGTAATGGAGAAGCTAGGGATCTTTGAGGTACAAGCTGCAAGAATCTCACTAGAGATGGCAGACAATTCAAGAAAACAAGCTTATGGACTTGTAGAGGATGTTCTGGTAAAGATTGAAGACCATTACATCCCTGCTGATTTCATAATCCTAGAGACTGGGAAATGCATGGATGAATCCATCATCCTTGGCAGACCCTTCCTAGCCACAGCAAAGGCTGTGATTGATGTTGACAGAGGTGAACTGATCATTCAAGTGAATGAAGAATCCTTTGTGTTTAAGGCTCAAGGATACCCCTCTGTCACCATGGAGAGGAAGCATGAAGAGCTTCTCTCAAATCAGAGTCAAGCAGAGCCCCCACAGTCAAACTCTAAGTTTGGTGTTGGGAGGCCACAACCAAACTCTAAGTTTGGTATTGAACCCCCACATTCAAACTCTAAGTTTGGTGTTGGGAGGTTCCAACATTGCTCTGAGAAAATATGAGGCTCCATGAGAGCCCTCTGTCAAGCTACTGACATTAAAGAAGCGCTTGTTGGGAGGCAACCCAATGTTATATTTTATCTACTTTCTTTTGTTATTTTATGTTTTTCGTAGGTTGATGATCATGAGAAGTCACAAAATCAATTGAAAAAGCAAAAACAGAATGAAAAACAGGAAGAAAAACAGCACACCCTGGAGGAAGAACCTACTGGCGTTTAAACGCCAGTAAGGCTAGCAGGTGGGCGTTTAACGCCCAGTCTGGCACCATTCTGGGCGTTTAACGCCAGAAAGGGGCACCAGACTGGCGTTAAACGCCAGGAAGGGGCAAGAACCTGGCGTTAAACGCCAGAAATGGGCACCAGCTCGGCGTTTAACGCCAGAATTGGCTCAAAACGTGATTTTGCATGCCATTTGGTGCAGGGATGACTTTTCCTTGACACCTCAGGATCTGTGGACCCCACAGGATCCCTACCTACCCCACCACCCTCTTTTTTCTTCACCCATTCACCAATCACTTCCATACCTCTTCCCCAAAAACCCTTCACCTATCAAATCCCATCTTCTCTTCACCACTCACATCCATCCTTCATAAAACCCCACCTACCTCACCCTTCAAATTCAAACCACTTTCCCTCCCAAGCCCACCCATACATGACCGAACCATGAGCCCCCCCTCTCCTATATAAACCCTTCTTCACTCCTTCATTTTCACACAACCTAAACACCACTTCTCTCCCTCTTTGGCCGAACACAAAGCCATCCCCTTCTTCCTCATTTCTTCTTCTTCTACTCTTTTCTTTCTTCTTTTGCTCGAGGACGAGCAAACCTTTTAAGTTTGGTATGGTAAAAGCATTGATTTTTATTTTTCCATAACCATTTATGGCATCCAAGGCCGGAGAAACCTCTAGAAAGAGGAAAGGGAAGGCAAAAGCTTCCACCTCCGAGTCATGGGAGATGGAGAGATTCATCTCAAGGGTGCATCAAGACCACTTCTATGAAGTTGTGGCCTTGAAGAAGGTGATCCCCGAGGTCCCTTTTTCACTCAAAAAGAGTGAATATCCGGAGATCCGACATGAGATCCGAAGAAGAGGTTGGGAAGTTCTCACCAACCCCATTCAACAAGTCGGAATCTTGATGGTTCAAGAGTTCTATGCCAATGCATGGATCACCAAGAACCATGATCAAAGTGTGAACCCGGATCCAAAGAATTGGCTTACTATGGTTCGGGGGAAATACTTGGATTTTAGTCCGGAAAATGTAAGGTTGGCATTCAACTTGCCTATGATGCAAGGAGATGAACATCCTTACACTAGAAGGGTCAACTTTGATCAAAGGTTGGACCAAGTCCTCACTGACATTTGTGAAGAGGGCGCCCAATGGAAGAGAGATGCAAGAGGGAAGCCGGTTCAATTAAGAAGGCATGACCTCAAACCCGTGGCTAGAGGATGGTTGGAGTTTATTCAACGCTCAATCATTCCCACTAGTAACCGGTCCGAAGTTACTCTAGACCGGGCCATCATGATTCATAGCATCATGATTGGAGAAGAAGTGGAAGTTCATGAGGTTATAGCCCAAGAACTCTATAAGGTGGCGGACAAGTCCTCCACCTTGGCAAAGTTAGCCTTTCCTCACCTCATTTGTCACCTCTGTTATTCAGTTGGAGTTGACATAGAGGGAGACATCCCCATTAATGAGGACAAGCCCATCACTAAGAAAAGGATGGAGCAAACAAGAGACCCCTCTCATCATGAGATCCCTGAGATGCCTCAAGAGATGCACTTTCCTCCACAAGACTATTGGGAGCAACTAAACACCTCCCTAGGAGAACTGAGTTCCAACATGGGACAACTAAGGGTGGAGCACCAAGAACACTCCATTCTCCTCCATGAAATTAGAGAAGATCAAAGAATCATGAGAGAGGAGCAACAAAGACAAGGAAGAGACATTTAGGAGCTCAAGCACTCCATAAGACCTTCAAGAGGAAGAACAAGCCGCCATCACTAAGGTGGACCCGTTCTTTAATCTCCTTGTTCTTTATTTTCTTGTTTTTCGAAAATTTATGCTTTATGTTTGTCCATGTTTGTGTCTTATGATCATTAGTGTCTTAGTGTCTATGCCTTAAAGATATGAATGTCCTATGAATCCATCACCTTTCTTAAATGAAAAATGTTTTAATCACAAAAGAACAAGAAGTACAGGATTTCGAATTCATCTTTAAAACTAGCTTAATTAGTTTGATGTGGTGGCAATACTTTTTGTTTTCTGAATGTATGCTTGAACAGTGCATATGTCTTTTGAATTTGTGGTTCATGAATGTTGGATCTTGAAAGAATGATGAAAAAGGAGACATGTTACTGAGGATCTGAAAAATCATAAAAATGATTCTTGAAGCAAGAAAAAGCAGTGAACACAAAAAAAAAAGAGAAGGAGAAAAAAAACGAAAAAGAAAAAAGGGGAGAAAGAAAAAGAAAAGAAAAAAGAAAGAAATAAAGTTGTGATCCAAGGCAAAAAGAGTGTGCTTAAGAACCCTGGACACCTCTAATTGGGGACTTTAGCAAAGCTGAGTCACAATCTGAAAAGGTTCACCCAATTATGTGTCTGTGGCATGTATGTATCCGGTGGTAATACTGGAAGACAGAGTGCTTTGGGCCACGGCCAAGACTCAATAAGTAGCTGTGTTCAAGAATCATCATACTTAACTAAGAGAATCAATAACACTATCTGGATTCTGAGTTCCTAAAGAAGCCAATCATTCTGAATTTCAAAGGATAAAGTGAGATGCCAAAACTGTTCGGAGGCAAAAAGCTACTAGTACCGCTCATCTAATTTGGAGCAAAGTTTCATTGATAATTTGGAGTCTATAGTATATTCTCTTCTTTTTATCTTATTTGATTTTCAGTTGCTTGGGGACAAGCAACAATTTAAGTTTGGCGTTGTGATGAGCGGATAATTTGTACGCTTTTTGGCATTATTTTTAGTATGTTTTTAGTATATTTGGTTTTGTTTTTAGTATATTTTTATTAGTTTTTAGTTAAAATTCACTTTTCTGGACTTTACTATGAGTTTGTGTGTTTTTCTGTGATTTCAGGTATTTTCTGGCTGAAATTGAGGGACCTGAGCAAAAATCTGATTCAGAGACTGAAAAGGACTGCAGATGCTGTTGGATTCTGACCTCCCTGAACTCGAAGTGGATTTTCTGGAGCTACAGAAGCCCAATTGGCGCGCTCTCAACGGCGTTGGAAAGTAGACATCCTGGGCTTTCCAGCAATATATGATAGTCCATACTTTGCCCAAGATTTGATGGCCCAAACCGGCGTTCAAAGTCACCTTCAGATTTCCCAGCGTTAAACGCCGGAACTGGCACCTAAATGGGAGTTAAACGCCCAAACTGGCATAAAAGCTGGCGTTTAACTCCAAGAAGAGTCTCTACACGAAAATGCTTCATTGCTCAGCCCAAGCACACACCAAGTGGGCCCGGAAGTGGATTTTTATGTCATTTACTCATCTCTGTACACCCTAGGCTACTAGTTCTCTATATATAGGACCTTTTACTATTGTATTTTCATCTTTCAATCTTAGAATCTTTTGATCATGTTTTTATGATTGAACCCTCTTTGGGAGGCTGGCCATTCGGCCATGCCTAGACCTTGTTCTTATGTATTTTCAACGGTGGAGTTTCTACACACCATAGATTAAGGTGTGGAGCTCTGCTGTACCTCGAGTATTAATGCAATTACTATTGTTCTTCTATTCAATTCCGCTTGTTCTTTGTCCAAGATATTCATTTGCACCCAAGAACATGATGAATGTGATGATTATGTGACACTCATCATCATTCTCACTCATGAACAAAGTGATTGACAACCACTCTTGTTCTACAAGCAAACGAGGCTCTAATGTTTATCTCTTGGATTCCTGATAACACGATGCATGGTTGATCGCCTGACAACCGAGCGCTCGCCTGACAAACGAGCCAGCCATTCCGTGAGATCAGAGTCTTCGTGGTATAGGCAAGAACTGATGGCGGCATTCAAGAGAATCCGGAAGGTCTAACCTTGTCTGTGGTATTCTGAGTAGGATTCAATGATTGAATGACTGGGACGTGCTTCAAACTCCTGAAGACGGGGCGTTAGTGACAGACGCAAAAGAATCAATGGATTCTATTCCGGCCTAATCGAGAACCGACAGATGGATAGCCGTGCCGTGACAGGGTGCGTTGAACATTTCCACTGAGAGGATGGGAGGTAGCCACTGACAACGGTGAAACCCTTGCATAAGCTTGCCATGGAAAGGAGTAAGAAGGATTGGATGAAGACAGTAGGAAAGCAGAGAGACGGAAGGGACAACATCTTCATGCGCTTATCTGAAGCTCTCACCAATGATATGCATAAGTATCTCTATCTTTATCTTTATGTTTTATTCGTATATCATCTATACCCATTTGAGTCTGCCTGACTAAGATTTACAAGGTGACCATAGCTTGCTTCATACCAACAATCTCCGTGGGATCGACCCTTACTCGCGTAAGGTTTATTACTTGGACGACCCAGTGCACTTGCTGGCTAGTTGTGCGGAGTTGTGATGGAGAGTTGAGATTGCAATGAGCGTACCATGTTGATGGCGCCATTGATGATCACAATTCCGTGCACCAGATGTCCAACTGGCTGAAAAAATAGTCGTAAGCATAAAAGAAAGGGCGCTCCCCCTGGGTCAGGACAGGGAAGCAAACCCTCTCCTCGGAGTCAGGTGCCACCAATTCATAATTCCTCTCTTGATCTCTACTCTTACGGAGACGGTGATGTTTTCTAAGCTCCACACAGAATTCAGCATTTACCACAGAAACACACATCAAAACAAGGGAGTCCAACCAATCGGACATCCCCTCAGGGACCTTAGAGGACGTCTCTACAATATTTTTGCGAGAGGACATGGCTAACTAGTCCTACAAACAAGAAAAGGAGATTGGATTACTAAAAAACATCTCGGACGAAATCAAAACAACTCAGCCAACATAGTCCAGCACAGTACAAGCAGCAAAAGGAAACCCCAGGACCCACACCAAAAAGATCCAGGGGCATCCTTTGGAGTCAATCAGGGTACAAGGATTCAGGAAAATCTACAAGACTAACGTCCCAACAAAACTCGCAGCAAAGACAAAGAGAAACCCTTTCTCAGAAAAAGCAACATCCCAAAAAGAAAAGAAAGTCATTACCCCAGAAAGCCATCCAAATAGCTACCTTCCAAATTCACAGTCTTAGCTTATCAACAAACAAAAAGCAAAACAACACGAAGAAAATCAAAATGAGTCGTCAAAAGAAAGGGTTCTTTTACGGGATTCATCAGCAAAGAAAGCTATCAGCATGACAAAAAATATCAAAGGAGCAATCTTCCGGGAAAAACAAACAGTATGAACCCTAGAATACAGAGGAACCATTTCAAAAGCAAGAAAAACCCCCGAACAGTAAACAAGCAGGCGCACAGTGATACAAAAAGATTCAGATTTTCCAGCATGCACTTCAAGAGAAAAATCGAAACTTTATCAAAAATTGAAGGCAAAACAACGAAAGAGAAAGTAAAACCAACCTGGAGAAAAGAGAAAAAGCTCTGAAGAAAGGCGAAAGTGGTGCACGAATTTGCAATCCGTACAACTAACCAGCAAGTGCACTGGGTCGTCCAAGTAATACCTTACGTGAGTAAGGGTCGATCCCACGGAGATTATTGGTTTGAAGCAAGCGATGTTTATTTTATTAATCTTAATCAGGATACCAATAGAGTTCTTTAGCCTCGTATAAAGTAAAAAGGGCATAAAATAAATAGTTGTTACTTGTTGTGCAGTAATGGGAAATATGTTGGAGTTTTGGAGATGCTTTGTCCTTTGAACTTCAACTCTTCCTTGAAATCCTTCAACACACGCAAGGCTCCTTCCATGGCAAGCTCTATGTAGGGTGTCACCGTTGTCAATGGCTACTTCCCATCCTCTCAGTGAAAACGTTCCTATGCTCTGTCACAGCACGGCTAATCATCTGTCGGTTCTCAATCAGGTTGGAGTAGAATCCATTGATTCTTTTGCGTCTGTCACTAACGCCCAGCCTTCAGGAGTTTGAAGCTCGTCACAGTCATTCAATCCCAGAATCCTACTCGGAATACCACAGACAAGGTTTAGACTTTCCGGATTCTCATGAATGCCGCCATCAATCCGGCTTATACCACGAAGATTCTGATTAAGGAATCTAAGAGATACTCATTCAATCTGATGTAGAACGGAGATGGTTGTCAGGCACACGTTCATGGATTGGGGAAGGTGATGAGTGTCACGGATCATCACCTTCTCCATAATTAAGCGCGAATGAACATCTTAGATAAGAACAAGCGTGTTTGAATGGAAAATAAAGGAATTGTATTAATTCATCGAGACGCTGCAGAGCTCCTCACCCCCAACAATGGAGTTTAGAGACTCATGCCGTCAAAAAGTATGTAATTCAGATCTGAAAATGTCATGAGGTACAGAATAATTCTCTAAAAGTTGTTTAAATAGTAAACTAGTAACCTAGGTTTACAGAATGTGAGTAAACTAAGATAATTGGTGCAGAAATCCACTTCTGGGGCCCACTTGGTGTGTGCTGGGGCTGAGACTAAAGCTATCCACGAGTAGAGGCTTTTCTTGGAGTTGAACTCCAAGTTATGACGTGTTTTGGGCGTTCAACTCCGGATCATGACGTTTTTCTGGCATTTAACTCCAGACAGCAGCATGTACTTGACGTTCAACGCCAAGTTACGTCGTCTATCTTCGCGCAAAGTATGGACTATTATATATTGCTGGAAAGCCCTGGATGTCTAATTTCCAACGCCGTTGAGAGAGCGCCAATTGGACTCCTGTAGCTCCAGAAAATCCATTTCGAGTGCAGGGAGGTCAGGATCCAACAGCATCAGCAGTCCTTTTTCAGCCTAAGTCAGATTTCTGCTCAGCTTCCTCAATTTCAGCCAGAAAATACCTGAAATCACAGAAAAATACACACACTCATAGTAAAGTCCAGAAATATGATTTTTGCTTAAAAACTAATAAAATTCTATTAAAAACTAATAAAAACATACTAAAATCTACATGAAATTACCCCCAAAAAGCGTATAAAATATCCGCTCATCACAACACCAAACTTAAACTGTTGCTTGTCCTCAAGCAACTAGATAAATAAAATAGGTTTTAACAGAAATTAAGAAGTAATAATATTTTAGAGTTTTTAAATGAAGCTCAGATTCTTATTGGATGAGCGGGGCTTGTAGCTTTTTGTTTCTGAATAGTTTTGGCATCTCCCTTTATCCCTTGAATTTCAGAATGGTTGGCATCCATAGGAACTCAGAATTCAGATAGTATTATTGATTCTCCTAGTGTAGTATGTTGATTCTTGAACACAGTTATTTTATGAGTCTTGGCCGTGGCCCTAAGCACTTTGTTTTCCAGTATTACCACCGGATACATAAATGCCACAGACACATAATTGGGTGAACCTTTTCAGATTGTGACTCAGCTTTGCTAGAGTCCCCAATTAGAGGTGTCCAGAGTTCTTAAGCACACTCTTTTGCTTTGGATCACGACTTTAACCACTCAGTCTCAAGCTCTTCACTTGGACCTGCATGCCACAAGCACATGGTTAGGGACAGCTTGATTTAGCCGCTTAGGCCTGGATTTATTTCCTTGGGCCCTCCTATCCATTAATGCTCAAAGCCTTGGATCCTTTTTACCCTTGCCTTTTGGTTTTAAGGGCTATCGGCTTTTTCTGCTTGCTTTTTCTTTCTCTCTTTTTGGCATTTTTTTTTTCGCAAAAATTTTTTTTTTTCACTGCTTTTTCTTGCTTCAAGAATCAATTTCATGATTTTTCAGATCATCAATAACATTTCTCTTGTTCATCATTCTTTCAGGAGCCAACAATTTTAACATTCATAAAATTCAATATCAAAAATATGCACTGTTCAAGCATTCATTCAGAAGACAAAAAGTATTGCCACCACATATAAATAATTAGAATTTTCCTTATTAAGAACTCGAAAAAATTAAATTGCCTCTTTATTCTACAAATCTACTATTTTATTCATGTTTGATGATGATGAGAAAAATAAGTTATAACTTAATTGGAAATAAAGCCAAAATAGATATGCTAATTACTACTACTCCTATATAAATTCTAAGGTAAAATCCTATAATAATACTATCACAGAGTTAAAGCTAGAATTAGAACTTAACAACCTGTATTTTGGGAAGTGGATGTTCCTCTAGTCTGTGGGGTGCCTTCAAGAATTAATTTCTGACGCTTCAGCTCCCTTAAGTTCACATCCTTGCTCTTCCTGTTCTCTTAGGTGCCATGATCTTAATGAGTTTTACCTCAGTGATCATGGCAAATCACACCAAACTTAGAGGTTTGCTTGTCCTCAAGCAAAAGAAAGGAAAGGAGAGGAGTAGAAGGAGAGGCAGTTTCGAAAAAAAGATAAGATGAGTTGAAAAAGATATGAGAAGAAATTAAAAAGATTTGAAAAAGAATTGGATTGGAAAAAAGATTTGTGTTTATGAATTAAGATAAATTTTATATTTTTGAAAAACGGGATTTTAGAAATTAGGGTTCTTAGAAAACTAATTTGATTTTGAAGGATGATATTTTGAAACATGTTTATGCAAGAAATCATGAATTGAAACATAAAAATTAAAAAATTTGTGAAGAAAAACGAATTTTACCTCCTCCCCACCATCCTGGCGTTAAACGCCCAAACGATGCATGTTTTGGGCGTTTAACGCCCAAATGCGGCTTCTCCTGGGCGTTCAACGCCCAGCTGATGCTTCTTTCTGGCGTTGAACGCCAGGAAGTCCTTTGTCACTGGGCGTTTTTCTGAACGCCCAGGATGCTAACAATCTGGCGTTAAACGCCCAGAAGGTGCTTCTTTCTGGCGTTCAACGCCCAGAAGATGCTCCTTTCTGGCGTTTAACACCCAGATGGCTACCCTTACTGGCGTTGAACGCCCAGTGGGTGCTTCTTTTGGGCGTTCAACGCCCAAAATGTTTCTTACTGGCTTTTTCACGCCAGTGAACCTCCAAATTTCCCTGTAACTCTGTGAATTCAATCAATTGCTATTTTTTACCCTTTGAAGATACTTGGACACATACCTGTAAAAAAAGGAAATTTATCTAATTAGTAAATAAACTTTGTAAATAGCTGGGTTGCCTCCCAGCAAGCGCTTCTTTATTGTCTTTAGCTGGACTACCACTGAGCTCTAATCAAGTCTCAGTTTTGAGCATTCTTGCTCGAAGTTACTTTCAAGATAATGTTTCATTCTCTGTCCATTAACAATGAACTTTTTGTTAGAGTCATTATCCTGAAGCTCTACGTATCCATATGGTGATACACTTGTAATTACATATGGACCTCTCCACCGGGATTTTAATTTCCCAGGGAATAATTTGAGCCTAGAATTAAATAGCAGAACTTTCTGCCCCGGCTCAAAGACTCTGGATGACAATTTCTTATCATGCCATCTTTTCACTTTCTCCTTGTAAATTTTTGCATTCTCGAAAGCATTGAGTCTAAATTCCTCTAGCTCATTTAGCTGGAGTAAACGTTTTTCTCTAGCTAACTTGGCATCAAGGTTCAGGAATCTGGTTGCCCAGTAGGCCCTGTGTTCCAGTTCCACTGGCAAGTGACATGCCTTTCCATACACAAGCTGGTATGGAGAGGTCCCTATAGGGGTCTTGAATGCTGTTCTGTATGCCCACAGAGCATCATCCAAGCTCCTTGCCCAATCCCTTCTACGGTTAATTACTGTCCGTTCCAGGATTCTTTTGAGTTCTCTATTTGAGACTTCAGCTTGCCCATTAGTCTGTGGGTGATATGGAGTAGCTACCCTGTGGCTAACTCCATAACGAACCAAAGTAGAGTAAAGCTGTTTATTACAGAAATGAGTGCCCCCATCACTGATTAATACTCTAGGGGTACCAAATCTGCTGAAGATGTGTTTCTGGAGGAATTTTAACACTGTTTTAGTGTCATTAGTGGGTGTTGCAATAGCCTCCACCCATTTGGATACATAATCCACTGCCACCAGAATATAAGTGTTTGAGTATGATGGTGGGAAAGGTCCCATGAAGTCAATGCCCCATACATCAAACAACTCAATCTCCAAGATCCCTTGTTGAGGCATGGCATAACTGTGAGGTAGATTGCCAGATCTTTGGCAACTGTCACAATTAAGCACAAACACTCGGGAATCTTTATAGAGAGTAGGCCAGTAGAAGCCACTTTGGAGGACTCTTGTGGCTGTTCGCTCACTTCCAAAATGTCCTCCATACTGTGATCCATGGCAATGCCAAATGATCTTCTGTGCTTCTTCTTTAGGCACACATCTACGGATTACTCCGTCTGCACATCTCTTAAAGAGATACGGCTCATCCCAAAGATAATACTTTGCATCTGTGATCAGCTTCTTTGATTGCTGTCTACTGTACTCTTTGGGTATGAATCTCACTGCCTTGTAGTTTGCAATGTCTGCAAACCACGGCACTTCCTGGATGGCAAAGAGTTGCTCATCCGGAAAGGTTTCAGAGATCTCAGTGAGAGGGAGGGACGCCCCTTCTACTGGTTCTATTCGGGACAGGTGATCTGCTACTTGATTCTCTGTCCCTTTTCTGTCTCTTATTTCTATATCAAACTCTTGCAGAAGCAACACCCATCTTATAAGTCTGGGCTTTGAATCCTGCTTTGTGAGTAGATATTTAAGAGCAGCATGATCAGTATACACAATCACTTTTGATCCTACTAAATAGGATCTGAATTTGTCAATGGCGTAAACCACTGCAAGTAGCTCTTTTTCTGTGGTTGTGTAATTCTTCTGTGCGTCATTTAAAACACGGCTGGCATAGTAAATGACGTGCAGAAGCTTGTCATGCCTTTGTCCCAACACTGCACCAATGGCATGGTCACTGGCATCACACATCAATTCAAATGGTAGTGTCCAGTCTGGTGCAGAGATGATTGGTGCTGCAACCAATTTAGCTTTCATAGTCTCAAATGCCTGCAGACACTCTTTATCAAAGATAAATGGCGTGTCAGCAGCTAGCAAGTTGCTCAGAGGTTTGGCAATTTTTGAAAAATCCTTTATAAACCTCCTGTAGAATCCTGCATGCCCCAGAAAGCTTCTGATTGCCTTAACATTGGCAGGTGGTGGTAGTTTTTCAATTACCTCTACCTTAGCTTGATCCACCTCTATCCCCTTGTTCGAGATTTTGTGCCCAAGGACAATTCCTTCAGTCACCATAAAGTGACACTTTTCCCAGTTTAAAACCAGGTTAGTCTCTTGGCATCTCTTTAGAACAAGTGCTAAATGGTTAAGGCAGGAGCTGAATGAGTCTCCAAACATTGAAAAGTCATCCATGAAGACCTCCAGAAATTTTTCCACCATATCAGAGAAAATTGAGAGCATGCATCTCTGAAAGGTTGCAGGTGCATTACACAGGCCAAATGGCATCCTTCTGTATGCAAATACTCCAGATGGGCATGTGAATGCCGTTTTCTCCTAATCCTGGGGATCTACTGCAATTTGATTATAACCTGAATATCCATCCAGGAAGCAGTAGTATTCATGACCTGCTAGTCTTTCTAACATCTGGTCTATGAATGGTAAAGGAAAATGATCCTTTCTGGTAGCTGTATTGAGCCTTCTGTAATCAATACACATACGCCACCCAGTAACTGTTCTTGTAGGAACCAGTTCATTTTTTTCATTATGAACCACTGTCATGCCACCTTTCTTAGGGACGACTTGGACAGGGCTCACCCAGGGGCTGTTAGAAATAGGATAAATAATCCCAGCCTCTAGTAATTTAGTGACCTCTTTCTGCACTACTTCCTTCATGGCTGGGTTCAGCCGCCTTTGTGGTTGAACCACTGGCTTGGCGTCACCCTCCAGTAAGATCTTGTGCATGCATCTAGCTGGGCTAATACCCTTAAGATCACTGATGGACCACCCAAGAGCTGTCTTGTGTGTCCTTAGCACTTGAATTAGTGCTTCCTCTTCCTGTGGCTCTAAGGTAGAGCTTATGATTACAGGAAAGGTATCACCTTCTCCCAAGAATGCATATTTTAGGGAAGGTGGTAATGGTTTGAGCTCGGGTTTAGGAGGTTTCTCCTCTTCCTGAGGGATTTTTAGAGGTTCTACTATTTTCTCTGACTCCTCCAGATCAGGCTGAACGTCTTTAAAGATGTCCTCTAGCTCTGATTCGAGACTCTCAGCCATATTGACCTCTCTTACCAGAGAGTCAATAATATCAACACTCATGCAGTCATTTGGGGTGTCTGGATGTTGCATGGCTTTGACAACATTCAACTTGAACTCCTCCTCATTGACTCTCAAGGTTACTTCCCCTTTTTGGACGTCAATGAGGATTCGGCCAGTTGCTAGGAAAGGTCTTCCTAGAATGAGAGTTGCACTCTTGTGCTCCTCCATTTCCAGCACCACAAAGTCAGTAGGAAAGGCAAATGGCCCAACCTTGACAATCATGTCCTCGATAACGCCTAATGGGTATTTAATGGAGCCATCAGCAAGTTGAAGACATATCCTGGTTGGTTTGATTTCTTCAGTTAAACCAAGCTTTCTGATAGTAGATACAGGTATTAGGTTGATACTTGCCCCAAGATCACATAAAGCTTGCTTGGTGCAAGTGCCCTCTAATGTGCATGGTATCATAAAGCTCCCAGGATCTTTAAGCTTCTCAGGTAAGCTTTTCAGAATGACTGCACTGCATTCTTCAGTGAGGTAAACTTTTTCAGTTTCCCTCCAATCCTTTTTATGACTTAAGATCTCTTTCATGAACTTAGCATAAGAGGGTATTTGCTCAAGTGCTTCTGCAAACGGAATCTTTATTTCAAGAGTCCTGAGATAGTCTACAAAGCGGGCAAATTGCTTATCCTGTTCCGCTTGGCGGAGTTTTTGAGGATAAGGCATTTTGGCTTTGTATTCCTCAACCTTAGTTGCTGCAGGTTTATTACCTACAGAAGTGGGTTGGGAAGCCTTTTTAGAAGGGTTGTTATCAGCACTTGTATGTGACTGATTCCCTACTGGTATTTGAATGCCAGTGGTGGGAGCTGGAGTGGCGTTAGACGCCACTTCCTTGTTTGTTACTGGCGTTTGAACGCCAGAACCATGCTCCCTTTGGGCGTTCAACACCGGATTCATGCTTGTTTCTGGCGTTGAACGCCAGGAATGAGCATGGTCTGGGCGTTCAGCGCCAGCTTTATTCCTCTCTGGGCTCTGATTGTCCTCAGAGGGATTTTGAGTATCCACCTGTTCATTTCTTGGTTTCCTGCTGCTTTGGAGTGAGGTATTTAATGTTTTCCCACTTCTTAGTTGAACTGCTTGGCATTCTTCTGTTATTTGTTTTGACAGTTGCTTTTCTGTCTGCTTTAATTGTACTTTCATGTTCCTGTTAGCCATTCTTGTTTCCTGTAATATTTCCTTGAATTCGGCTAGCTGCTGAGTTAGAAAGTCTAGTTGCTGATTGAATTCATTAGCCTGATCCATTGGACTGAGTTCTGCAGTTATTGTTTTAGCTTCTTCTTTCATGGAAGATTCACTGCTTAGGTACAGATGTTGATTTCTGGCAACTGTATCAATAAGCTCTTGAGCCTCTTCAATTGTTTTTCTCATATGTATAGATCCTCCAGCTGAGTGGTCTAGAGAAATCTGAGCTTTTTCTGTAAGCCCATAGTAGAAGATGTCTAATTGCACCCATTCTGAAAACATTTCAGAGGGGCATTTTCTTAGCATCTCTCTGTATCTCTCCCAGGCATCATAAAGAGATTCATTATCTCCTTGTTTGAAGCCTTGGATGCTTAGCCTTAGCTGTGTCATCCGTTTTGGAGGGAAATAGTGATTCAGGAATTTTTCTGACAGCTGCTTCCATGTTTTTATGCTGTTCTTAGGCTGGTTATTTAACCACCTCTTAGCTTGATCTTTTACAGCAAATGGAAACAGTAATAATCTGTAGACATCCTGATCCACTTCCTTATCATGTACTGTGTCAGCAATTTGCAAGAATTGTGCCAGAAACTCTGTAGGTTCTTCATGTGGAAGACCAGAATACTGACAGTTTTACTGCACCATGATAATGAGCTGAGGATTCAACTCAAAGCTACTAACTCCAATGGAGGGTATACAAATACTACTCCCATATGAAGCAGTAGTGGGATTAGCATATGACCCCAGAGTCCTCTTGGACTGTTCATTCCCACTTAGTTCCATGTTGGAATAAAAGAGATGGTATATATGTTGATATTATTTATTTTATAAAAATTAATTTTTATAAAATAAAATAAAATAAAAACGAAATAAATAAAAGAAGGTGGAAATATTTTGAAATTGAAAATTGAATTTTTATATAAAATTTTCGAAAAAAATAGTTCAAAATTAGTTAGAAAATATAAATTTTTTTTTTTGAATTTTGAATTTTGTGATGAAAGAGAAAAACACACAAAAGACACAAGACTTAAAATTTTTAGATCTAATGCTCCTTATTTTCGAAAATTTTTGGAGGGAAAACACCAAGGAACACCAAACTTAAAAATTTTAAGATCAAGACACAAGAAAAACTCAAGAACACATTGAAGATTCACAAGAACACCAAGAACAAAAGGAAGAACACCAAACTTAAAATTTTTAGAAAACTTTAATAAAATTTTCGAAAATTATGAAAGATTAACAAGAAAACACCAAACTTAAAGTTTGGCACAAGATTAAATCAAGAAAAATTATTTTTGAAAAAGGTTCCAAAGCGTATACCCAATTATCAAGAATATAAACCAATACTCTAGCCAATTGGGAATAAATGTAACACTTGTTCTAAATATTCCAATTAATGCTTTAAAAAGAACACAAGTGAAACAAGAAAAGACACAAAGCAAGAAAAACTCAAGATCAAACAACAAAAATAAGCAAGAACAACTTGAAGATCAATGAAGAACAAAGAACACAAGTCGAAAATTTTAAAGAAAAATATGAGATATGCAATTGACACCAAACTTAGAACAAGACACTAAACTCACGAAAATTAGCAATTAATTAAAAGAAAAATAATAAATTTTGAAAAGAAATTTTTGAAAAGAAACTATCCTATCAAGATTTAATGACTCTATAACAATAAAAATAAAAATAAATTATTCCTAATCTAAGAAATAAAATAAACTTTTAGTTGTTCAAACTCGAATAATCCCCGGCAACGGCGCCAAAAACATGGTGCGCGAATTTGCAATCCGTACAACTAACCAGCAAATGCACTGGGTCGTCCAAGTAATACCTTACGTGAGTAAGGGTCGATCCCACGGAGATTATTGGTTTGAAGCAAGCGATGTTTATTTTATTAATCTTAATCAGGATACCAATAGAGTTCTTTAGCCTCGTATAAAGTAAAAAGGGCATAAAATAAATAGTTGTTACTTGTTGTGCAGTAATGGGAAATATGTTGGAGTTTTGGAGATGCTTTGTCCTTTGAACTTCAACTCTTCCTTGAAATCCTTCAACACACGCAAGGCTCCTTCCATGGCAAGCTCTATGTAGGGTGTCACCGTTGTCAATGGCTACTTCCCATCCTCTCAGTGAAAACGTTCCTATGCTCTGTCACAGCACGGCTAATCATCTGTCGGTTCTCAATCAGGTTGGAGTAGAATTCATTGATTCTTTTGCGTCTGTCACTAACGCCCAGCCTTCAGGAGTTTGAAGCTCGTCACAGTCATTCAATCCCAGAATCCTACTCGGAATACCACAGACAAGGTTTAGACTTTTCGGATTCTCATGAATGCCGCCATCAATCCGGCTTATACCACGAAGATTCTGATTAAGGAATCTAAGAGATACTCATTCAATCTGATGTAGAATGGAGGTGGTTGTCAGGCACACGTTCATGGATTGGGGAAGGTGATGAGTGTCACGGATCATCACCTTCTCCATAATTAAGCGCGAATGAACATCTTAGATAAGAACAAGCGTGTTTGAATGGAAAATAAAGGAATTGTATTAATTCATCGAGACGCTGCAGAGCTCCTCACCCCTAACAATGGAGTTTAGAGACTCATGCCGTCAAAAAGTATGTAATTCAGATCTGAAAATGTCATGAGGTACAGAATAATTCTCTAAAAGTTGTTTAAATAGTAAACTAGTAACCTAGGTTTACAGAATGTGAGTAAACTAAGATAATTGGTGCAGAAATCCACTTCTGGGGCCCACTTGGTGTGTGCTGGGGCTGAGACTAAAGCTATCCACGAGTAGAGGCTTTTCTTGGAGTTGAACTCCAAGTTATGACGTGTTTTGGGCGTTCAACTCCGGATCATGACGTTTTTCTGGCGTTTAACTCCAGACAGCAGCATGTACTTGGCGTTCAACGCCAAGTTACGTCGTCTATCTTCGTGCAAAGTATGGACTATTATATATTGCTGGAAAGCCCTGGATATCTAATTTCCAACGCCGTTGAGAGAGCGCCAATTGGACTCCTGTAGCTCCAGAAAATCCTTTTCGAGTGAAGGGAGGTCAGGATCCAACAGCATCAGCAGTCCTTTTTCAACCTAAGTCAGATTTCTGCTCAGCTTCCTCAATTTCAGTCAGAAAATACCTGAAATCACAGAAAAATACACACACTCATAGTAAAGTCCAGAAATATGATTTTTGCTTAAAAACTAATAAAATTCTATTAAAAACTAATAAAAACATACTAAAATCTACATGAAATTACCCCCAAAAAGCGTCTAAAATATCCGCTCATCAGAAAGCCAGAGCGAAGAAATCTTCCCTTGAGCAGAGCACAAGACACAGCATCGAAAAATGAAAAGACAAGCTCCAGGTGAAACAGAAGAACGAAGAAAAGAGGGAAGTTACAGAAAAGAGAAAACCCTTTCTTGAGAACAAAATTCAAAATAAAAGCCAAGAGAAATGGAGCATCAAAAACCAATTAATGAGGACATTAAAACCCTCGCGCATTCCCAAGGCTAGGACGCTAATACAAAAGTGCGCACTTTCAGAGGAAATAAAAGAAGAAACGTTCCGCATTCAAAAAAGAACTCTACAAAGATAAAATCAACAAAATGCTCGATTTCGGCTTCACCCGAGAAGGTTTGAAGTCCTAAAACTAAAACTTGACCTCCAAATAAAGACCGAGCTCGAGCAGGGGCACTGTTCATACCCTGGGTCAAGCTGTCCAACCCGGGATGTTCTACTGACAATCCGACCTCTTCTCAAAGAGCTCGGCCAAATCACTAGGAAGAGCCCAAAAAAGGCCCAACAGAGGAACGCGACCCAAATCCTAAGGCAGTCCAAGCCTATAGAGATAAGGGCGGTTCCCTTGAAGATAAGATGACTTCACTCAAAGATAAGATAACATAAGATAAGATAACTATCTTATCTCCAGAAAGGTCATTCCACACCTTTATAAATACACTGGAGCACCCAGGTATAACTCATACTCTGATTCTACTAAAAACCTGTTTAATACCCTTGCTAACTTAAGCATCGGAGTCCCTTGCAGGTACCACCACCCTCCGGTGACAAAGAATCTGCAGCATTGATAGTCCAAAAATCGGACGCGGCAGCTCTGGTAACCACATATACGTCGGGCATGTCATTTCCAACCAGCACAGAAGATCTCGACCGAGATCGACCTACAGTTTCATGTAACCCTCGGAACAGCGCCTCATTAAAAAACCTTTTTCAGGAAAAATAATGCACCTTTGTCCCAAGATCTTTTATTACTTCTTAACTATAATACCTTTTTAGGTTGCAGGAGTGCCATGCTCTTGGTAGCTCTCGCCCCTCGAGTTCGGACACTTTGTAGTAGCCTTTTCGCAGTACCTTTGTGACTCGGTAGGGTCCTTTCCAGTTAGCCGCTAGCTTTCCTTCTCCGGGTCGACTTCTTCTGATATCTTTTCGGATTAGGATGAGGTCATTGTTGGTGAAGCTTCGCTGCACTACCTTTCGATTGTATTTTAAGGCCATGCGACGTTTTAGCGCATCTTTTCTGATTCGAGCTCTTTCTCGAACTTCTGAGAGTAGGTCGAGCTCTTCCCTTTGAAGTTGGGAGTGAGCTTCTTTACTGTAGAGGATTGTTCTGGGAGATCCTTCTTCAACTTCTACCGGTATCATTGCCTCCATTCCATAAGCCAATCGGAAGGGTGATTCCTTTGTGGTGGAGTGTGGAGTTGTCCGATATGGCCATAGAACTTGTTGGAGCTCTTCAGCCCAGGCTCCCTTTGCGTCTTGCATCCTCCATTTTAACCCGGCTAGTATGACTTTATTGGCAGCTTCTGCTTGTCCATTAGCTTGCGGGTGTTCTACGGATGTGAATTGGTGCTTTATCTTTAAGTCGGCTACCAATTTTCTAAAGCCTGCGTCTGTGAATTGAGTGCCATTGTCTGTGGTGATGGAGTAAGGAACCCCAAACCTTGTAACAATGTTTCTGTACAAGAATTTCAGACTTCTTTGAGTAGTGGCATTAGCTAGGGGCTCTGCCTCAATCCATTTTGTGAAGTAATCCACCATTACAATGAGGAACTTAACTTGTCTCGATCCTTGGGGAAAGGGTCCGAGGAGGTCGAGCCCCTACTTTGCGAACGGCCAAGGTGATGTTACACTGATGAGCTCCTCTAGTGGGGCAATGTGGAAGTTAGCATGCTTTTGATGTAAAGCTTTGACTTTGTATTTGGGTTTTTGCTCTGTTGTTGCCTCCAAAGGGTGCCCCTGGACTTTCGTGTGAGTCTTGGGTTTTCCTTTTATTGCTGTATCTGACACTTGATGTTTTGCTATTATTGTCTGAGTTGTTTGGTAGTAGCCTGGTGCACGACATTGTGATCATCAATGGCGCCATCAACATGGTACGCTCAATTGTAATCTCAACTCTTTATTACAACTTCGCACAACTAACCAGCAAGTGCACTGGGTCGTCCAAGTAATAAACCTTACGCGAGTAAGGGTCGATCCCACGGAGATTGTTGGTATGAAGCAAGCTATGGTCACCTTGTAAATCTCAGTCAGGCAGATTCAAATGGTTATGGATGATTTATGAAGAAAGCATAAAATAAGGATAGAGATACTTATGTAATTCATTGGTGAGAATTTCAGATAAGCGTATGGAGATGCTCTGTCCCTTCCGTCTCTCTACTTTCCTACTGTCTTCATTCAATCCTTCTTACTCCTTTCTATGGCAAGCTGTATGTTGGGCATCACGTTGTCAGTGGCTACAGTCCCGTCCTCTCAGTGAAAATGTTCAACGCGCTCTGTCACAGCACGGCTAATCATCTGTCGATTCTCAATCAGGTTGGAATAGAATCCATTGATTCTTTTGCGTCTGTCACTAACGCCCAGCCTTCAGGAGTTTGAAGCTCGTCACAGTCATTTAATCATTGAATCCTACTCAGAATACCACAGACAAGGTTTAGACCTTCCAAATTCTCTTGAATGCCTCCATCAATTCTAGCTTATACCACGAAGATTCTGATTAAGGAATCCAAGAGATAAACATTCAAGCCTTGTTTGCTTGTAGAACAAGAGTGGTTATCAGGCACGCATTCATAGGTGAGAATGATGATGAGCGTTACATAATCATCACATTCATCATGTTCTTGGGCGCAAATGAGTATCTTAGAACAAGAATAAGCTGAATTGAATAGAAGAACAATAGTAATTGCATTAATACTCGAGGTACAGCAGAGCTCCACACCTTAATCTATGGTGTGTAGAAACTCCACCGTTGAAAATACATAAGAACAAGGTCTAGGCATGGCCGTGAGGCCAGCCCCATGATCTAAGATAGCATAAGACTAAAGATAGCTACCCCGATGAAAATACAATAGTAAAAGGTCCTATATGTAGAGAACTAGTACCCTAGGGTTTACAAAGATGAGTAAATGACATAAAAATCCACTTCCGGGCCCACTTGGTGTGTGCTTGGGCTGAGCATTGAAGCTTTCATGTGTAGAGACTTTTCTTGGAGTTAAACGCCAGCTTTTGTGCCAGTTTGGGCGTTTAACTCCCATTCTTGTGCCAGTTCCGGCGTTTAACGCCGGGCAGTTTTGAGCTGATTTGGAACGCCGGTTTGCGCCATCAAATCTCGGGCAAAGTATGGAAAGCCAAGGATGTCTACTTTTCAACGCAGTTGAGAGCACGCCAATTGGGCTTCTGTAGCTCCAAAAAATCTACTTCGAGTGCAGGGAGGTTAGAATCCAACAGCATCTGCAGTCCTTTTCAGCCTCTGAATCAGATTTTTGCTCAGGTCCCTCAATTTCAGCCAGAAAATACTTGAAATCACAGAAAAACACACAAACTCATAGTAAAGTCCAGAAAAGTGAATTTTAACTAAAAACTAATAAAAACATAATTAAAACTAACTAAAATATACTAAAAACAATGCCAAAAAGCGTATAAATTATCCGCTCATCACAACACCAAACTTAAATTGTTACTTGTCCCCAAGCAACTGAAAATCAAATAAGATAAAAAGAAGTGAATATGCAATGAATTCCAAAAATATCTATGAAGATCAGTATTAATTAGATGAGTGGGGCTTTTAGCTTTTTGCCTCTGAATAGTTTTGGCATCTCACTTTATCCTTTGAAATTCAGAATGATTGGCTTCTATAGGAACTCAGAATCCAGATAGTGTTATTGATTCTCCTAGTTAAGTATGATGATTCTTGAACACAGCTACTTTATGAGTCTTGGCCGTGGCCCAAAGCACTCTGTCTTCTAGTATTACCACCGGATACATACATGCCACAGACACATAACTGGGTGAACCTTCTCAGGTTGTGACTCAGCTTTGCTAGAGTTCCCAATTAGAGGTGTCCCGGGTTCTTAAGCACACTCTTTTTGCCTTGGATCGTGACTTTATTTTTTTTCTTTTTCATTTTCTCTTTTTTTTTTCGTTTTTCTCTTCTTTTTTTTTTGTATTCACTGTTTTTTCTTGCTTCAAGAATCATTTTTTTGTGATTTTTCAGATCCTCAGTAACATGTCTCATTTTTCATCATTCTTTCAAGAGCCAATCATTCATGAACAAAAAATTCAAAAGACATATGCACTGTTCAAGCATACATTCAGAAATCAAAAGTATTGCCACCACATCAAAATAATTAATCTGTTATAAAATTTAAAATTCATGCAATTCTTCTCTTTTTCAATTAAGAACATTTTTCATTTAAGAAAGGTGATGCATTCATAGGACATTCATAACTTTAAGGCATAGACACTAATACACTAATGATCATAAGACACAAACTTAGATAAACATAGGCATAAAAATTCAAAAAACAGGAAAATAAAGAACAAGGAAATTAAAGAACGGGTCCACCTTAGTGATGGCGGCTTGTTCTTTCTCTTGAAGATCTTATGGAGTGCTTGAGTTCCTCAATGTCTCTTCCTTGCCTTTGTTGCTCCTCTCTCATGATTCTTTGATCTTCTCTAATTTCATGGAGGAGGATGGAATATTCTTGGTGCTGCACCCTTAGTTGTCCCATGTTGGAACTCAATTCTCCTAGGGAGGTATTGATTTGCTCCGAATAGTTTTGTGGAGGAAAGTGCATCCCTTGAGGTATCTCAGGGATTTCATGATGAGTGGGATCTCTTGTTTGCTCCATCCTTTTCTTAGTGATGGGCTTGTCGTCATCAATGAGGATGTCTCCCTCTATGTCAATTCCAACTGAATAACAGAGGTGACAAATGAGATGAGGAAAGGCTAACCTTGCTGATGAGCGGATAATTTATACGCTTTTTGGCATTGTTTTTAGGTAGTTTTTAGTAAGTTCAAGCTACTTTTAGGGATGTTTTCCTTAGTTTTTATGTTAAATTCACATTTCTGGACTTTACTATGAGTTTATGTGTTTTTCTGTGATTTCAGGTAAATTCTGACTGAAATTGAGGGATTTGAGCAAAACTCTGAAAAAGGCTGACAAAAGGACTGCTGATGCTGTTGGAATCTGACCTCCCTGCACTCGAAATGGATTTTCTGGAGCTACAGATTTCCAATTGGCGCGCTCTCAACGGCGTTGGAAAGTAGACATCCAGGGCTTTCCAGCAATATATAATAGTCCATACTTTATTCGAAGAATGATGACGTAACTTGGCGTTGAACGCCAAGTACATGCTGCTGTCTGGAGTTAAACGCCAGAAAAACGTCATGATCCGGAGTTGAACGCCCAAAACACGTCATAACTCGGAGTTCAACTCCAAGAGAAGCCTCAGCTCGTGGATTGATCAAGCTCAGCCTAAACATACACCAAGTGGGCCCCGGAAGTGGATTTATGCATCAAATACTTACTCATGTAAACCCTAGGAGCTAGTTTATTATAAATAGAACTTTTTACTATCATATTATCATCCTGGATTGTATTTGGAATCCTGTGATCACGTTTTGGGGGCTGGCCATTTGGCCATGCCTGAACCTCTTTCACTTATGTATTTTCAACGGTGGAGTTTCTGCACACCATAGATTAAGGGTGTGGAGCTCTGCTGTACCTCAAGTATTAATGAAGTTCTATTTTCTTTTATTCAAATCTCTCTTATTCTTATTCCAAGATATTCATTCGTACCCAAGAACATGATGAATGTGACGAGTTAGATAACCCTCATTATCATTCTCACTCATGAACGCGCGTGATTGACAACCACTTACGTTCTACATGCAACAGAGCTTGAATGTGTATCTCTTAGATTCCCCAACAGAATCTTCGTGGTATAAGCTAGATAGATGGCGGCATTTATGAGGATCCGGAAAGTCTCACCTTGTCTGTGGTATTCCGAGTAGGATCCTGGGAATCCGGAAAGTCTAACCTTGTCTGTGGTATTCCGAGTAGGATTCCGGTAATGAATGACTATGACGTGCTTCAAACTTACAAGTGCTGGGCGTTAGTGACAGACGCAACAGAATCAAGGGATTCTATTCCAGTAGGCGCGGGAACCAACCAGTGATTAGCCATACTGTGACAGAGTGCGTGAGCATTAGTTTTCACTGCGAGGATGGGATGTAGCCATCATCCATGGGTGATGCCTCCAGATGATTAGCTGTGCGAGTGACAGCCGCATAGGATATTTTCCCGAGAGGATTGAAAGTAGCCACCGCTGATGGTGAACCCCTATACACAGCTTGCCATGGAAATGAGTAAGAAGGATTGAGTAGAAGCAGTGGGAAAGCAGGCGTCCCTGAGCCATACAGCATCTCCATATGCTTATCTGAAATTCCTACCAATGAATTTACATAAGTATTCTATCCCTTTTATTATTTCTATTTTATTATTAACTTTCAAACCCATAAATAATGTTTAATCCGCCTAACTGAGATCTACAAGGTGACCATAGCTTGCTTCATACCAACAATCTCTGTGGATTCGACCCTTACTCACGTAAGGTATTACTTGGACGACCCAGTACACTTGCTGGTTAGTTGAACGGAGTTGTGAATTCTGGTGCTGCCCCTTAGAAGCCTTCATCTCAAAATAATTAGAACAGTGATCACAATTTCGTCCACCAAGTTTTTGGCGCAGTTGCCGGGGATTGTTTGAGTATGGACAACTGACGGTTCATCTTGTTGCTCAGATTAGGTAATTTTCTTTTCAAAAATCTTTTTCAAAATTTTTCTTTTAAATTTTCATTTTTCTTCACATTATTTTCGAAAAAATTAAAATAAAAATACAAAAAATTAGAAAATCATAAAAATAAAAAATATTCTGTATTCTTGTTTGAGTCTTGTGTTAATTTTTAAGTTTGGTGTCAATTGCATGCTTTTAAAATTTTTTCTTGCATTTTTTCGAAAATCTCATGCATTCATAGTGTTCTTCATGATCTTCAAGTTGTTCTTGATAAGTCCTCTTGTTTGATCTTGATGTTTTCTTGTTTTGTGTTGGTTGTTGTTTTTCATATGCATTTTTTGTTTGTTAGAGTCCATGCATTAAAGATTTCTAAGTTTGGTGTCTTGCATGTTTTCTTTGCATCAAAAATTTTTCAAAATTATGTTCTTGATGTTCATCATGATCTTCAAAGTGTTCTTGGTGTTCATCTTGACATTCATAGCATTCTTGCATGCATTCATTGTTTTGATCTAAAAATTTCATGCATAAAGTATTTTTGTTGTTTTTCTCTCTCATAATTAAAAATTCAAAAATCAAAAAAATATCTTTTCCTTATTTTCCTCCAAATTTTCGAAATTTTGGGTTGACTTGGTCAAAAATTTTCAAAAATTAGTTGTTTCTTACAAGTCAAGTCAAAATTTCAATTTTAAAAATCTTATCTTTGTAAAATCTTTTTCAAAAATCATATCTTTTTCATTTTTTTTATAATTTTCGAAAAATTTCAAAAATCTTTTTCAAATTATTTTCAAAATCTTTCTCTTATCTTTATATGTAATTTTCGAAAATTCACTAATAATTAATGTGATTGGTTCAAAAAAATTTGAAGTTTGTTACTTTCTTGTTAAGAAAGGTTCAATCTTTAAGTTCTAGAATCTTATCTTGTAGTTTCTTGTTAGTGAAGTAAATAATTTCAAAATTTTTGAATTAAATCTTTTTATCTTTTATTTTATCTTTTTCAAAAATTTTATCTTTTTCAAAATTTGATTTCAAAACATCTTATCTAACCTCTTATCTTCTTATCTTTTCAAATTTTGATTTCAAATCTTTTTCAATCAACTAACTAACTTTTTGTTTGTTTCTTATCTTTTTCAAAACCACCTAACTACTTTTCCCTCTTCTATTTTCGAAAATATCCCTCTCTTTTTCAAAAATTAATTTCGAAAATTCCCTTCTCTTCTCTTCTTCTATTTAATTATTTGATTACTAACACTTCTCTTCACCTCTCTTCATCTAAAAATCCGAATCCTTCTTCTTTCTTATACCCCTTTCTTTTTCTACTAACATAAAGGAATCTCTATACTGTGACATAGAGGATTCCTTTTTCTTTTCTTGTTTTCTTCTCTTTCATATGAGCAGGAACAAGGATAAAGGCACTCTTGTTGAGATTGATCCAGAACCTGAAAGGACTCTGAAGAGAAAATTAAGAGAAGCTAAATTAAATTATTCTAAAGGTAACCTTTCAGAAACATTAGAACAAGAGAAGGAGATGGTCGAAAATAATAATAATGCAAGGAGAATGCTTGGTGACTTCACTAAGCCAACGTCCAAGTTTGATGGAAGAAGCATCTCCATTCCTGCCATTGGAACCAATAACTTTGAGCTGAAACCTCAGCTAGTTGCATTAATGCAACAAAACTGCAAGTTTTATGGACTTCCATCTGAAGATCCTTATCAGTTTTTAACTGAGTTCTTGCAGATCTGTGAGACAGTAAAGACGAATGGGGTTAATCCTGAAGTCTACAGACTCATGCTTTTCCCTTTTGCTGTAAGAGACAGAGCTAGAGTATGGTTGGATTCTCAACCCAAGGATAGCCTGGACTCATGGGATAAGCTTGTCACTGCATTCTTAGATAAATTCTTTCCTCCTCAAAAGCTGAGCAAGCTGAGAGTGGATGTTCAAACCTTCAAACAAAAAGATGGTGAATCCCTCTATGAAGCTTGGAAAAGATACAAGCAGCTGACCAAAAGGTGTCCATCTGACATGTTTTCAGAATGGACCATATTGGATATATTCTACTATGGTCTCTCTGAATTTTCGAAAATGTCATTGGACCATTCTGCAGGTGGATCTATTCACCTGAAGAAAACGCCTGAAGAGGCTCAAGAGCTCATTGACATGGTTGCAAACAACCAGTTTATGTACACCTCTGAGAGGAATTCCGTGAACAATGGGGTACCTCAGAAGAAAGGAGTTCTTGAAATTGATGCTCTGAATGCCATATTGGCTCAGAACAAAATGTTGACTCAACAGGTCAGCATAATCTCTCAAAATCTGAACGGATTGCAACATGCATCCAACAGTACTAGAGAGGCAGCTTCTGAAAAAGCTTATGATCCTGAGAACCCTGCCATGGCAGAGGTTAATTACATGGGTGAACCTTATGGAAACACCTATAACTCATCATGGAGAAATCACCCAAATTTCTCATGGAAGGATCAACAAAAACCTCAACAAGGTTTTAACAATGGTGGACGCAACAGGCTGAATAATAGCAAGCCATATCCATCATCTTCTCAGCAACAGACAGAGAATTCTGAACAAAACAATTCTAATTTAGCCAATATAGTCTCTGATCTGTCAAAGGCCACTTTCAGTTTCATGAATGAAACCAGATCTTCCATCAGAAATTTGGAGGCACAAGTGGGCCAGCTGAGTAAGAAAGTTATTGAAACTCCTCCCAGTATTCTCCCAAGCAATACAGAAGAGAATCCAAAAGGAGAGTGCAAGGCCATTGATGTGATCAAAGAGGCCGAATGCACAAGGGAGGAGGGGGACGAAAATCCTAGTGAGGAAGACCTCCTGGGACGTCCCTCAAGCAAGAAGGAGTTTCCTATTAAGGATCCTGAGGAATCTGAGGCTCATCTAGAGACCATAGAGATTCCTTTAAATCTCCTTCTACCATTCATGAGCTCTGAAGAATATTCATCCTCTGAAGAGAATGAAGATGTGACTGGAGAGCAAGTTGCTCAATACTTAGGAGCTATCATGAAACTGAATGCCAAGCTGTTTGGTAATGAGACTTGGGAAAGTGAACCTCCCTTGCTCATTAGTGAACTAGATACTTGGATTCAGAGAACTCTACCTCAAAAGAAACAAGATCCTGGCAAGTTCTTAATACCTTGCACCATTGGCACCATGAGCTTTGAAAAAGCTCTATGTGATCTTGGGTCAGGGATAAATCTTATGCCACTCTCTGTAATGGAGAAGCTGGGAATCATTGAGGTACAACCTGCCTTGTTCTCATTACAATTGGCAAATAAGTCCATAAGACAAGCTTATGGAATAGTGGAAGACGTGCTAGTAAGGGTTGAAGGCCTTTACATCCCCACTGATTTCATAATCCTAGACACTAGGAAGGAAGATGATGAATGCATCATCCTAGGAAGACCTTTCCTAGCCACAGCAGGAGCTGTGATAGATGTCAACAGAGGTGAGTTAGTCCTTCAATTGAATGGGGACTACCTTGTGTTTCAGGCACATGGCCATCCCTCTGTGACAAAAGAGAGTAAGCATGAAGAGCTTCTCTCAGTTCAGAGTCAAGAAGAGCCCACACAGTCAAACTCTAAGTTTGGTGTTGTGAGGCCACAACCAAACTCTAAGTTTGGTGTTCAAACCCCATATCCAAACTCTAAGTTTGGTGTTGGGACCACACTAAAATTGACCTGATCACCTAGTGGCTCCATGAGAGCCACTGTCAAGATATTGACGTTAAAGAAGCGCTTGTTGGGAGGCAACCCAATTTTATTTATCTAATTTTATTTTATTTTGTTTCTTTGTTATTTTTGTGTTTTATTAGGTACATGATCATGAGGAGTCACGAAAAAAAATCAAAAAAATTAAAAACAGAGTCAAAAACAGAAGAAAAAAAATTTTCACCCTGGAGGTAGCGCAGACTGGCGTTCAACGCCAGTAAGATGCATCTGTCTGGCGTTCAACGCCAGAACAGAGCACCATTCTGGCGTTGAACGCCCAAAACAAGCAACAACCTGGCGTTAAACGCCAGGATGGTGCACAGAGAGGACAAACTGGCGCTGAACGCCAGAAACAAGCATGAAACTGGCGTTCAACGCCAGAAACATGCATTACATGGGCGTTGAACGCCCAGAACATGCATCAATGGGCGTTTGAACGCCAGAATGATGCATGAAGGCATTTTACATGCCTATATGGTGAAGGAATGGTATTTCTTTTCACCTCAGGATCTGTGGACCCCACAGGATCCTCACCTCAGGATCTGTGGCCCCCACAGGATCCCCACCTACCATATTCCCACCTTACCTTTTAATCCTAATCACACTCTCCTAATCCAAATCTCATTCTCCATGTCACACTTCCCAACACCCATCACAATCACCTCAACTCCTCTTCCCAATTAACCCATTCACCATTCACATCAACCTCCTCTTCCCCATAAACCCCACCTACCCTCATAAAATTCAAATTCAATTTCCCACCCATTCCCACCCAAAATGGCCGAACTCCCACCCTCCCTCTCCCTATAAATACACTTCCCTTCTTCTTCATTTTCACACAACAATAACCCCTTCTTCTCCCACATAGCCGAACCTACTTCTCCCCCTCTATACCATTTTCTCTTCTTCTTATTCCACTATTCTTTTCTTTCTTGCTCGAGGACGAGCAAATTTTAAGTTTGGTGTGGTAAAAGCATAAGCTTTTTTTTGCTTTTTCCATTACCATTAATGGCACCTAAAGGCCAGAGAAACCTCAAAGGGAAGACAAAAGCTTCCACCTCTGAGTCATGGGAGATGGAAAGACTCATATAAACTGGAATAGCTCAGTTGGGTAGAACATGTGGCTGCAAATCAAGAGATCCCTGAGATACCTCAGGGGATAAGTTATCCTCCACAAAAATATTGGAAGCAACTAAGGGGAGGAACACAAAAATTACTAGGAATCATTCAACAGAAGCAAGGAAGAGATATAGAGGAGCTCAAAGAGCACCATTGGTTCTTCAAAAAGGCGCCACCCTCACTCAGGTGGATTCATTCCTTGTTCTTTATTTCTTTCTGTTTTCGGTTTTTAATTATTATGTTTATCTATGTTTTGTGTCTTTATTTCATGATCACTAGTATGTAACCATGCCTTAAAGCTATGAATAAAATCCATTACTCCTTCACCTTTCTTAAAAGAAAAATGTTTTAATTCAAAAGAACAAGAAGTACATAAATTTCGAATTTATTATTGAATTTAATTTAATTATATTGATGTGGTGACAATACTTTTTGCTTTCTGAATGAATGATTGAACAGTGCATATATCTTTTGATATTGTTGTTTATGAGTGTTAAAATTGTTGGTTCTTGAAAGAATGATGAACAAAGAGAAATGTTATTGATGATCTGAAAAATCCATGAAAATTGATTCTTGAAGCAAGAAAAAGCAGTGAAAAAAAATGGCTAAAAAGAGTATATAGAAAAAGAAGGAACAGTAGAAAAAGCCAATAGCCCTTAAAACCAAAAGGCAAGGGTAAAAAGGATCCAAGGCTTTAGCATCAATGGATAGGAGGGCCCAAGGAAATAAAATCCAGGCCTAAGCGGCTAAACCAAGCTGTCCCTAACCATGTGCTTGTGTCATGAAGGTCCAAGCAAAAAAGCTTGAGACTGAGTGGTTAAAGTCGTGATCCAAGGCAAAAGAGTGTGCTTAAGAGCTCTGGACACCACTAACTGGGGACTTTAGCAAAGCTAAGTCACAATCTGAAAAGGTTCACCCAGTTATGTGTCTGTGGCATTTATGTATCCGGTGGTAATACTGGAAAACAAAGTGCTTAGGGCCACGGCCAAGACTCATAAGTAGCTGTGTTCAAGAATCAACATGCTTAACTAAGAAAGTCAATAACACTATCCCAAATTCTAAGTTCTCCAGAGACGCCAATCCCTCTAAACTACAAAGGAAAAAGTGAGATGCCAAAACTGTTCAGAAGCAAAAAGCTGCAAGTCCCGCTCATTTAATTATAATTAATATTCATTGATATTCTGGAATTTATAGTATATTCTCTTCTTTTTATCCTATTTGATTTTCAGTTGCTTGGGGACAAGCAATAATTTAAGTTTGGTGTTGTGATGAGCGGATAATTTATACGCTTTTTGGCATTGTTTTTAGGTAGTTTTTAGTAAGTTCAAGCTACTTTTAGGGATGTTTTCCTTAGTTTTTATGTTAAATTCACATTTCTGGACTTTACTATGAGTTTGTGTGTTTTTCTGTGATTTTAGGTAAATTCTGACTGAAATTGAGGGATTTGAGCAAAACTCTGAAAAAGGCTGACAAAAGGACTGCTGATGCTGTTGGAATCTGACCTCCCTGCACTCGAAATGGATTTTCTGGAGCTACAGAACTCCAATTGGCGCGCTCTCAACGGCGTTGGAAAGTAGACATCTAGGGCTTTCCAGCAATATATAATAGTCCATACTTTATTCGAAGAATGACGACGTAACTTGGCGTTGAACGCCAAGTACATGCTGCTATCTGGAGTTAAACGCCAAAAAAACGTCATGATCCGGAGTTGAACGCCCAAAACACGTCATAACTCGGAGTTCAACTCCAAGAGAAGCCTCAGCTCGTGGAATGATTAAGCTCAGCCCAAACATACACCAAGTGGGCCCCGGAAGTGGATTTATGCATCAAATACTTACTCATGTAAACCCTAGGAGCTAGTTTATTATAAATAGAACTTTTTACTATCATATTATCATCCTGGATTGTATTTGGAATCCTGTGATCACGTTTTGGGGGCTGGCCATTCGGCCATGCCTGAACCTCTTTCACTTATGTATTTTCAACGGTGGAGTTTCTGCACACCATAGATTAAGGGTGTGGAGCTCTGCTGTACCTCAAGTATTAATGAAGTTCTATTTTCTTTTATTCAAATCTCTCTTATTCTTATTCCAAGATATTCATTCGTACCCAAGAACATGATGAATGTGATGAGTTAGATAACCCTCATTATCATTCTCACTCATGAACGCGCGTGATTGACAACCACTTACGTTCTACATGCAACAGAGCTTGAATGTGTATCTCTTAGATTCCCCAACAGAATCTTCGTGGTATAAGCTAGATAGATGGCGGCATTTATGAGGATCCGGAAAGTCTCACCTTGTCTGTGGTATTCCGAGTAGGATCCTGGGAATCCGGAAAGTCTAACCTTGTCTGTGGTATTCCGAGTAGGATTCCGGTAATGAATGACTGTGACGTGCTTCAAACTTGCAAGTGCTGGGCGTTAGTGACAGACGCAAAAGAATCAAGGGATTCTATTCCAGTAGGCGCGGGAACCAACCAGTGATTAGCCGTACTGTGACAGAGTGCGTGAGCATTAGTTTTCACTGCGAGGATGGGATGTAGCCATCAACCATGGGTGATGCCTCCAGATGATTAGCTGTGCGAGTGACAGCCGCATAGGATATTTTCCCGAGAGGATTGAAAGTAGCCACCACTGATGGTGAACCCCTATACACAGCTTGCCATGGAAAGGAGTAAGAAGGATTGAGTAGAAGCAGTGGGAAAGCAGGCGTCCCTGAGCCATACAGCATCTCCATATGCTTATCTGAAATTCCTACCAATGAATTTACATAAGTATTCTATCCCTTTTATTATTTCTATTTTATTATTAACTTTCAAACCCATAAATAATGTTTAATCCGCCTAACTGAGATCTACAAGGTGACCATAGCTTGCTTCATACCAACAATCTCTGTGGATTCGACCCTTACTCACGTAAGGTATTACTTGGACGACTCAGTACACTTGCTGGTTAGTTGAACGGAGTTGTGAATTCAGGTGCTGCCCCTTAGAAGCCTTCATCTCAAAATAATTAGAACAGTGATCACAATTTCGTCCACCACTTGCCAAGGTAGAGGACTTGTCCGCCACCTTATAAAGTTCTTGGGCTATAACCTCATGAACTTCTACTTCCTCTCCAATCATGATGCTATGAATCATGATGGTCCGGTCTATAGTAACTTCGGACCGGTTGCTAGTGGGAATGATTGAGCGTTGGATAAACTCCAACCATCCCCTAGCCACGGGCTTGAGGTCATGCCTTCTCAGTTGAACCGGCTTCCCTCTTGAATCTCTCTTCCATTGAGTGCCCTCTTCATAAATGTCTATGAAGACATGGTCCAACCTTTGATCAAAGTTGACCCTTCTAGTGTAGGGGTGTTCATCTCCTTGCATCATGGGCAAGTTGAATGCCAACCTTACATTTTCTGGACAAAAATCTAAGCATTTCCCCCGAACCATTGTAAGCCAATTCTTTGGATCCGGGTTCACACTTTGATCATGGTTCTTGGGGATCCATGCATTGGCATAGAACTCTTGAACCATTAAGATTCTGACTTGTTGAATGGGGTTGGTTAGAACTTCCCAACCTCTTCTTCGGATCTCATGTCGGATCTCCGGATATTCACTCTTTTTGAGTTTGAAAGGGACCTCGGGGATCACCTTCTTCATGGCCACAACTTCATAGAAGTGGTCTTGATGCACCCTTGAGATGAATCTCTCCATCTCCCATGACTCAGAGGTGGAAGCTTTTGCCTTCCCTTTCCTCTTTCTAGAGGTTTCTCCGGCCTTAGATGCCATAAATGGTTATGGAAAAACAAAAAGCAATGCTTTTACCACACCAAACTTAGAAGGTTTGCTCGTCCTCGAGCAAAAGAAGAAAGAAGAGAGTAGAAGAAGAAGAAATGGAGGAGATGGAGGTGGCTTTGTGTTTCGACTAAGGGGGAAGAAGTAGTGTTTAGGTTGTGTGAAAATGAGGTTGTGAAGATGGGTTTATATAGGGGTGGAGAGAGGGGTAGGGTTCGGTCATGTATGGGTGGGTTTGGGAGGGAAAGTGGTTTGAATTTGAATGGTAAGGTAGGTGGCGTTTTTGGGGAAGAGGTGTTGAGGTGATTGGTGAATGGGTGAAGAAGAGAGAGAGTGGTGGGGTAGGTGAGGATCCTGTGGGGTCCACAGATCCTGAGGTGTTAAGGATAATTCATCCCTGCACCAAGTGGCGAGCAAAAATGCTCATTCTGCCAATCCTGGTGTTAAACGCCGGACTGGTGCCTATTTCTGGCGTTTAACGCCAGCTTGTTGCCCATTCCTGGCGTTAAACGCCAGTCTGGTGCCCCTTTCTGGCGTTAAACGTCTAGAATGGTGCCAGACTGGGCGTTAAACGCCCATTTGCTGCCCTTACTGGCGTTTAAACGCCAGCAAGGTTTTCTCCAGGGTGTGCTATTTTTCTTTCTATTTTTCATTCTATTTTTGCTTTTTCAATTGATTTTGTGATTTTCCATGATCATCAACCTACATAAAACAAAGAATAACAAAGGAAAATAGATAAATATAACATTGGGTTGCCTCCCAACAAGTGCTTTTTTAATGTCAGTAACTTGACAGTGGGCTCTCATAGAGCCTCACAGAGCAATGTTGGAACCTCCCAACACCAAACTTAGAGTTTGAATGTGGGGGTTCAACACCAAACTTAGAAGTTGGTTGTGGCCTCCCAACACCAAACTTAGAGTTTGACTGTGGGGGCTCTGTTTGACTTTGTTTTGAGAGAAGCTCTTCATGCTTCCTCCCCATGGTTACAGAGGGGTATCCTTGAGCCTTAAATACAAAGGATTCTTCATTCACTTGAATGATCAATTCTCCTCTGTCAACATCAATCACAGCCTTTGCTGTGACTAGGAAGGGTCTGCCAAGGATGATGGATTCATCCATGCACTTCCCAGTCTCTAGGACTATGAAATCAGCAGGGATGTAATGGTCTTCAATCTTTACCAGAACATCCTCTACAAGTCCATAAGCTTGTTTTCTTGAGTTGTCTGCCATCTCTATTGAGATTCTTGCAGCTTGTACCTCAAAGATCCCTAGCTTCTCCATTACAGAGAGAGGCATGAGGTTTATACTTGACCCTAGGTCACACAGAGCCTTCTCAAAGGTTATGGTGCCTATGGTACAAGGTATTGAAAACTTCCCAGGATCCTGTCTCTTTTGAGGTAATCTCTGCCTAGTCAAGTCATCCAGTTCTTTGGTGATCAAAGGAGGTTCGTTCTCCCAAGTCTTATTACCAAATAACTTGTCATTTAGCTTCATGATTGCTCCAAGGTACTTGGCAACTTGCTCTTCAGTGACATCTTCATCCTCTTCAAAGGAAGAATACTTATCAGAGCTCATGAATGGCGGAAGTAAATCCAATGGAATCTCTATGGTCTCATTATGAGCCTCAGATTCCCATGGTTCCTCATTAGGGAACTCATTAGAGGCCAATGGACGTCCATTGAGGTCTTCCTCAGTGGCGATCACTGCCTCTTCCTCCTCTCCAAGTTCGGCCATGTGGGTCATGTTAATGGCCTTGCATTCTCCTTTTGGATTCTCTTCTGTATTGCTTGGAAGAGTACTAGGAGGGAGTTCAGTAATTTTCTTGCTCAGCTGACCCACTTGTGCCTCCAAGTTTCTAATGGAGGACCTTGTTTCAGTCATGAAACTTTGAGTGGTTTTGATTAGATCAGAGACCATGGTTGCTAAGTCAGAGTGGCTCTGCTTAGAATTCTCTATCTGTTGCTGAGAAGATGATGGAAAAGGCTTGCCATTGCTAAACCTGTTTCTTCCACCATTATTGTTGTTGAAACCTTGTTGAAGTCTCTGTTGATCCTTCCATGAGAGATTTGGATGATTTCTCCATGAAGGATTATAGGTGTTTTCATAGGGTTCTCCCATGTAATTCATCTCTTCCATTGAAGGGTTCTCAGGATCATAAGCTTCTTCTTCAGATGAAGCATCCTTAGTACTGCCTGGTGCAGCTTGCATTCCAGACAGACTTTGAGAGATCATATTGACTTACTGAGTCAATATTTTGTTCTGAGCCAATATGGCATTCAGAGTATCAATCTCAAGAACTCCTTTCTTCTGATTCGTCCCATTGTTCACAGGATTCCTTTCAGAAATGTACATGAATTGGTTATTTGCAACCATTTCAATGAGTTCTTGAGCTTCTGTAGGCGTCTTCTTCAGATGAAGAGATCCTCCAGCAGAGCTGTCCAATGACATCTTGGACAGTTCAGACAGACCATCATAGAAGATACCTATGATGCTCCATTCAGAAAGCATGTCAGAGGGACACTTTCTGATCAATTGTTTGTATCTTTCCCAAGCTTCATAGAGGGATTCACCTTCCTTCTGTCTGAAGGTTTGGACTTCCACTCTAAGCTTACTCAATTTTTGAGGTGGAAAAAACTTTATCAAGAAGACATTAACTAGCTTTTCCCAAGAGTTCAGGCTTTCTTTAGGTTGTGAGTCCAACCATATCCTAGCTCTGTCTCTTACAGCAAAAGGGAATAGCATAAGTCTGTAGACCTCAGGGTCAACCCCATTAGTCTTGACAGTGTCACAGATTTGCAAGATCTCAGCTAAAAACTGATGAGGATCTTCCAATGGAAGTCCATAGAACTTGCAATTTTGTTGCATTAGAGAAACTAATTGAGGCTTAAGCTCAAAGTTGTTTGCTCCAATGGCAGGGATAGAGATGCTTCTCCCATAGAAGTCGGGAGTAGGTGCAGTAAAGTCACCCAGCACCTTCCTTGCATTGTTGGCATTGTTGTTATTTTCGGCTGCCATGCCTTCCTCTTGTTTGAAGATTTCTGTTAGGTCCTATACAGAGAGTTGTGCCTTAGCTTCTCTTAGCTTTCGCTTCAAGGTCCTTTCAGGTTTAGGGTCAGCCTCAACAAGAATGCTTTTGTCTTTGCTCCTGCTCATATGAAAGAGAAGAAAACAAGAGAATATGGAATCCTCTATGTCATAGAATAGAGATTCCTTGAGATGTCAGAGGAATAGAAGGAAGAGGTAGAAGAATTCGAACTTATCAAGAAAGATGGAGTTCGAATTGTGCATTGAGGAGGAGTGTTAGTCCATAAATAGAAGGATGTGAGAAGAGGGGAAGAAATTTTCAAAAATAAATTAAAAACATTTTAAAAACATTTTGAAAAATACTAATTGATTTTTGAAAACTAAGAGTGGAAAAGAAATCAAGTCATTTTTGAAAAACATTTTGAAATTAGAAATCAAAAAGATATGATTAAAAACTATTTTGAAAAAGATGTGATTAAGAAGATATGATTGAAAAGTTATGGTTTTAAAAAGATGTGATTGAGAAGATATGATTTGAAAAACAATTTAAAAAGATTTGATTTTGAAAATTAATGACCTGCCTAACAAGAAAGATATGATTCAGACATTAAACCTTTCTCAATAGAAAAGGCAACATACTTGAAATGTTGAATCAAATCATTAATTGTTAGCAAGTATTTTTGAAAATGGAAAGAAATTGATTTTGAAAATATATGATTGAAAAGATATGATTTGAAAAAGATTTGATTTTGAAAAATTATAAAAACTTGAAAAAAATCTGAATTAAAAACAAAATCTTCCCTCTTATGCCATCCTGGCATTAAACGCCCAGAATGGTATACATTCTGGCGTTTAACGCCCAAAACTCACCCCTTTTGGGCGTTAAACGCCCAGCCAGGGTGCCTGGCTAGCGTTTAAACGCCAGTTTTCCTTCCTCACTGGGCGTTTTGAACGCCCAGCTTTTTCTGTGTAATTCCTCTGCTGAATGTTCTGAATCTTCAATTCTCTGTATTATTGACTTGAAAAGACACAAAAAAATTTTTTTTGGATTTTTAATAATGAGGAATAATCAACATGAAACTAAGATCAAATAAACAATGCATGCAAGACACCAAACTTAGAAGTTTGTATACTATTGACACTAACAAAATGAGAATGCATATGAGAAACAACAAAACACTCAAGACAAGAGAATTTAAAGATCAGAATAAGGAAATCATCAAGAACAACTTGAAGATCAATTAAGACACATGAATGAATTCGAAAAAAATGCAAGAAGAATAGAAACATCCAATTGACACCAAACTTAAAATGAGACACTAGACTCAACAAGAAACATAAAATATTTTTGGTTTTTATGATTTTGTAATTTTTTTGGTTTTTTTCGAAAATTATGTGGAGAAGAAAATAAAGATATCTAAATTCTTAATGAGAATTCCAGGAATCATGCAGTGTTATTCTAAAGCTTCAGTCTAAAGAAATTAGACATGGCTAGCCAAGCTTCAGCAGGACATTGCATTCAAGAGCTAAATTGATGAGAATCAATCAGCTTTGGTGATGATAAGAACATAACCTTGAAACACTAGCATTCATTCTTAAGAATTTTGAAGAAAAATACCTAATCTAAGCAACAAGATGAACCGTCAGTTGTCCAAACTCAAACAATCCCCGGCAACGGCGCCAAAAACTTGGTGCACGAAATTGTGATCATCAATGGCACCTTCAACATGGTACGCTCAATTGCAATCTCAACTCTTTATCACAACTTCGCACAACTAACCAGCAAGTGCACTGGGTCGTCCAAGTAATAAACCTTACGCGAGTAAGGGTCGATCCCACGGAGATTGTTGGTATCAAGCAAGCTATGGTCACCTTGTAAATCTCAGTCAGACAGGTTCAAATGGTTATGGATGATTTATGAAGAAAGCATAAAATAAGGATAGAGATACTTATGTAATTCATTGGTGAGAATTTCAGATAAGCGTATGGAGATGCTCTGTCCCTTCCGTCTTTCTACTTTCCTATTGTCTTCATCCAATCCTTCTTACTCCTTTCCATGGCAAGCTGTATGTTGGGTATCACGTTGTCAGTGGCTACAGTCCCGTCCTCTCAGTGAAAATGTTCAACGCGCTCTATCACAGCACGGCTAATCATCTGTCGGTTCTCAATCAGGTTGGAATAGAATCCATTGATTCTTTTGCGTCTGTCACTAACGCCCAGCCTTCAAGAGTTTGAAGCTCGTCACAGTCATTCAATCATTGAATCCTACTCAGAATACCACAGAAAAGGTTTAGACCTTCCGAATTCTCTTGAATGCCGCCATCAATTCTAGCTTATACCACGAAGATTATGATTAAGGAATTCAAGAGATAAACATTCAAGCCTTGTTTGCTTGTAGAACGGGAGTGGTTGTCAGGCACGCGTTCATAGGTGAGAATGATGATGAGCGTCACATAATCATCACATTCATTATGTTCTTGGGCGCGAATGAGTATCTTAGAACAAGAATAAGCTGAATTGAATAGAAGAACAATAGTAATTGCATTAATACTCGAGGTACAGCAGAGCTCCACACCTTAATCTATGGTGTGTAGAAACTCCACCGTTGAAAATACATAAGAACAAGGTCTAGGCATGGCCGTGAGGCCAGCCTCATGATCTAAGATAGCATAAGACTAAAGATAGCTACCCTGATGAAAATACAATAGTAAAATGTCCTATATGTAGAGAACTAGTAGCCTAGGATTTACAAAGATGAGTAAATGACATAAAAATCCACTTCCGGGCCCACTTAGTGTGTGCTTGGGCTGAGCATTGAAGCTTTCATGTGTAGAGACTTTTCTTGGAGTTAAAAGCCAACTTTTGTTCCAGTTTGGGCGTTTAACTCCCATTCTTGTGCCAGTTCCGGCGTTTAACGCAGGGCAGTTTTGAGCTGATTTGGAACACCGGTTTGGGCCATCAAATCTCGGGCAAAGTATGGACTATTATATATTTTTGGAAAGCCCAGGATGTCTACTTTCCAACGCAGTTGAGAGCGCACCAATTTGGCTTCTGTAGCTCAAGAAAATCTACTTCGAGTGCAGGGAGGTCAGAATCCAACAGCATCTGCAGTCCTTTTCAGCCTCTGAATCAGATTTTTGCTCAGGTCCCTCAATTTCAGCCAGAAAATACCTGAAATCACAGAAAAATACACAAACTCATAGTAAAGTCCAGAAAAGTGAATTTTAACTAAAAAATAATAAAAACATAATAAAAACTAACTAAAACATTCTAAAAACATACTAAAAGCAATGCCAAAAAGTGTATAAATTATCTGCTCATCATAGCCCCAATTTTTTTCTTAGTGTAGGAATATTTGACCTATGTCTTCATGCAAAAACATTACTGAGATGTCTACTAAGATCCCAGACGGCATGTCTAACTGGCTAAATTCCATAGTTTTAATGTATGTTAGTGTAGCTGACCCTGAGTACTGTGTGCGACTTAGGAGGTTCCATAGAATTTGTAGGGATAGGGATGAGGAGGAGAATTATGAGTTGGTGTCGTCGGACCCTGAGGAGAGGGTTTTTTTCCTTTCTTGACTATGGGGGAACGACCCTTACCTGATATGGTTAGGACTTTTTCTTCCTCCGAGGTTGATGGATTTTACAGTGTTTCTTGGATGAGGCTTCTATTATTGCTCCCTGGTTTGGTGTTGGCTAGTTTTGAAAGTACATCAGCTCGGGCATTCTGTTCTCGAGATATATGTCGGACCTCATATCCCCTGAATTGTCTGAACTGTTGGTGCTAACTTGTTTTGAAAAAGCCTCAGCTCGGGCATTTTGTTCCCGAGATATATGTCGGACCTCATATCCCCCGAATTGTCCGAGCTATTTTCTGGTTTTGTCCAGGATCCCCCGAATTATCCGAGCTGTTCTCTGGTTTTGTCCAGGGTCCCCCGAATTGTCCGAGGTATTTTTCATGGTGAGATACTTAGCTTGGTAGCTCCCTTCTATTTGTGAGGGGACTACTTGTGAATCACTAGACACGGTAAGCTTTAAACCAGCCAGTAGTGCCTCGTATTCAGCTTGGTTGCCTAGCTCGATTTGGGTTCCCTGATTGCTTTCTATAATTACACCTGCACCACTCCCAATTTTGCTTGAAGAGTCATCCATGTAGAGATTCCGTTTTGTGGGAGTTCCCGGGGTGTCAGTGTACTCTGTAATGAAGTTGGCCGGATACTGTGATTTGATGGCTGTCTGAGCTTTATGTCAAAGATCAAATTCGGATAACTCGACTGTCCACTGTAGGATTCTTCCAGCTAAGTCTGTTTTCTGTAGGATGCCTTTTATGGGCTGGTTGGTCGGAACTCTGATAGTGTGAGCTTGAAAGTATGGGTGGAGTCATCGAAAAGTGAGTATGAGGGTGTAGGCAAACTTTTTCTATCTTTTGATAGTTTAGTTAGGCCCCTTGTAGAGCTTTGCTAATGAAGTAGACGAGTTGTTGCCCACTTTCGTCTTCTTTGACTAGTGCTGAGGCTATTGCCCGACTTCCCACTGTGAGGTGTAACATGAGTTCTTCACTTTCCCGTGGTCTGGTAAGAATGGGTGGTTGCCCCAAGACTTTTTGAAATCCCAGAAGGCTTGTTCAGACTCCATTGTCCTTTTCAAAACCTCTCTCCCTTCCTTAATATACCTCTTTGAGGTGTCTTTGGCGGGATGATTTAAAGATCCCTCCTCCTGTGAATCCTCTATTTATCATATGAACATGTCTCTCCGGGATGTGAGGTGGACATTCTACTCGTCCGACCTCTTCGGTGTGGGGTGAACGTTCTACTCGTCCGACCTCTTCAGTGTGAGGTGAACGTTCAACTCGTCCGATCTCTTTGGTGTGAGGTGGACCTTCAATTCGTCTGACCTCTTTGGTGTGAGGTGGACCTTCAACTCATTGATAAACCCCGATTTCGTGGTTTATCTTATGCTTATTTTAGGGGATTTATTCACCTTTTCCCACATTTGTTCAATAAAATAGCATGGTTTTGTAATTCTCCCTTGAATTGTGCTTAAGTGTAAAAAAATGCTTTTTAGGCCCTTAAATTGGTGATTTTAACTCACGTTAATTCCATTCGATGCTTTGATGTGTTTTTTGAGTGATTTCAGGTTCATAAGGCAAGTATTGGATGGAAGAAATTAGGAGAAAAGCATGCAAAGTGGAGAATGCATGAGGAAACAAGAATTGGGAATACATCGATGGGCGCGTACACGTACAAGGCGTGTACGCGCAAAAGTAATTTCGCATAGCGACGCGCACGCGTACATGACACGTCTGCGCGGATGAAGAAATAGCCAATCGATGCACACGCACACATGGCGCGTACGCGCCGATACTCGCACGTGACTCACTTAAAGGCAAAACACTGGGGGTAATTTCTGAGCAGTCCAGGCCCAATTCCAACCTGTTCCTGAGTGTATTTCATGCAGAAATGAAGCCCTAGCAAAGAGGGGAGCACTTGGTTGTAGCTTAGCATCATGTAGTTTAGTTTTTAGAGAGAGAAGCTCCATCTTCTCTCTAGAATTAGGATTCATAGGATATTTTCATCTTAGCTCTAGGTCCAATTTCATGTTTTCATCTTGTTTCCTTTATGAATTCTTGCTTCTACACCTTCATTCTCTTAGTTTGTGACGATAATTTTACTTTTCATGCCTCTTTGTTTAGGATTGATGAATACTTGTTGGATTTGGATTTTCTATTAATGCAATTGATGTTTGATGTTATTTTATTGTTGATTTGAGTTGTTGATCTTGTTTCCTTGCAATTTGTAGTTGGTAGAATTTATTATTCTTGCACATTTACCATGCTTTCCATTTATACCCATCAAGTGTTTGACAAAATGCTTGGTTGGGCTTTAGAGTAGATTTTGATCATTGCATGACTAGGATAGAAAGCCTATATTCTCAATCTTTGCCATGAATGTCTCTCTCTTCATTAATTGCTTCCTTTAAATTGCTCACTTGATTTACTTTTCTTGCCATCTACTTTCTTGTCCATTTATTTTCTTGCCCTTTATCAATCAAACCCCATTTGTTCCTTCATAGTCAATAATCATTCACTTTATTGCAATTCCTTGTGAGACGACCCGGAGTTTAAATACTTCGGTTAATTCTTATTGGGGTTTGTACTTGTGACAAAACCATAAATTTAATTTGATTCGAGGATTGACTATCGGTTTGGACTATACTAACAATGGAATTACTTTGTGGAATTCCGAACCGGTACCAATTCTTGCAATCAAATTAATGGCGCCGTTGCCGGGGAGTTGCAATGGTGCTATGTTATTGGCTATTGTATATATTGTGAATAGCTTGATTTTTGGTTTATTTGTTAGTTTTTGCTAGTTGTAGGATTTTGTTCTCTTTGATTCTTGTTAGCTTTTGTTTTATTTTCTCTTTCACTATGAATTCTCACCCTTTTGGCTATGAGCATGGTTACAACTATGTTGTAGGAAATGGAAGCTTCAATGGGGATGTGCATCAAGGATTTGGAGATCAAATGTGGGAGGAGCCCCAAGCTTATGGACAATCTTCTTGGTAATAACCTCTTCCGGCTTCTTATGGGTACAATTCAAATCTTGATGCATACCAATCTAATGTATGTGATGACCCTCATTGTGGTTGTCAACCACAATTATCATATGCATATGAACCCCTCCTCAATATAGCCCTTCACCATACTCACAAGCCTCATACCACCATTCACATCCATATGACCCTAACCCATATCCACCATACCAACCACTATATGAATAATATCTAGAACCACCACCATTCCAACACCAATACTCCCATGAACCACAAAGTTCATACACACCACCTTAAGAATTTTACCAATATGAACTACCTTCCAACTACAATACCCTTCCCTCAAACAATGAAACCTCTCTTCCACCACCGCCTCCCGATGAAGCCCTCATGCTAGAACTAAGAGATATTGAATCTCGTATCTTAAGGCAACAAGAGGAGGATGAAAAGAAGTTTAAGGAGTTAAAAGCCAAGACGGCTATCATGGTAAAAACCATTAGCAACATAGTCTCATCCTACCTAAGCTTCCGCAATCAAGGCACTCCCATTGTTGAATGTGGAGAAGCAACCAAGGAGCTTAGTAAGGAAGTGGTATTGGAGCTTCAAGGTGGAGAAGAAGAGTTAAAGTAAGAAGTACAACAAGGGGAGAAGGTAGAGATGATTGAACCAAAGGAAGTAGTGGTTGGCACCTTAGGATATGTTGAGTACATAGAGGAATCACAAGTTGAAGAGCCTTCTTCCATGGAGTTTGATGTTGATGTTGAGGAGGATAGTGCACAACCTCCAAGGCATAATATGATTGAAGAATTGGAAGAAGTGTCCCCAGTAATAGGCCCTCCTATTTATGATGATTCCACACCAACATATAATCCTTTTGAGTTTGAGGAATCCTTCCCCACTATGATTGGAATTGATGATGAGGTAGATTTCACTCAACCTCCTATGTATGATTTGAGTGATGGAGAAGAGCTAGAGGACATTGGTGAAGAAGAGTGTGAACTTGAGGAAGCTTGGCAAGAGGTAAAGGTTGAAGAACCTTGCCAACTAGTGGAAGCCTCTAGAAGAGGATGGACGGGAGTAAAACATGCTCTATCAAGACCATTGGGAACCTCTCTACCTAGGTTGCCATTTGATCCTTTATTTAAGTGGGTAAAACTTCTAACTCTTAGCTTTATTATCCCACTTGAATTTGGTTTGCTTGAGACGGATGGCCAATTTAGGGTGCTTTGCGGAATTAAGCGTAAGAGGAGAATGTTTAGTGGTTGGCGGTGTACATCTAGGTTCATTATGGTTGGAAGCTCAAAATTGAGGAGCATGGATTGGTGTGTTTCTCAATTGAATGGGTCTAGGAGGGTAGTTTGGTGCTTCCATGAGAACTCATTTTGCTTGTCACCCGGAGGAACTTACCGTGATCAACTCAAAGACGGGTGTGAAAACAAAGTGTGGGATCCCGGCCTACGAGAAAAGGATCAACATTGTGAGCCCATGGCTTGTGATGAACTTCATCAAAGCTTGGAGTTATTAACTTTGAATGATGAAGCACAATGGAAGTTCAAGCATTGGTGGATGTTCAAGGATGGATTCAAGCACAAGCCACCTTGATAGATAGCTCCCCAAAAGTCCAACTTAAGGACAATAAACAAAAGTGATAGGTGGGAGACACCTCACCATGGTAACATCTTTTCATTTTTCTCTTTTGTACATATTGGTAAAATAGGTTTAATTTTATGTTTTGTTTGGTTAGATATGTTCATTTGGGAGTTTAGTGTGTTAAATAAGGTTTTATGATATTTTGGTAGTTGTTTGGAGGTTTGGAATGCTTGGTTTGGTGCAAAAACATAGAAAAATTTTGAAAAATAGAGCACCAACCCACACGTATGCATCACCCACGCGTACACGTGCTTCAAGAATTTTTGACCATCCACGCGCACGCGTACATGACGCGTACACGTAAATTCAAAAGTTCCACCCCTCCATACATTCACCCAAGAGTTGTGTCTGAATTGTGCCAACTTTCTGCCCAAGACACGCGCACGCGTACTTCACGCGTACGCGTCGCTACCAATTCATCAATCCACGCTTACGCATACATGACGCGCATGCATGGATTACTCTGTTTCACCCACCTTCTTTTCTTCTCATCTTTTTCCATTTCTTTCCTTCTCTCTTCTTCCCTTCTCTCACCCATCATCCAACACTGTTGGATTACTAATTTTATTGCTAATTCTTGCTACCTATTATTAACTGAATGCTATTTTAGCATAATTGTTTTTATTTTTTATTGTTGGACTTTCTTGTTGAGGTTACAATTTGTTACTTGGTTTTGAGTTTTTATGTTTAACATTCGTGAACACCAAGTACATCTTACATTGCCTTTAAACTTCTCAACTCTTTTGAATTGCATGTTTTGGCCACAATGCATTCATCATCCATTGCTAGGCAAATGTATATTATCATTGCATTTTTTAGGTGATGCTTGTTTGTGGTTTACCCTTATCCACATCACTTATTTCATGTATTGAGATTGTAGAATTGTGAAATTGGATCGAAAACTTACCTAGTAACATATTTTTGAGCTTTCTTAGCTTTGTGGACCATGCTTGCTATGTGATGGATTTCCACTTCTATTTTCTTTTTCCTAAGTTCCATAGCACCCATGTGTTTCACCTCTATGTCACTTAGGTGTTGCAACAACTTCAATATGTGTCATTGATTATTGTGTAAGTTTCATATACCATTTTGTTCACTAAGTCTACTTACGCATCAATTAATGTCCATGCATTATCCAATTTCACAATTGCTTGATTAATTGCTTGAATGCTTCCATGCCTTTTCACTACTTGTTTGGTTGACTTAACCTACAAGTCTTTTGAAGTATTTCAAGCACACTAGAATGAGTGAAATGTGTGTTTTCTTTTGTATAATTGTGACATGGTTTCTAAATACTTGGGTGTGAGTTCTAAACCACATGCAAGTTAGGACCCACACAATTATTTTTCATTAATGTCATACTAATTCACTCACTCAATTCTAGTGATTTACCTCATTCCAATAATTTACGCTTCTTTGCTTTTGCATTTACTTTTTCTCACTATCCTCTTTTGCATTTCTCTTGAAGGAGTTATTATAAGCAAAAATGGAAGCGGGAAAAAGAACACGCAGCAACCGGTTGACCCACCAGCTAGAGGTGGCAACTAGGAAGGTCGCCGTACCCCCTTGCTCATCTTTGAGTGAACCGAGGATGATGCAAAATTTTAACTGTGGGGAGGTCGTCCGACCACTCGGCGTTTTTGGGTAACAAGTTTCTAATCCCAACACTTTTGCATTTCATTTTAGGATTTTAGTTGCATTTTCCTACATTGCATATGTATATAGTAAGCTTAGTCAAAATAATAAAATTTTTCAAGAATTTTACCTATAGGGCACCCCAATTGATTGAAAAAAAATGCTTTTTTTTGAAGTTGCTTGAATTATATATTTTGTGGATCATGTTTTTGAGCTGAGAATACAAGCATGTGAGATTTGAGCCTAATTGTGTGGTTACATCATATAACCACTTATTTTCATTCTTGTGTGCATTATTCTCTTTCTATGATTGTAATCTTTGAATTGTTTGATTATATATGTCCATTATTTTGTGTATACATGTACTTATATGATTGAGGCCGTTGTTTCAATTAGTTCACTTACCCAAATAGCCTTACCTTTTATCTTCCATTGTTAACCAATTTTGAGCCTATGCTTAACCTACTTATTCTTAATTTTAGCACATTACAAGCCCAAAGCGAAAAATAATAAATGTCCCTTGTTGGATCTTTGATTAGCTTAGGCTATTGAGAGTGTTTATCATTCAAGTTTGGGAGAGTTTGGAACATTGGATTAGGATAAAAAGGTGTTTTTATATTTTCATCAAAATTTTGAGAATTGGGTACATACTCATGCATTGAATGTAAAACCATATGCATTGATACTTTTGTATATACTTTATTGCAAAAAAAATAATAAATAATACAAAATAAAGAAATATATATATATAAATAATAGAAAAAGAAAGAAAAAGATAAGCAATAAAAAGGGGACAAAATGTCCCAAGTAAAGCTCAATAAAAGTCAATGCATATGTGTAGTAACCAAAAATAGAATGCATCAGTGTGTGAAAAAGTGAAGAATTGGTAGTTAGGTTAGCTTTGAATTGTATAGGTTGTTATATAGGTTAGTTGGGAAGCTTAGGTTAATCAAAGATTCAAATTCTAGTCCACTTGACCATATGCATCCTTACCTTGACCCTAGCCCCATTACAACCTATGGAAAAGACCTCATGATATTTGTATGCATGCATGAAATAATAATTGATTGTTAGATGAAAAAAAAATATTGGAAAGCATGATTAAGGGAGAATTGAGTGAATCAACCCCATACATCTGAGTGACTAGAGCGGATACACATCTGGTGAGGGCTCGATTGCTCAATTACATATTTCCATCCATGATAATCTTTTCTTGCAAGTTTGTAAAATCTTTCAATGATTCAATTCAATTGTGCGTTGATTTGATTGCTATTGCCTTAGCTCTTGTGCTTGTATATGTATTCTTGGAAATTGACTTGTTTTGACCAAGTGGATGCATTCATATAGATAGATTGCATATAGATAGGCTTCATTTAGTTAGTTTGCATTGAATAAATGTTAATACCCTTTTGCTTCTTTCTTGATTTTAGCATGAGGATATGCTTAGTTTAAGTGTGGAGAGATTTGATAAACCCCGATTTCGTGGTTTATCTTATGTTTATTTTAGGGGATTTATTCACCTTTTCCCACATTTATTCAATAAAATAGTATGGTTTTGTAATTCTCCCTTGAATTGTGATTAAGTGTAAAAAACATGCTTTTTAGACCCTTAAATTGGTGATTTTAACTCAATTTAATTCCATTCGATGCCTTGATGTGTTTGTTGAGTGATTTCATGTTCATAAGGCAAGTATTGGATTGAAAAAATGAGGAGAAAAGCATGCAAAGTGGAGAATACCTGAGGAAATAAGAATTAGGAATGCATCGATGGGCGCACACGCGTACAAGGCGCGAACGCGCAAAAGTGATTTTGCATAGAGACGCGCACGCGTACATGACGCGTCTGCGCGGATGAAGAAATAGCCAATTGACGCACACGCACACATGGCGCGTATGCGCCGATACTCGCACGTGACTCACTTAAAGGCAAAATGCTGGGGGCAATTTCTGAGCAGCCCAGGCCCAATTCCAACCTGTTCCTGAGTGTATTTCATGCAGAATTGAAGCCCAAGCAAAAGGGGGAGCACTTAGTTGTAGCTTAGCATCATGTAGTTTAGTTTCTAGAGAGAGAAGCTCCCTCTTCTTTCTAAAATTAGGGTTCTTAGGATATTTCCATCTTTCTAAAATTAGGATGTTTTCATCTTGTTTCCTTTATGAATTCTTGCTTCTACACCTTCATTCTCTTAGTTTGTGATGATAATTTTACTTTTCATGCCTCTTTGTTTAGGATTGATGAACACTTATTGGATTTGGATTTTCTATTAATGAATTGATGTTTGATGTTATTTTATTGTTGATTTGAGTTGTTGATATTGTTTCCTTGCAATTTGTAGTTTGTAGAATTTATTCTTTATGCACATTTACCATGCTTTCCATTTATACCCACCAAGTGTTTGACAAAATACTTGGTTGGACTTTAGAATAGATTTTGATCATTGCATTACTAGGATAGAAAGCCTATATTCTCAATCTTTGCCATGAATGTCTCTCTCTTTATTACTTGCTTCCTTTAAATTGCTCACTTGATTTACTTTTCTTGCCATCTACTTTCTTGTCCATTTATTTTCTTGCCTTTTATCAATCAAACCCCCTTTCTTCCTTCATAGCCAATAATCATTCACTTCATTGCAATTCCTTGTGAGATGACCCGGAGTTTAAATACTTTGGTTAATTCTTATTGGGGTTTATACTTGTGATAAAACCATAAATTTAATTTGATTCGAGGATTGACTATCGGTTTGGACTATACTAACAACGGAATTACTTTGTGGAATTCCAAACCGGTACCAATTCTTGCAATCACTCGTCCGACATCTTTGGTGTGAGGTGGACCTTCAACTCGCCCGACTTCTTTGGTATGAGGTGGACCTTCAACTCGTCTGACCTCTTCGGTGTGAGATGGACCTTCAACTCGCCCGACTTCTTCGGTGTGAGGTGGAGGTTCAACTCGCCCGATCTCTTCGGTGTGAAGTGGACCTTTAACTCGCCCGACCTCTTTGGTGTGAGGTGGATGTTCAACTCTTCCGACCTCTTCGTGCCTTTTTCTTTTTCTTGGTTCTCCATTTTATTGGCCAAGTACCGATCTAATCGCCCTTCTCTTACCAATTTCACTATGATGTTCTTTAGGTCGAAGCAGTCATTGGTAGGATGTCTGTAGATTGCAGTATTCTATCCGAATTCTTCTTCCTTTTTTGCTTTTGATTGGGCGAAGTGGTGGGATCTTCTTAGTGTTGCATATTTCTCAGTAAACATCCAAAAGAGACACCCGAAGAGGGGTGTAATTGTGGTATTTTCTAGGCTTCTCTCTGGGTTGATCTTCTTTTTTCTTTATCCTTGTCCCGAGATGGGTTAGGAGGATCAGAATTTTGAGGTCTCCTTTAATCGAGAGTTTTCCTCCATGTTGATGTATTTCTCTGTTCGTTCTTGCACTTCATTCAGAGATGTGGGATGTTTCTTTGATATGGAGTGACTAAAGGGTCCTTCTCGTAGGCCATTGATGAGACCCATAATGGCTGCTTCTGTTGGATGACTTTGTACGTTCAGACATGTTTTGTTGAATCTTTCCATGTAGTAGTGAAGACTTTCCCGATCTCCTTGTTTGATCCTTAATAGGCTTGGGACGTGCTTGGTTTTGTCCTTCTGGATGGAGAATCTGGCAAGAAACTTTTTGGCTAAGATCGTCAAAGCTTGTGATGGACCTAGGGGACAGATTATCGAACCATTTAATTGCCATCTTTGTTAAGGTAGTTGGGAAGGCTTTGCACCGAATTGCATCTGAGGCATTGGTGAGATACATTCAGCTTCTGAAATTACTGAGATGATGGCTTAGATCTGATGTACCGTCATACGGGGTCATGTCGGGAGCTTTGAATTCCTTTGGGACTTTAGCTTTCATGATCTCTTTGGTGAATGGGTCTTGATCTTTGTGGGGGCTATCTTCATGACTGGATCGAGCGGTCTTGGTTTTGAGATCGGCTTCGAGCTTTAAGAGCTTATCCTCTAGTTTTCAGCATCGCCTGGTTTCTCTTCGAAGGTCCCTCTTGGCTTTCCGTTGATGCTCGGCTTCTTTTTCGAATTGTTGGAGACGATTTTGTTGAGCTTGTAGTGCCTCCAGGATTTGCGTGTTTGGTGAGTTCTTGTCTCCGTTTGGTTGAGATGTTTCCTTTGATGTAGCGTCCACGTCCTTTTGTGGTGTTTTATTTTCTAAATTTGAGTTGTAGTCGTTGTCAAGGTTGTCTACCATGATGATGGGATGACTTCCAAGTTCCCCGGCAACGGCGCCAATGTTCCGAGGGTTACTTAAAACTATAGGTCGATCTCGGATGAGATCTTCTATGCTGGTCGGCGCGGTTGTGTCTGACTTGATGATGGTGGCCAGAGCCGCCATGTCCGACTTGTTGGACTTGGTGGTTGTGCTGATCCTTCGTCACCGGAGGGTGGTGGTACCTGCAAGGGACTCCGATGCTTAAGTTAGCAACGGTATTAAGCAATTTTTTAGTAGAATCAGAGTATTAGTTATACCTATGTGCTTCAGTGTATTTATAATAGTGTGGAGTGACCTTTCTGGAGATAAGATAGTTATCTTATCTTATCTTTGAGTGAAGTCATCTTATCTTTAAGAGGAACCGCCTTATCTTTCTTTAGGCTTTGCCGCCTTTAGATTTGGGCTGTGTCCTTTCGTTTGGGCTTGCTTAGGCCTCTTATGGCGATTTGGCCGAGCTCTATAAGGAGAGGTCGGTAATGGGCCAACCTTCTAAGAGGTCGGTCATGGGCCAACCTTCTAAGAGGTCGGCCAACCCGGTCCTTTATAGCTCGAACCGATGCATGAACAAATGCCATACTCACAAATATCATCAATCATCGTCAAAATCCATAATCATCATCATTTCGTGGTATTATACTAAAGATCAATCACACATATCATATTCACACATTCAAATACATCATACTTATCGAACTTACCCGGTCACGGCCCCCGGCCAAATTTCACCAATACTCATGAATAATCAACTTCAATCTCAAACATCATCATTATACACCACATTTTATTTCATACCATATCAAATCTTTCTTCAATTAATCACACATATTAATGATTACATGCATTCAAACCACCAAGTCATGCAGTTCAAACCTATCTTAAGGCAACTAGCCTAAGTTTTCCGCAACATTACATATTAACTACAGGACACCAAAACCATACCTTGGCCCCTCCCAAGCACAATATCACCAAATTGATTCTCAAACAAGTTCAACAATGCTCAGCCCCCAAAATTAAGTCCAAGAAATCCAAATCACTAATATCAACTGCAATCAACATGCATATTGGTGGACGAAATTGTGATCACATCAATGTAGTACTCTTTGTTATTGTATGGAATCATTATTATGGCTCTTGGCTATGTGTGGACACAACTCCGTTCAACTTAACCAGCAAGTGTACTGGGTCATCCAAGTAATACCTTACGTGAGTAAGGGTCGATCCCACAGAGATTGTTGGTATGAAGCAAGCTATGGTCACCTTGTAAATCTTAGTTAGGCAGATTAAATGGTTATGGGTTTCGAAAATTAATGATAAATAGAAAATAAAAAGGGATAGAAATACTTATGTAAATCAATAGTGGGAATTTCAGATAGGCGTGTGGAGATGCTAGAATCCTTTCGAATCTCTACTTTCTTATTGCTTTCATCCAATCCTTCTTACTCCTTTTCATGGCAAGCTGTATGTAGGGCATCACCATCATCAATGGCAACTTTTAATCCTCTCGGGAAAATGGTCCTATGCGCTGTCACTGCACGGCTAATCGTCTGGAGGCATCACCCTTGTTGATGGCTACATCCCATCCTCTCAGTGAAAATGGTCCAAATGCTCTATCACAGCACAGCTAATCATCTGTCAGTTCTCAATCAGGTTGGAGTAAAATCCCTTGATTCTTTTTTGTTTGTCATCACGCCCAGCCTTCAGGAGTTTGAAGCTCGTCACAGTCATTCAATACCGGAATCCTACTCGGAATACCACAGACAAGGTTAGACTTTCCGGATTCCCGGGATCCTACTCGGAATACCACAGACAAGGTTAGACTTTCCAGATCCCCATGAATGCCGCCATCTATCTAGCTTATACCACGAAGATTCTGTTGGGGAATCTAAGAGATATGCGCCCGGCCTAAGGTAGAACGGAAGTGGTTGTCAGTCACGCGCGTTCATAGGTGAGAATGATGATGAGTGTCACGGATCATCACATTCATCAAAGTGTTGTGCAAAGTATATCTTGGAATAAGAATAAAAGAAAATTGAATAGAAAGTAATAGTAATTGTATTGAAACTTGAGGTACAGCAGAGCTCCACACCCTTAATCTCTGATGTGCAGAAACTCTACCATTGAAAATACATCAGTGAAAGGTTCAGGCATGGCCGAATGGCCAGCCCCCTAAAACGTGATCAATAGCCTCTTAAGATGAAGAATAAAACAAAACTGAGACCAAAGATGAAACGTGGTCAAAAAGACGACTAATACAATAGCTAAATGTTCTATATATACTAGACTAGCTACCAGGGTTTACATGAGTAAGTAATTGATACATAAATCCACTTCCGGGGCCCACTTGGTGTATGCTTGGGCTGAGCTTGATCTATCCACGAGCTGAGGCTTTTCTTGGAGTTGAACGCCGAGTTATAGCGTGTTTCTGGCGTTCAACTCCGGGTTATGACGTGTTTCTGGCGTTTAACTCCAGACAACAGCATGTACTTGGCGTTGAGCACCACTTTACGTCGTTAATTCCCGAATAAAGTATGGACTATTATATATTTCTGGAAAGCTCTGGATGTCTACTTTCCAACGCCATTGAGAGCTCGCCATTTGGAGTTCTGTAGCTCCAGAAAATCTATTTCGAGTGCAGGGAGGTCATATTCCAACAACATCAGCAGTCCTTTTGCCAGCCTTTTTCAGAGTTTTGCTCAAGTCCCTCAATTTCAGCCAGAAATTATATAAAATCACAGAAAAACACACAAACTCATAGTAAAGTCCAGAAATGTGAATTTAACATAAAAACTAATGAAAACATCCCTAAAAGTAGCTTGAACTTACTAAAAACTACCTAAAAATAATGCCATAAAGCGTATAAATTATCCGCTCATCACATATACTTTAATATCATACAATACACCAAAATTAACACTAAGGTTCACAATTTCAATAAACCACAAGAATTTCGAAGTGGCTTACCTCATCCAACAATATTTGGGGCAAAACCCAATATTTTCTAATGTTAGTTGATACGTAAATAACCAAAATCATAAAACTCACTCAATCACCATAGCCAAAAACTCAAAATATGTTAAGGAATAGAACTGGGCAAGAAATTACAACTTTCTTACTATTTTTTTAGCTAGAAATGAAGAGCTTGCCGAGAGCTTTGCGTGGCCACAAACGGCACACAAATTAGAGCTCTGTAGTTCAAGATATGAGCCAAGGAAGAAGAAGATGAATAGTGCTAAGTGGGAGATTTCTTCTTCTCTTTTCATACCCAGTGCCTCTCTCTCTTTCTCACTCGTGTGATAAAATGAGGGTGAATGTTTATTAATTGGAGCTTTTATATGTTAGGCTTGAATCCGGTCCAACCGGTTTACATTTTTTGTTCGTTTAGCCAAACTTTAGGTCAAAACCTTTAAAATAAGTGTCTGGTCTTCTATCCCAAATATTTTTATCTTCTCTAAATTATAAAATTCAACTTCTTAAATTTATGCACTTATTAATTTAATTCCCTCACTCACTGTAATACCCTATTACCCTAAACCTTACCTCTAGCTGTAAAACAAAGGATAACAAAGTGCCACGACAGTTCTAAGGCTCATACCATACTATATATATAGAAAGAAGTAGTAATACTAGAAGCTCGATGAAGGAACAAAAAGCTCAAGTCGCATAAAGTGGAATTACAAAACACATAACATTCACACCCGATAACTAAATGCGTTAAGGTTCAAGATATAACATGTTGATCAAATACAAAAGATTACAAAGTATTTATAATAGTCAAAAGAACACTACCCGTAGCTCACGAAGTTTAGGCCGACTAGTTAAATACACACATAACAGAGTTTTTTTAGTTAAAATAGCATATACAACCTGTCTCTCAAAGTTTAGCCTCTAAGGCAACAATGTATAAAGTACAAAAGTGAGAGGTCTACATCAAAATAACCAAAGTACATAATAAAATAACAAGAGACCCTCCACTCTGTCACCATCCTGCAACTCACCGAGGTGGAGTTACGACTTGCATCTGGAAAACAACAATATATGGTATAAGAACCGGAGGTTTTCAGTATGGTAAAAGTGCCAAATATATAAGATATAAGGTTCAGGGATGCCAAATAGATAGAAGATGCACATGATGAATGCCTGTCCTATTGGCTCGTGATATCACTTGTCGGTCTATAAATGCCGACCTGACACATCCCTTCGGATGTAGTCTTTCTACCACGTTAGGGATATAATGCCTGACGCACTACTATTTCGAAGATATAATGCTTGGCGCACTTGCATGCTCATTCAAAGAATATAGTTCCTGGCGTACTCTTGTAGCAGAGAAGGTTATGTGAGCGGGATACTACCTCAGCCCTCACATCTCAACGTATGTGGAATTAACCACTGTCCTTATGCCAGTGCCGTGACCTTGACAAGCGGGACTCACCATCGCCCTTGCCCGAGGCACATAGTGACTCATCAACCTCAATACATAAATATCATAAGATTTAGTCTCAGCAACCATTATTCATAAAACAAGTTCTTTGATACCCAATTCATCAACCTCCAACAATCTCAAGCATTTATATCCAATTTCCAAGTTCATCTTAACCATCGTCAGTTTCCAAGTTCTCAAGTTCGTAACCAATATAGTACTCCTTCAATTTCCCAACTAGTCCATCCACAGTACTTCAGAAACCTAAGTCTCCGTCTTCTAAACCCTCTAACAGAAAATCTAATCTTAAGTCCCCTAACTCTTTCTTATTAGCCTCAAAGTATAATTACTAGTTAGAAGTCTTAAACAGCAATTAAAGAAGTGTAGAAAGCTAGAGAACCAGTTGAAATTGAAAAAAAACAAGTTTTTAACAAAAACAAGGGTCTTCTGTACGCAAGCCTCCTATCCGCGTACGCATGCTAGTACCCGTGTATGCGAGACACCCCAAACAGAGGAGAATCCTCGCGTCACATGCACAGGTTCGCGTACGCGTGCTGTATCAGATTTAGAAAATTTTTAAAGCTACAGAATTTCAGATTTTTGCACCGAACTTCAAATATGCATAACTTTCTCGTTTTAAAATATTTTCCATTCGTTCTTCGAACGTCTTGAAGCTATTGGACCCAACTTTCATAAAAATCTAGTTTCATAAAAAATGGAATTTTGGAGTCCAAGTTATGCCTCGCCAAAGTTTGTTAAAAATAAGGTTTTACACAAAATCATCAAAGTTCTCTTGTTTCCAAATTTCAAAGCCAAGCCAAACCAAATCAAAACCTACTCAATTTTATCACAAAATACTACCACACACTACAGTTTACTATTCCATTATACCTCAATCACTTCAACACCTTTCACTCAATTTTTCCACCATAATCCAACAAAATCAATAATTCCAAATCAATATTTCAATATCAATAATTTGTACAATTCAATCCCTCATATACATCCTTCATCAATATACAACATCATCACATTACTATCATAGTATTACAATCATTATATCACAATTATCATCATCACATCCAACCACATGCAACTCATACAACCTCATCATAATCTGCATATCACGTACATAATCCAATCAACCATTTATTCAATTCGATCCTATTTTAAGGTCAACTAGCCTAAGTGTCATGAAATATTACATATTATATAGAGAAAATCGAAACCATACCTTGGCCAATTCTTAATATGCACAAAATTACCAAACTTGATTCCAACAAGCCTTCAATGGCCAATAATCCCCCAACTCAATTCTAATGTTCTCAGTCAGCTCCAATAATCACAATTTCAAGCTATACATACCAATATTACCACCATTAACACCTAGAGTTTATCAAATCCACAAATACACAAGGGAAAAAAGGAACCTTGGTGTTTTGGGCACTAACCAACAATAACTCATTATTAGATGACACCTAAACAACTAAAACACAAAAATCTACTCAAAATCACAACTTATATTTTCAAAATTATTAGGGCTAAAGAATGGATTGCAAATTTTGATTTCTTATCTATAATGCCTAGCTAGAACTGACGGACTCGGCGAGAGCTTCGCATAGCCGCAAACGGGATGTGAATCGGAGCACCATGCTCAAGTTATAAGCAAAAGAGTGTGAGTGTGAACATTGTTTTAATGGTGGCTCTCTCTTCTCCCTTACCAGCTATACTCTTTCTTTCTTTAGGGTTTATGAGGCTGAAATGACTTCTTAATGGACTTATATAATGTTAGGCTTGGGCCCAATTTGGGCCTGATCCAACTCGTTAGCGTTTTTGGCTCGTTAACCCCAACTTTGGGCCAAAACCTTTAAAATTAGTGCCCGGTTTTCAATTCTAAATATTTTTCTATGTTTTTCTACTATTTTTATGACTCTCATACAGTACCAGACAGACTTAAGCCGATACTGTCGGCTAATTTTCCAGTACACATGTTTACTCAATTTTCCGCAGAAAATTATATTTTACCACTAAAAAAATCACTGAATTCAAATCTCGCTGTTAAATTTTTAAATTAAGATGTTCAATTTTTTAAAATTATTCCAGAAAATTAAATTATTATTTTATATTATCTAAACGGTCAATTTTAATTACGGTTCTTGCATTCGTAGTGCTAGACCAATTTAACTGGTACGCGTTTTCACACATTTTTCTGCAGAAAATTATATTTTTTCCACTTGAAAAAATTCGCTGATTCCAAATCTCACCTTAATATGTTTAAATTAATATCTCTAAATTTTCTAACCTATTCTAGACAATTAAATTATACTTATCCTATTTATTCAAATGGTTAGCATTAGTGGCATTCTCCTTCACTTACCTCAATCTCCAAGTATCTTCATAAAATTTTAAATTTAAAAATTTAGTTTTTAAAATCTTGCATGCATGATTTTCTATATTTTTAACCACCATCCTTAAATTTCTGCTCATTATTGCCCTTTTGCACACATGCATACCTTCTCATTCAAACTTTAATTCTGGCAAAACTCTAAGTTTGGTGTTAGTAGGATAACAAGAGAACGGTCAAAACTGAGGATGAGGAAGATGGGGATGAATGAGGACTTTAGTAAATTAATTTTGTTTGGGTGGTTAGTTTTCTTTCATTTTCATTTTCTTTTATTTTATCTTTGTTTTCTTTTTCTTTCTTTGCATTATATATGTTTCTATTTCTTTATTTTTCTTTGTTTTTTTTTATGCTTACTACTTTGTACTTGTTCTCAGAAACTCTAGTGATGTAAAAAGAGTGGCCCTTAATAAAAGAAATTGAATGAATAACAAAGTTCTATTGAAATGTGGTGGATAGTAATAAACATGATTATATTCTATGAATTTAAAGTATTTGAATGGTCTTCAAGAAAAAGGAGACTGAATTTTCAAAAACAAAGTTCTAGAGACATATTATGAGATTCTGAACTTTCAAAATTCTTGAAACAAAATAAAAAGAGGGAGAAAGAAAGAAGTATAGAAAAACCATAAATATTTAAAAGCAATGAGGCTCTGAGTACTAATGATTAGCGCCTAGTTATATGCCTGTGATGTTTATATGTCAAGGAGAGATTTGTGCAATTAAATCCGATGGGTGCCTTATCACCCGGTAATTTGGGCCAACTGGCTCGGGATGATCGATTGAAAGTCCACGTTAAAAAGTTGCTAAAGAGGCTCTGGGCATTAATGATTGGATGAATAAAATTTCTAGTTATGTGCTTGTGGAGTAATTTTGTCAACGAGAGGCTTGGGTAATTAGATCCGAGAGGTGCTTTGTCACCCGATAACTTGGACTAACTAACCCGAGATTATCAACTAAAAACCCATTAAGAGCTGCCTTAAGACAAAACACTTAGAGTCAATAACTTTAAAAAGATATCTCTCCTAGTTAAAATAGTGAGCAAAGTACTTCAAGGATCATATAATTCTAAAAAGGGTCTCATAATACAATCTGGAATTTAATTTTTGAAAGATTCTTGATTCCTAAATATGCAAGAATTATTAAGATAAATAAGTCCGTTTATAATAGGGAGTTGAAAACCCCACTTTTAATTTGGACTTGAATTTTCAAAGACCTTCAATTCTTTTAAAAAAGCTAAACTCTATGAGGAGGAGCAAAGACTTAAGTTTGGTGTTGTGATGACTAGTCATCTTAAGTAGTTTTTAGGCTTCTTTTTCATTTGTTTTCTTAGTTTTTAAATCAAATTCTTATGTTTTTAGAAAAGTTTTGATAACTAAGCATATGATTGAAGTTGTATTAGAATAATTGTATTTTCAGGATATAATTAAGCAAATCAGAGTGAAATTAACAATAAAATAAGCTTGGTGGCACCAGGTAATGATGGAAAAACGATTCCACACAAACTAACCGGTAACTATACCGGGTCGCATCAAGTAGTAAAACTCACAAAAGTGAGGTCGATCCCACAAGGATTGATGGATCAAGCAATTTTAGTTAGGTGATAAATTTAGTTAAGCTGACAGTGGTGATTGAGTGAAACTGATAATCAAAAGGTAAAGTGTAAGGAATTTAAAGTGCAGAATGTAAATTGCATCAAATGTAAAGGGACTGGGTGCTGAAAAATTAAATGGAACAGAAATAATAAAGAGAAAGATTCATTAGGGATTGGAGATATCATAATCCACAATGAATCAAATGGGTCTCAACACCTTTCTCAATCATATGAGTAGATCTTTGGCGGATTGAAGTTGATTGGATCCCAATTTCTTGACAATCCAATCTCTCTAATCCTAATCAATCTTGCCAATTCCTTGATCTAATTGTCATAAGAAGAGGTTAAGTACATGTATCTCATCCATAAGTCAGACTAAGTCTCAGGATCTCAATTCCTCCCGAATGGTATTGATCAAGAGAGTAGTGAAGGATAGAGCCTCAGTTCTAATGCTCATGATTCCCCTTCCGAGGCTCACACAAGCATTCACAGATTCAAACCCCCTTCCGGAGTGAATGAATCATCAATCAAAACAGAGGATATCCAATAGATACCCAAATGGATTGAGAAGAAGAAGAATTTCACTTAATCATGTGAATTATAATGGAGCTCCTCCCCTAATGAAGTGGGGTTAATGGATCATCGCTTTAAGAACAAGTGCAGAAAATTTAAATTGCATAATCAAGCTCAACATGAACGGGAATGTAAAATTGGCAGAAAGTAAATTGGCAAAAAAGTAGAAGTGCAAGAAATAGAAATTGCATAAAGGAAATTTAATTCAATACAAGCTGAAATGTAGAATTTGCAGAAAATAAAAGTGTATCTCAACTATGCTAAGCTCTTTGTAGTCTCTAATCCTCCAAGAGAGCTCTCTAATAGAGCCTTCTACCCTACTCCTACTCCTACAATTCGTAAGTAGCCTCCTCATGAAGTGAAACTGATGCCTTTATATAGGCTTTCCTAAATTACGAATTGAAATAAAATTAAAAGCAAATTACAATTATATAAAAATTAAATCTAGATGATTCTTGTGGCCTTGATTGAGTGATATGAATGAGCTTGCTTGCTTGCAGTTAAGTTGGGCATGGAATGAAGCTTAATTGAATCAAAATTTCCTTCTAGGAGAGCATAGCGTTCTTTTGGTGAGCGGAGCGTTTTTGCACCCACGCGTACGCGTGCTATACGCTTGCGCGTCCCTGGTGTTTTGATGCATCGACGCGTACGCGTCACCTACGCGAATGCGTGGTTTGCAAAATATCACTTCTGCGCTGATTCTTCATTCACGCATTTGCATGCTTCTCCAAAAATGTCACATCCACGCGTATGCGTCATGCACGCGTACGCGTCGATGGATAAACTTCAAATTCCAATTTTGCGCTTTGTCGCAGGCACTCGTTGATGAAGAGCGTAGCGCTCTTTGCTTGCGAGCGTTGATCCCTCACCCATGCGTACACGTCCTTCACGTGTGCGCGTCCCTTTTCTGAAACGCCATTTCACGCGTACGCGTATAAAGAACGTGGCATTCTTTTAAAGAGAGCGTAGTGGTAAGGTGCATCTTCCCCCCTTCTCTTCTCTGCTTCTTCCTTTGCATTGCTTCTCTTCATCTGTCATCAATCAAACACATACATCAAAGCCTTGCCATATCATAAGATATTGCATCATTCATAACATCAACTAAATCTTGCAAAAATCTCATGAAAATGCATAAAATTAACAAGGTTTGACTGAATCAAGACAAGCATGAATTTCTCATCCAAACACCTACTTATTACTTAAGAAATGCATGAAAACTGAGTAAAATGGTGAAAAAAGCTTGTGAAACTAGCCTAAGATGACTTTTCATCACTACCAAACTTAAATGTTACTTGTCCCCAAGCAAGCACTAAAACATGAGGAGAATGAATGAAAACAGAGAGAGGTATAAGCTCTTTATTGGAAGACATTCAATATTGGTTAATGAGGTTTTCATGCATGGTATCTTAATGATTTTTATTTGTGGCTGAAGTATCAGCACTCTTTTGGATCCTTACTTGAATTACACACAAAAATGAGACTTGTTATTGTTTGGTCCTTAGTTTTTCTTGATTGAGATTTATTGCTTGCTGAGGCTAAATGCTATGTGTTGAGGCAGCTCTTTAGAGTAAGCTTTCAGCCAGCATTCCCGCCCCAGTTGGTTCAAGATGCTAGGTGTTGAGACACCCCTAAGGGCTTACTTGCTCAAGCCTCTCCTTAGCACACACATATCACAGGCATTTAGATTGTTTTATTCTCTGGAAATTAATGCCCAGCACCTCTTTGGGTCACTAAATACTTTGTCTCAAAGTAGCTCTTGATAGTGGGCATTCGGTTGGCAATCCTGGGTTAGTTAACTGATAAACCCCAATTTGACGGTTTATCTTGTATTGAATTTAGAGTATTTTGTAGACCTTTTCTCACATTTATCCAATGAATTAGCATGGTTTTGTATATTCTCCTTAATTGTGCTTAAGAGTGAAAACATGCTTTTTAGGTCTTAAAATAGCTAAATCTAATTCACCTTGATTCCATTATATGCCTTGATATATTTGTTAAGTGATTTAAGGTTTAGAAGGTAAAGATTGGATCAAGGGAATGAAGAAAGAAAGCATGAAAAGTTGGAGAACTCATGGAGAAATAAAGGAAACGCAAAAGCTGTCAAGCCGACCTCTTCGCACTTAATTGGCCATAACTTGAGCTACAAAAGTCCAAATGATGTCGTTCCAATTGGGTTGGAAAGCTAACATCCGGGGCTTCGAAACAATATAAGATTTGCTATGGTTAAACCGCGCATGGTGACGCGTACGCGCATAGTACGCGCACGCGCCGTTGCTGCAACCTGGTTCACTTAAAGCAAAACATGGCCAGCGAATTCTAAAGCCTTGTGGGCCCAATCCAACTCATTTCTGATGCTATTTAACCCAAGGAGTGAAGAGAGAAACACAAGTTAGTTACCATTAGTTCATTTCCACTCATTAGGATTAGTTTAGAAGTAGTTTCTAGAGAGAGAAGCTCTCACTTCTCTCTAGGATTAGGATTAGGATTAGGTTTAGTTCTTAGATCTAGGTTTTATTCTTTGCTTTCTTCCACTTCTATCTCTCAATTCTTTGTTGCTACATTCATCTTCTTCTATTCTTTTGTTGTAATTTCCTTTATGTTGTTCTTATACTTTGTTGTAGATCTACTATTGTTCCTTCCATTTTCTTTCAATTCAATAAGAGGTAATTCATAATAATTGTTCTTCTTTGCTTTTCTATTGTTGATATCTTGCCTTTGTAGTTAGATCTCTCTTTAATTCTTGCAATTTATGTTGTTTACTTTTATTGCCTTTTATGTGTTTGTTGAAATGCCTCTTCTAGATATAGTATAGATTTTGTTCCTCTTGGCCTAGGTAGAGTAATTAGTGACACTTGAGTTATCTAATTCCTTTGTTGATTGGTAATTGGAGAGATTGCTAATTGGTTTGGAGTGCACTAAAGCTAGTCTTTCCTTGGGAGTTGGCTAGGACTTGTGGCTCAAGTCAATTCACCCACTTGACTTTCCTTTATTTAGTAAGGGTTAACTAAGTGGTAGCAATGAACAATTCTCATCACAATTGAGAAGGATAACTAGGATAGGACTTCTAATTTTCATACCTTGCCAAGAGCCTTTTATAGTTGTTAGTTTATTTTCATTGCCATTTACTTTTCATGCTTCTTATTCAAAACCCCAAAACACATTTCTAACCAATAACAAGACACTTTATTGTAAATCCTAGGAAGAACGACCCGAGGTTTAAATACTTTGATTTATAGATTTTAGGGGTTTGTACTTGTGACAAACAAATTTTTGCATGAAAGAATTATTGTTGGTTTAGAGACTATACTTCAACGAGATTTCATTTGTGAAATTCTAAACCGTTAAAAATCCAATCATCAAAATGGCGCCGTTGCCGGGGATTTGCAATGGTGTTATGTTATTGGTTATTGTACATATGTGAATAGTGTAAATAGTTTGTCTTTTGCTTGTTTACTGGATTTTGTTAGTTTTATTTTGTTTTTCCTTAATGAATTCTCACTTTGGCTATGAGTTTGGCTCCAATTGTGTTGTAGGGAATGTGAACTTCAATGCTAACATGTACCAAGGATGGAACACTCTAAGATGAGAGGAGCCTCAAAGAATTGATCACTCCTATTGGCAACAACCTCCGGATACTTATAGGTATAATTTCCATCCTAATGCATGCCAATTTAACGGCTATGATGACTCTTTTTGTGACACTCAACAACCACCGTCATATGCCTATGAATCTCATCCTCAACATGAACCTCAACCATTCTCACAAGCCTTTCACTACCGAACATCACCCTATGATCCATATCCATCGTATGACCAAACCCCCATACCATACTCTTATGACCATTATGAGCAAGAACCCTTAGAACCACCACAACCTATCAAGATTACTCCCAAGAGCCACCTCAATACACACAATCTCCACAACCTTACCAAGAAGAACCACCTTCCTATCATGAACCCTCTCTCCAAAATAATGAACCTTCCTCCCCACGACAAGCCCCAATAGACGATTCTCTCACTTTGTTACTCCAAGGACAAGAAGCCATGAAGCGGGACACACTTGAGTTTATGACCAACTTGACTAAGGTAGTGCACGCTGTAGCCTACCAATGTTTGAACACTCAAGGTACTTCCGTAGCCACATGCGAAAAACCTAAAAAAGAGCAAAGTATGAAGGAGAAATTGGACAATCCGGTAGAGAAGGGAGAATCGAGTTTTGTGTTGTAACAATTGGAGGAGCCTATGATCATTGAAGAAAAGGAAGAGGTGGTTAAAGATTTAGGAGATGTTGAAAGTCCAAGGGAATGTAGCATCATGGAGCACTCTTCCAAGAAGCTTGATATCGATGTTGAGGAGGGTGCGCAACCTCCAAGGCATATCATCGTTAGAGACTTGGAAGAGGCTTATCAAGAGATGGATTCAATCATGGATAAATTTCTCTCTACAATGGAATCCTCTCCCATTGGACTTAAAGTTAGAGTTACAAAAGAGTGTGCACAACCTCCCATACCTTTGGTGAGCAATGAGAAAGAGAGTAAATCGAAAGAGAGCTACCAAGAGGAAAAAGTTGGCATGGTGTATATTGAAATTGAAGAATATGAAGAGGTTGATCAAGAGATGGATTCATTCATCAATGAATTCCTATCCAAAATTGACTCACCTTCCATTGGGCAAGATGAAGTTCTTGAAGACAACACCAAGCCAAGTGAAAAAGGGGAAGAGGTTGAAATTGAAGAAGCTTGCGAAGAGGTGGAAACAACTAAAGAAGAGCCTAAAGAAGTAGACCTTGCATTGTCTAAGTGTGGGGAGGTCTCCCTCCCCAAGTCGCCATCCAACACAACATTCATGTGGGTAAAATTCTTATCCCTAAGCTTTACTCTCTCGCTTGAATATGGCTTGATTCAAAATGATGGTCAACTTAGAGCTCTTTGTGGAGTTAAGAGTAGGAAAGAGTTGTATAGTGGTTGGAAACTCATTCTAAGCTCATGACGGTTGCAAGCTCAAAATTCAAGAGCAATAGTTGGTGTGGAACCAAATTGCATGGGTCTAGGAAGTTGTTTGGAAGCTTCTTTGAGAATTCCAAGGCCATACCACCCAGATGGAATAATGACGATCAATCTAAGGACGGGTGTCAAAACAAAGTGTGGGATCCCGGATCGCACAATGAAAATCAAATTTGGGAGATCATGGTTTGTGGAGAACTCCATCAAAGCTTGAAGATATTGAAATTGAAGAATGGAGCTTATTGGAGATTCAAGCATTGGTGGAAGTTCCTAGATAAGTACAAGCACAAGCCACCTTGAGAGGAGCTCCCCATAAGTCCAACTTAAGGACAATAAACAAAAGTGCTAGGTGGGAGACACCCCACCATGGTAACATCTTTTCATTTTCTTTCTTTGTACATATTGGTAGAATTAGTTTAATTTCATGTTTTTATTGGTTTGTTAAGTTTAGTTAGAAGTATAATATAATGAATAAGGTTTTAGGGTGTTTTGGTAGCTGTTTGGAGGTTTGAAAGGCTTGGATTGGTGCAAGAACTTAAAAAAAAAATTTTGAAAAACAGAACACCATCCACGCGTGCGCGCACATAACGCGTACGCGCACCTGAGCATTTTTCGACCATCCACGCAGACGCGCACTGTACGCGTACGCGTGGATGCAAAAAAATTCACCCCCAGCCAAAAACCCGAGAGTTAGGCCTACACTGCGCGAACATTGGGCCTAAGGCACAAGTCTATGCACGCGTGCGCGCACCTGGTGCATACGCGCACATGATCTTAAATTCGCAATGCACGTGCACGCACACTGTGCGCGCGCGCGTCGATTGCAAAATCTGCATCCCCGGTACTTTTACCCGAGAGTTGTGCCACTTTTGGTCCAACATTATGCCTCTCGCCTAACTCGACACACGCGTGCGCGCACCTGGCGCGTACGCATCCCTCGACTGATATACCCATTGAAGCGTAAAGGTGCATGACGTGCACGCGTCGGTAAAAAAAAGAGTTCTTTTTTTTTCTCCCCTTCCATTTTCTTTTGCTTATCACATTCGCATACTTCTACTCTTCACATTTTCATTTAGTTTTTATAGCATGTTTTTGTTTTTTTAAGTCACTTTAATAATAGTGTTGCATCTTCCTACTCAATTGTTGAGGATTCCTTGCATTACTTTGGTGCCTCTTGACTTGTTTCATATTTTTGGGTGATGTTTCTCTTTAAATCAATGCTCAATCTTTTATGCACTTGTGTTCTTTGTGCATTGATATGACCTTATATTGTCTTTCATGGCCCACTCTCTCTTGTTCAAACTTGATGCTCATCATGCTCTTCATGCTTTGACCTTACTCTTGCATCAAGTATCATTGATATGCCATTTTCTCTTATTGTTTCCTCCTCTACATGTTGTAGCTACCATGTAGTAGAGAACCATACCTTTATTTGGCATTAGCCCCCGCCTATGTTCTATTTGCTTTGATATCTTTGTTATAGGCTTAATTTTCTTTCTTTTTCTTTCCTTTTAGGTTGGCCACCAAGAAGGGAGAAAGGAAAAGCTGTTAAATGGGGCAACAAACAAGTCATCTGCACAACCATTTGAGGAGCTCATCAATTGTAGCAACCCGTCCACCCTGCTCTTCTTTGCATGCACCGAGGACGGTGCAATCTTCAAGTGTGGGGAGGTCGTCTGACCGATCTCCGTGGGTAACAATTTCCTTGTCCAACACCAATTCTTAGTTTTCTTTGTTAGATTAGTTATTGCATTGCATGATAGGTTGCATGTTAGTTATAATTTGTACATATTTTTACCATTTCTTTTTTTTTGTTTGGACTACTTGGTTAGAGTGATGATTTCTTTCCCAAGAAACCATTTTAGGGCAACCTACCAGTTTGAAAAAAAATTTTTGTTGAACTTGCTTGAAAGAATGTACTTTGGAACATGGTTTTTGAGCTAAGAACACAAGCTTGCGAGATTCGAGCCTAATGGTGTGGTTACATCTTATAACCACTTATTTTTCCTTCTTGTGTGCAATTATTCTCTTTCTATGATTGTAATCTTTGATTTGTTTGATTCTTTATGTCCATTATTTTGTGTATTCATGCATTTATATGATTGAGGCCATCATTTCATTTAGCTCACTTACCCAAAAAAGCCTTACCTTTTATCATCTATTGTTAGCCAATTTGAGCCTACGATTAACCCACATTGTTCTTAATTTAGCACATTACAAGCCTTAAAGCGGAAAACAATAAAAGTCCTTATTTGGATCTTTGATTAGCTTAGGCTAGTGTGTGTGAGTATCATTCAAGTGTGGGAACCTTGGGACATTGGGTGAATAAAAGGGTAGTTTTGTATTATTAGTGTAAATATTGGGAATTGGGTACATACTCATGTATTGATCAAATGTAAAACCTTATGCATTGATGCTCTTGTATATAAAAAAAATGAGAAAAAGAAAAGAAAAAAAAAACAATATGGAAAAGAAAAAAATATAGAAAAAAGAAATAAAAAGAAGAAAAAGAAAGAAATAAAAAAAAGGGGACAAAATGCCCCAAAGTAAAGCTCAAATAAAAGTCAATGCATATGTGTTGTAAAATGAAAAGAGAATGCATGAGTATGTGGAAAAGTGAAGAATGGGTAGTTAGGTTAGAACTTAATTGTATAGGATGTCATAGGTTAGGTGGGAAGTCTAAGCCTATCAAAGATTCAAACTTCAAGCTCACTTGACCAAATATGCATCCTACCTTAACCCTAGCCCCATTACAACCTAAAGAAAAGACCTCATGACAATTGTATGCGTGCGTTGAATAATTGTTGATTGTTAGATGAAAAACAAATCTTGGAAAGCATGATTAGGGGAGAATTTAGTGAATCAACCCCAAACACCGAGCGACTAGAGTGCAAACACTTTCGGTGAGGGTTCGATGCTCAATTCCTTGATTCCCGGCTTTCACGAGCGTTCTTCTTGCAAGTCTATGTGAACTTCATGTTTATACTTCAATTGGTAGGACTCATGAATCGTTATATGATCTTAAGCCCTACTTGTGCATGTATGTCTTGGAGATTGATTTATTTTTTAACCAAGTAGGTAGAATCCTTTTGCATTTAATTGCATGCATATAGTTTCTTTACTTTGAATAAGTGTCATATCCCTTATTTCATTCTTGGTTTAGCATGAGGACATGCTAAGGTTTAAGTGTGGGGAGGTTGATAAACCCCAATTTGACGGTTTATCTTGTATTAAATTTAGAGTATTTTGTAGACCTTTTCTCACATTTACCCAATGAATTAGCATGGTTTTGTATATTCTCCTTTAATTGTGCTTAAGAGTGAAAATATGCTTTTTAGGTCTTAAAATAGCTAAATCTAATTCACCTTGATTCCATTAGATGCCTTGATATGTTTGTTAAGTGATTTAAGGTTTAGGAGGTAAAGATTGGATCAAGGGAATGAAGAAAGAAAGTGAAAAGTTGGAGAACTCATTGAGAAATAAAGGAAACACAAAAGCTGTCAAGCCGACCTCTTCGCACTTAATTAACCATAACTTGAGCTACAAAGGTCCAAATGATACGGTTTCAGTTGGGTTGGAAAGCTAACATCCGGGGCTTCGAAACGATATAAGATTTGCTATGGTTAAACCGCACATGGTGACGTGTACGCGCATAGTACGTGCACGCGCCGTTGCTGCAACCTGGTTCACTTAAAGCAAAACGTGGCCAGCGAATTCTAAAGCCTTGTGGGCCCAATCCAATTCATTTCTGATGCTATTTAACCCAAGGAGTGAAGAGAGAAACACAAGTTAGTTACCATTAGTTCATTTCCACTCATTAGGATTAGTTTAGAAGTAGTTTCTAGAGAGAGAAGCTCTCACTTCTCTCTAGGATTAGGATTAGGATTAGGTTTAGTTCTTAGATCTAGGTTTTAATCTTTGCTTTCTTCCACTTCTATCTCTCAATTCTTTGTTGCTACATTCATCTTCTTCTATTCTTTTGTTGTAATTTCCTTTATGTTGTTCTTATACTTTGTTGTAGATCTACTATTGTTCCTTCCATTTTCTTTCAATTCAATAAGAGGTAATTCATAATAATTGTTCTTCTTTGCTTTTCTATTGTTGATCTCTTGCCTTTGTAGTTAGATCTCTCTTTAATTCTTGCAATTTATGTTGTTTACTTTTATTGCCTTTTATGTGTTTGTTGAAATGCCTCTTCTAGATATAGTATAGATTTTGTTCCTCTTGGCCTAGGTAGAGTAATTAGTGATACTTGAGTTTTCTAATTCCTTTGTTGATTGGTAATTGGAGAGATTGCTAATTGGTTTGGAGTGCACTAAAGCTAGTCTTTCCTTGGGAGTTGGCTAGGACTTGTGGCTCAAGTCAATTCACCCACTTGACTTTCCTTTATTTAGTAAGGGTTAACTAAGTGGTAGCAATGAACAATTCTCATCACAATTGAGAAGGATAACTAGGATAGGACTTCTAATTTTCATACCTTGCCAAGAGCCTTTTATAGTTGTTAGTTTATTTTCATTGCCATTTACTTTTCATGCTTCTTATTCAAAACCCCAAAACACATTTCTAACTAATAACAAGACACTTTATTGTAAATCCTAGGGAGAACGACCCGAGGTTTAAATACTTCAGTTTATAGATTTTAGGGGTTTGTACTTGTGACAAACAAATTTTTGCATGAAAGGATTATTGTTGGTTTAGAGACTATACTTCAACGAGATTTCATTTGTGAAATTCTAAACCGTCAAAAATCCAATCATCATTAACCCAAGTTGCTGGGTGATGAAGCACCCCTTAGAACCTAGTCATCCAAGCTGATCTTTGTACAAGAGCATCACAGGCATATATCCAAATCTCAAGCCATTGGTGCCCAACCTTGTTTATTTCTTTTTGTTTCTTTCTCTTGCATTTTCTTTCTTTTATTATGGACCTCTTCCATTTGTCAAATCTCATAGAATGTATCTCAAGTTCATATATCAAAAATCATGCCAAACTTCAGCCTTTTTCGTAAATCAACTAATAAACTAGCACATACCACCACATAACCTTATTCTGTCTCATATCAAACCAGAACTTTACTCTTTCTCTGTTTCACAATAATTTTTCTTTTATTCAAGCATGGGAAACAAAGCATATAATTTAAGTAAGATGAAGATGAAGCAAGCATTTAGACTAGCAAGCTATAATAGCATGAAAACAAACAAATTAACTGACAGCAAATGACTCTAATAGGACACTATTCAATAGGGGACACTTGCACTTTCAGTTAACACATTTAAACTAGAGACAGGCAAGTAAAGATACAACCTCTTGGAGTCCACTAGTTTCCTCCTTATAATCACCATCCTTAGCTTTTGTGCCCTTCTTCACCTCTTTAGATGATGGCATCCATTCCTTCCAAGAGATTGAGTGTCTTTCTGCAAGAGATATTAAAAGTTGCTTGTTTTCCAAGCATTTAAGAGGTGGTTAGCATGCATGTATGCTTGTGATTTTCTGAACTTAAGTTGGTGTGGGAACACTAAACTTAGTTCCTTGCCTAATTCTATATGCAGCAGAGTGAACACATGCATGAAATATCAAGTGCTTTTATTAAGAAAATAAACTATGAACTAAAAATTAAACAACTATTAAGTAGTTTCTTTGATTGTTTGGAACTAGTGACTAATTATGCTAAGGGATGCAATGTGCTCTTAATAAAATTTTTGGTGGAACACCAAACTTAGAATTCCACATTCACCCTTGAATTACTTTGGTGTGCAACACTAAACTTAGTTCCTTGTAATACAGAGAAGTCTACTTAACTCTTTTATTGAAACTTCTAGGAAAAGAAAACTACCTTTGGTTGAGTTGTCTCCCAACAAGCGCTCTTTTAATATCATTAGCTTGACATCTTGTCCTTTGATCATGGAGGCTGAAAATCATAATGCCTCAACTTTTCTCCTCTTACTGTGAACTTTCTTCCGGTCTCTTCTTTGATGATCTCGAGGTGTTCAAGTGAAAGGATCTGGTTCACAGTGTAGTGCTCAGATGATAGTGGAGACACCTTCATTGGTTGGTAGTTTAACATCATTTTATCCCCTGGTGAGAAGCCTTCAGTGGGGATCTTCTTGTTTTTCCACCCTCTTGGCCTCTTCTTCTCCTTTTCAGGGGGTAACTCATGCTTTGTTGGCTTGATATCTGGAAGGTTCTTGTTGAAGATCTCATCTTGGGGTTTTGGTTCTAGTTTCTCATTGACTTATTTGGTCTATTGCACCATTTCTACTTCTTTCAAACATGGGCTTAGGGGCATTGGAGTTAACTCCTTGAATGCTTCCTTCAAGCTTTGATCTCTAGTCTTATCCTTAAGGTATTCTTCTTATTGAGTGGGCTCATGTAGGGTCTTGAAAACATGAAATACTAGGTGCTCATCATGCACTCTCAGCAATAGTTTCTCTTTTTCAACATCTATCAATGCTCTGCCTGTAGCTAAGAAAGGCCTCCCCAGAATGATGGGAGTTTTAGGGTCCTCTTTCATATCTAAGATAATAAAATCTGTTGGAAGAAAGAATTTTCCCACTTTCACTAGCACATTCTCTACAAACTCCTAGTGCTTGTGATGAGCGGATATTTTATACGCTTTTTGGGGGTAATTTCATGTAGATTTTAGCATGTTTCAATTAGTTTTTAGTTAAATATTATTAGTTTTTAGGCAAAAATCATATTTCTGGACTTTACTATGAGTGTGTGTATTTTTCTGTGATTTCAGGTATTTTCTGACTGAAATTGAGGGAGCTGAGCAAAAATCTGACTTAGGCTGAAAAAGGACTGCTGATGCTGTTGGATCCTGACCTCCCTGCACTCGAAATGGATTTTCTGGAGCTACAGGAGTCCAATTGGCGCGCTCTCAACGGCGTTGGAAAGTAGACATCCAGGGCTTTCCAGCAATATATAATAGTCCATACTTTGCGCAAGGATAGATGACGTAACTTGGCGTTGAACGCCAAGTACATGCTGCTATCTGGAGTTAAACGCCAGAAAAACGTCATGATCCGGAGTTGAACGCCTAAAACACGTCATAACCTGGAGTTTAACGCCAGGAAAGGCCTCTACTCGTGGATGGCTTTAGTTTCAGCCCCAGTACACACCAAGTGGGCCCCAGAAGTGGATTTCTGCACCAATTATCTTAGTTTATTCATTTTCTGTAAACCTAGGTTACTAGTTTACTATTTAAACAACTTTTACAGACATTTCTTGTACCTCATGACATTTTCAAATCTGAATTACATACTTTGTGACGGCATGAGTCTCTAAACTCCATTGTTGGGGGTGAGGAGCTCTGCAGCGTCTCGATGATTTAATACAATTCCTTTGTTTTCCATTCAAACACGCTTGTTCTTATCTAAGATGTTTATTCGCGCTTAATTGTGAAGAAGGTGATGATCCGTGACACTCATCACCTTCCTCAATCCATGAACGTGTGCCTGACAACCACCTCCGTTCTACATCAGACTGAATGAATATCTCTTAGATTCCCCAACAGAATCTTCGTGGTATAAGCTAGATAGATGGCGGCATTCATGAGAATCCGGAAAGTCTAAACCTTGTCTGTGGTATTCCGAGTAGGATTCCGGGATTGAATGACTGTGACGTGCTTCAAACTCCTGAGGGCTGGTCGTTAGTGACAGACGCAAAAGGATCAATGGATTCTATTCCAACCTGATTGAGAACCGACAGATGATTAGCCGTGCTGTGACAGAGCATAGGAACGTTTTCACTGAGAGGATGGGAGGTAGCCATTGACAACGGTTACACCCTATATAGAGCTTGCCATAGAATGGATTTTGCGTGTGAAGAAGGATTTCAAGGAAGAGATGAAGTCAAAGGACAAGGCATCTCCAAAACTCCAACATATTCCCCAGTCCTTTATAAACAAGTAACTCTATTGTTCTCATTTACCTTTCCAATCAAATCTAATTATTCCAACTTACAATTTTAAACATTTTGACATCCTAACTAGGATTAATAAAATAAACATTGATTGCTTCAAGCCAATAATCTCCGTGGGATCGACCCTTACTCACGTAAGGTATTACTTGGACGACCCAGTGCACTTGCTGGTTAGTTGTGCGAATCACAAATTCGTGCACCAAGTTTTTGGCGCCGTTGCCGGGGATTATTGAGTTTGGACAATTGAAGGCATATTTTATTTCTTAGATTAGGAATAATTTATTTTTATTGTTATAGAGTCATTAAATCTTGATAGGATAGTTTCTTTTCAAAATTTATTATTTTTCTTTTAATTAATTGCTAATTTTCGTGAGTTTAGTGTCTTATTCTAAGTTTGGTGTTAATTGCATATTTTATATTTTCTCTAAAATTTTCGTGTTAGTATTCTTGGTTCTTCCTTGATTTTTAAGTTGTTCTTGATAATTGGTTATACACTTTGGAACCTTTTTTCAAAAATAATTTTTCTTTGATTTAATCTTGTGCCAAACTTTAAGTTTGGTGTTTTCTTGTTAATCTTTTCATAATTTTCGAAAATTTCATTAAAGTTTTCTAAAAAATTTTAAGTTTGGTGTTCTTCCTTTTTGTTCTTGGTGTTCTTGTGAATCTTCAAAGTGTTCTTGAGTTTTTCTTGTGTCTTGATCTTAAAATTTTTAAGTTTGGTGTTCCTTGGTGTTTTCCCTCCAAAAATTTTCGAAAATAAGGAGCATTAGATCTAAAAATTTTAAGTCTTGTGTCTTTTGTGTGTTTTTCTCTTTCATCATAAAATTCAAAATTCAAAAATTTTTGTTTTTCTAACTAATTTTGAACTACTTTTTTTTCGAAAATCTTTTATAAAAATTCAATTTTCAATTTCAAAATATTCCCACTTTCTTTTATTTATTTCGTTTTTATTTTATTTTATAAAAATTAATTTTTATAAAATAAATAACATCAACATATATACCCTTTCTTTTAGTCCATCATGGAAGCACCTATGAATGAACAGTCCAAGAGGACTTTGGGGTCATATGCTAACCCCACTACTGCTTCATATGGGAGTAGTATTTGTATACCCTCCATTGGAGTTAGTAGCTTTGAGCTGAATCCTCAGCTCATTATCATGGTGCAGCAAAATTGTCAGTATTCTGGTCTTCCACATGAAGAACCTACAGAGTTTCTGGCACAATTTCTGCAAATTGCTGATACAGTACATGATAGGGAAGTAGATCAGGACATCTACAGATTATTACTGTTTCCATTTGCTGTAAAAGATCAAGCTAAGAGGTGGTTAAATAACCAGCCTAAGAACAGCATAAAAACATGGAAACAGCTGTCAGAAAAATTCCTGAATCACTATTTCCCTCCCAAACGGATGACACAGCTAAGGCTAAACATCCAAGGCTTCAAACAAGGAGATAAGGAATCCCTTTATGATGCCTGGGAGAGATACAGAGAGATGCTAAGAAAATGCCCCTCTGAAATGTTTTCAGAATGGGTGCAATTAGACATCTTCTATTATGGGCTTACAGAAAAAGCTCAGATTTCTCTAGACCACTCAGCTGGTGGATCTATACACATGAGAAAAACAATTGAAGAAGCTCAAGAGCTTATTGATACAGTTGCCAGAAATCAGCATCTGTACCTAAGCAGTGAATCCTCTATGAAAGAAGAAGCTAAAATAGTAACTGCAGAACTCAGTCCAGTGGATCAGGCTAATGAATTCAATCAGCAATTAGATTTTCTAACTCAGCAGCTAGCTGAATTCAAGGAAATATTACAGGAAACAAGAATGGCTAACAGGAACATGGAAGTACAATTAAAGCAGACAGAAAAGCAACTGTCAAAACAAATAACAGAAGAATGCCAAGCAGTTCAATTAAGAAGTGGGAAAACATTAAATACCTCACTTCAAAGTAGCAGGAAACCAAGAAATGAACAGGTGGATACTCAAAATCCCTCTGAGGACAATCAGAGCCCAGAGAGGAATAATGCTGGCGCTGAACGCCCAGCCCATACTCATTCCTGGCGTTCAAAGCCAGAAACAAGCATGGATCTGGCGTTGAACGCCCAAAGGGAACATGGTTCTGGCGTTCAAACGCCAGTAACAAACAAGGAGATGGCGTCTAACGCCACTCCAGCTCCCACCTCTAGCATTCAAATGCCAGTGGGGGATCAGTCACCTACGAGTGCTGATGATAACCCTTCTAAAAAGGCTTCCCAACCCACTTCTGTAGGTAATAAACCTGCAGCAACTAAGGTTGAGGAATACAAAGCCAAAATGCCTTATCCTCAAAAACTCCACCAAGCGGAACAGGATAAGCAATTTGCTCGCTTTGCAGACTATCTCAGGACTCTTGAAATAAAGATTCCGTTTGCAGAAGCACTTGAGCAAATACCTTCTTATGCTAAGTTCATGAAGCAAATTTTAAGTCATAAGAAGGATTGGAGGGAAACTGAAAAAGTCTACCTCACTGAAGAATGCAGTGCAGTCATTCTGAAAAGCTTACCTGAGAAGCTTAAAGATCCTGGGAGCTTTATGATACCATGCACATTAGAAGGTAATTGTACCAAGCAAGCTTTATGTGATCTTGGGGCAAGTATCAACTTAATACCTGCATCTACTATCAGAAAGCTTGGTTTAACTGAAGAAATTAAACCAACCAGGATATGTCTTCAACTTGCTGATGGGTCCATTAAATACCCATCAGGCGTGATTGAAGACATGATTGTCAAGGTTGGGCCATTTGCCTTTCCTACTGACTTTGTGGTGCTGGAAATGGAGGAGCACAAGAGTGCAACTCTCATTCTAGGAAGACCTTTCCTAGCAACTGGCCGAACCCTCATTGACGTCCAAAAAGGGGAAGTAACCTTAAGAGTCAATGAGGAAGAGTTCAAGTTGAGTGTTGTCAAAGCAATGCAACATCCAGACACCCCAAATGACTGCATGAGTGTTGATATTATTGACTCTCTGGTAAGAGAGGTCAATATGGCTGAGAGTCTCGAATCAGAGCTAGAGGACATCTTTAAAGATGTTCAGCCTGATTTTGAGGAATCAGAGAAGATAATAGCACCTCTGAAAATCCCTCAGGAAGAGGAGAAACCTCCTAAACCCGAGCTCAAACCATTACCACCATCCCTGAAATATGCATTTCTGGGAGAAGGTGATACCTTTCCTGTAATTATAAGCTCTACCTTAGAGCCACAGGAAGAGGACGCACTAATTCAAGTGCTAAGGACACACAAGACAGCTCTTGGGTGGTCCATCAGTGATCTTAAGGGCATTAGCCCAGCCAGATGCATGCACAAGATCTTGCTGGAGGATGACGCCAAACCAGTGGTTCAACCACAAAGGCGGCTGAACCCAGCAATGAAGGAAGTAGTGCAGAAAGAGGTCACTAAATTACTAGAGGCTGGGATTATTTATCCTATTTCTGACAGCCCCTGGGTGAGCCCTGTCCAAGTTGTCCCTAAGAAAGGTGGCATGACAGTAATTCATAATGAAAAAAATGAACTGGTTCCTACAAGAATAGTTACAGGGTGGCGTATGTGCATTGATTATAGAAGGCTCAATACAGCCACCAGAAAGGATCATTTTCCTTTACCATTCATAGACCAGATGCTAGAAAGACTAGCAGGTCATGAATACTACTGCTTCCTGGATGGATATTCAGGTTATAATCAAATTGCAGTAGATCCCCAGGATCAGGAGAAAACGGCATTCACATGCCAATCCGGAGTATTTGCATACAGAAGGATGCCATTTGGCCTGTGCAATGCACCTGCAACTTTTCAAAGGTGCATGCTCTCAATTTTCTCTGATATGGTGGAAAAATTCCTGGAAGTCTTCATGGATGACTTTTCAGTATTTGGAGACTCATTCAGCTCCTGCCTTAACCATTTAGCACTTGTTCTGAAAAGATGCCAAGAGACTAACCTGGTTTTAAACTGGGAAAAATGTCACTTTATGGTGACTGAAGGAATTGTCCTTGGGCACAAAATTTCGAACAAGGGAATAGAGGTGGATCAAGCTAAGGTAGAAGTAATTGAAAAATTACCACCACCTGCTAATGTTAAAGCAATCAGAAGCTTTCTGGGGCATGCAGGATTCTATAGGAGGTTTATAAAGGATTTTTCAAAAATTGCTAAACCTCTGAGCAACCTGCTAGCTGCTGACACGCCATTTATCTTTGATAAAGAGTGTCTGCAGGCGTTTGAGACTCTGAAGGCTAAATTGGTTACAGCACCAATCATCTCTGCACCAGACTGGACATTACCATTCGAATTGATGTGTGATGCCAGTGACCATGCCATTGGTGCAGTATTGGGACAAAGGCATGACAAGCTTCTGCATGTCATTTACTATGCCAGCCGTGTTCTAAATGATGCCCAGAAGAATTACACAACCACAGAAAAAGAGCTACTTGCAGTGGTTTACGCCATTGACAAATTCAGATCTTATTTAGTAGGATCAAAAGTGATTGTGTACACTGATCATGCTGCTCTTAAATATCTACTCATAAAGCAGGATTCAAAACCCAGACTCATCAGATGGGTGTTGCTTCTGCAAGAGTTTGATATAGAAATAAGAGACAGAAAAGGGACAGAGAATCAAGTGGCAGATCACCTGTCCCGAATAGAACCAGTGGAAGGGGCGTCCCCTCCCTCTCACTGAGATCTCTGAAACCTTTCTGGATGAGCAACTGTTTGCCATCCAGGAAGTGCCATGGTTTGCAGACATTGCAAACTACAAAGCAGTGAGATTCATACCCAAAGAGTACAGTAGGGTGCAATCCAAGAAATTAATCACAGATGCAAAGTACTATCTTTGGGATGAACCATATCTCTTCAAGAGATGTGCAGACGGAGTAATCCGTAGATGTGTGCCTAAAGAGGAAGCACAGAAGATCCTTTGACATTGCCATGGATCACAGTATGGAGGACATTTTGGAAGTGAGCGAACAGCCACAAGAGTCCTCCAAAGTGGCTCTCTACTGACAGGCCAAAGATCAGGCAACCTACCTCACAGTTATCAACAAGGAATCTTGGAGATTGAGTTGTTTGATGTATGGGGTATTGACTTCATGGGACCTTTCCCACCATCATACTCAAACACTTATATTCTGGTGGCAGTGGATTATGTATCCAAATGGGTGGAGGCTATTGCAACACCCACTAATGACACTAAAACAGTGTTGAAATTCCTCCAGAAACATATCTTCAGCAGATTTGGTATCCCTAGAGTGTTAATCAGTGATGGGGGCACTCATTTCTGTAATAAACAGCTTTACTCTGCTCTGGTGCGTTATGGAGTCAACCACAGGGTGGCTACTCCATATCACCCACAAACTAATGGGCAAGCTGAAGTCTCAAATAGAGAACTCAAAAGAATCCTGGAACGGACTGTAATTAACCGTAGAAAGGATTGGGCAAGAAGCCTGGATGATGCTCTGTGGGCATACAGAACAGCATTTAAGACCCCTATAGGGACCTCCCCATACCAGCTTGTGTATGGAAAGGCATGCCACTTGCCAGTGGAACTGGAACACAAGGCCTACTGGGCAACCAGATTCCTAAACCTTGATGCCAAGTTAGCTGGAGAAAAACGATTGCTCCAGTTAAATGAGCTAGAGGAATTTAGACTCAATGCTTTCGAAAATGCAAAGATTTACAAAGAGAAAGCGAAAAGATGGCATGATAAGAAATTGTCATCCAGAGTCTTTGAGCCGGGGCAGAAAGTTCTGCTATTCAATTCTAGGCTCAAATTATTCCCCGGGAAATTAAAATCCCGGTGGAGAGGTCCATATGTCATTACAAACGTATCACCATATGGATACATAGAGCTTCAGGATAATGACTCTAACAAAAAGTTCATTGTTAATGGACAAAGAGTCAAACATTATCTTGAAGGCAATTTTGAGCAAGAATGCTCAAGACTGAGACTTAATTGAAGATCAGTGATAGTCCAGCTAAATGACATTAAAGAAGCGCTTGCTGGAAGGCAACCCAGCTAATCACAAAATTTAATTTTATTCGTATTCATTAATTAATTAATTTTGTTTCAGGTATATGTCAAGTATCTTCAAAGGTGAAATAGCAATTGGTTGAAGTCACAGAGTTACAGGGAAATTTGGAAGCTCACTGGCATGAAAAAGCCAGTAAGAAATACTTTGGGCGTTAAACGCCCAAAAGAAGCTCCCACTGGGCGTTTAACGCCAGTAAGGGTAGCCATATGGGCGTTAAACGCCAGAAAGGAGCATCTTCTGGGCGTTAAACGCCAGAAAGATGCACCTTCTGGGCGTTTAACGCCAGTCTGCTAGCATCCTGGGCGTTCAGAAAAACGCCCAGTGACGAAGGACTTCCTGGCGTTCAACGCCAGAAAGAAGCACCAAATGGGCGTTGAACGCCCAGGAGAAGCAACATGTGGGCGTTAAACGCCCAAAACATGCACCATGTGGGCGTTTAACGCCAGGATGGTGGGAAGGTAACAAATTCGTTTTTAATCCTATTTTTTTTTCAAAATTTTTATGTTTCAATTCATGATTTCTTGCATCAACATGTTCCAAATTGTCATCAATCATATCCAAGTTAGTTTTCCAAAAACCCTGATTTCTAAAAATCCACTTTTCAAAAATATCAAATATATCTTAATCCATAGAGACAAACTATTTTCAATCCAATCAAACTCTTTTAAAATTTGTTTTCAAAACTCAATTTTCTTTTTAAAATCTTTTTCGAAATTAAACATTTCAGATTTATCTTTTAAAACTATTATTCATATCTTTCTCTTTTAAAATTATATCTTTTTCTGATCATATCTTTTAAAATCATATCTTCTATCTTATTTCTTTCATTTTTTCGAAAATTACCCACCCCCCTCCCTATATCTTGTGTTCGGCGACTTCCTCATCATCACCATCCAACACTTGCTCTCCTTCAATCCCTCCTCTTTCTTCTCTTTTGCTTGAGGACAAGCAAAGCTCTAAGTTTGGTGTGGTTGGTTATCCGTGATCACAAAATTTAATTTTATTAAATTCATGGCCCCTAGAGGAAAGCAACCCACCCAAAGGGGCAAGAAAGAAAGCACTCCAAAGCCACTTTGGAATCAAGGGAAGTTCTTAACTAAAGAACATTCAGACCATTATTACAAGATAATGAGTCACAGATCCGTGATCCCGGAAGTCAGATTTGATCTGAAAGAAGATGAATATCCGGAGATCCAAGAGCAAATCAGAAACAGGCATTGGGAAATTCTGGCCAATCCTGAAACAAAAGTGGGAAGAAATATGATACAGGAGTTCTATGCTAATCTATGGCAGACAGACAGGCAAAGACTAATTGGAGCTGCTCTCTTTGACCATCAGACCTTAGTCAGAGGAAAGATCATTCATACCAATTCTGACAAGATCAGGGAGATATTCAAGCTTCCTCAACTGAAGGATGATCCAGACTCCTTTAATAGGAGAATGATGAGGGTCAATAAAGGGCTGGACAAGGTTCTGGAGGACATATGCATCCCTGGAGCCAAGTGGACTACCAGCACGACTGGCATCCCAGTTCAACTCAAAAGGGAAGATCTGAAACCAGTAGCCAGAGGTTGGCTGGATTTCGTAGGGCGTTCCATATTGCCCACCAGCAACCGTTCTGAAGTTACCATCAAAAGAGCTGTCATGATTCACTGCATCATGTTGGGAAAAGAAGTGGAAGTCCATCAACTGATCTCATGTGAGCTATATAAAATAGCAAACAGGAATTCTAAGGACGCCAAATTGGCTTATCCAAGCCTAATTTCTATGCTTTGCAAAGATGCTGGAGTAAAGATGGGAATAACTGAATATATCCTAATTGAAAAGCCCATTACTGGAATATCAATGGTCAGACAACAACAACAAGATGATTCAACCAAGAGGAGAGCACAAGAAGCCCTCCCAGAACTGCCCCAATTCGAATACTGGGAACATCTTGAGGCTTCTATTTCCAGATTGCAAGAAGCTATGGATCAAATAAAGGAAGAACAGAATAATCAAAGTAGCATGATTTGCAAACTGCTCAAGGAACAGGAGGAGCAAGGGCGTGATCTAAGGGAGCTAAAGCGCCAAAAGATTAATCCATGAAAAAGCACCACATATTTTAGAGGAACACCTACTCCTACAAACAACAGGTTGCTGAGTTCCAATTTTTCTTTTTCTTTTCCTGCTTTTAACTTAGTGATAGCGTTTTTTTTTAGAAATTCACCTTAGGAGATATTTAGTAGTAATTAGTATGTCTATTTTGATTTTATTTCCAATTAAGCTATAATTTATTTTTCTCATCATCATCAGGCATGAATAAAGTAGTAGATTTTTTTTAGAATAAAGAAGTAATCTATATTTTTCGAGTTCTTAATAATAAAAATTATAATTAATTATATGTGGTGGCAATACTTTTTGTTCTCTGAATGAATGCTTGAACAGTGCATAATATGTACTTTGAATTGATGAATATTGGCTCCTGAAAGGATGAAGAACACGAAAAATATTATGATGATCTGAAAAATCATGAAATTGATTCTTGAAGCAAGAAAAAGCAGCAAAAAAAAAAAAAAAAGCCATGAGCACTAGACAAGAGTAAAAAGGATCCAAGGCTTTGAGCATCAATGGATAGGAGGGCCCAAGGAAATAAAATCCAGGCCTAAGCGGCTAAATCAAGCTGTCCCTAACCATGTGCTTGTGTCATGAAGGTCCAAGTGAAAAGCTTGAGACTGAGTGGTTAAAGTCGTGATCCAAAGCAAAAGAGTGTGCTTAAGAGCTCTGGACACCACTAACTGGGGACTCTAGCAAAGCTGAGTCACAATCTGAAAAGGTTCACCCAGTTATGTGTCTGTGGCATTTATGTATCCGGTGGTAATACTGGAAGACAAAGTGCTTAGGGCCACGGCCAAGACTCATAAATAGCTGTGTTCAAGAATCAACATACTACACTAGGAGAGTCAATAATACTATCTGAATTCTGAGTTCCTAAGGATGCCAATCATTTTGAAATTCAAAAGATACAGGGAGATACCAAAACTGTTCAGAAACAAAAAGCTACAAGCCCCACTCATCTAATAAGAATCTGAGCTTCATTTAAAACTCTAAAATATTATTACTTCTTTATTTCTGCTAAAACCTATTTTATTTATCTAGTTGCTTGAGGACAAGCAACAGTTTAAGTTTGGTGTTGTGATGAGCGGATATTTTATACGCTTTTTGGGGGTAATTTCATGTAGATTTTAGCATGTTTCAATTAGTTTTTAGTTAAATATTATTAGTTTTTAGGCAAAAATCATATTTCTGGACTTTACTATGAGTGTGTGTATTTTTCTGTGATTTCAGGTATTTTCTGACTGAAATTGAGGGAGCTGAGCAAAAATCTGACTTAGGCTGAAAAAGGACTGCTGATGCTGTTGGATCCTGACCTCCTTGCACTCGAAATGGATTTTCTGGAGCTACAGGAGTCCAATTGGCGCGCTCTCAACGGCGTTGGAAAGTAGACATCCAGGGCTTTCCATCAATATATAATAGTCCATACTTTGCGCAAGGATAGACGACGTAACTTGGCGTTGAACGCCAAGTACATGCTGCTGTCTGGAGTTAAACGCCAGAAAAACGTCATGATCCGGAGTTGAACGCCTAAAACACGTCATAACCTGGAGTTTAACGCCAGGAAAGGCCTCTACTCGTGGATAGCTTTAGTTTCAGCCCCAGTACACACCAAGTGGGCCCCAGAAGTGGATTTCTGCACCAATTATCTTAGTTTATTCATTTTCTGTAAACCTAGGTTACTAGTTTACTATTTAAACAACTTTTACAGACATTTCTTGTACCTCATGACATTTTCAAATCTGAATTACATACTTTGTGACGGCATGAGTCTCTAAACTCCATTGTTGGGGGTGAGGAGCTCTACAGCGTGTCGATGATTTAATACAATTCCTTTGTTTTCCATTTAAACACGCTTGTTCTTATCTAAGATGTTTATTCGCGCTTAATTGTGAAGAAGGTGATGATCCGTGACACTCATCACCTTCCTCAATCCATGAACGTGTGCCTGACAACCACCTCCGTTCTACATCAGACTGAATGAATATCTCTTAGATTCCCCAACAGAATCTTCGTGGTATAAGCTAGATAGATGGCGGCATTCATGAGAATCCGGAAAGTCTAAACCTTGTCTGTGGTATTCCGAGTAGGATTCCGGGATTGAATGACTGTGACGTGCTTCAAACTCCTGAGGGCTGGGCGTTAGTGACAGACGCAAAAGGATCAATGGATTCTATTCCAACCTGATTGAGAACCGACAGATGATTAGCCGTGCTGTGACAGAGCATAGGAACGTTTTCATTGAGAGGATGGGAGGTAGCCATTGACAACGGTTACACCCTATATAGAGCTTGCCATAGAATGGATTTTGCGTGTGAAGAAGGATTTCAAGGAAGAGATGAAGTCAAAGGACAAGGCATCTCCAAAACTCCAACATATTCCCCAGTCCTTTATAAACAAGTAACTCTATTGTTCTCATTTACCTTTCCAATCAAATCTAATTATTCCAACTTACAATTTTAAACATTTTGACATCCTAACTAGGATTAATAAAATAAACATTGATTGCTTCAAGCCAATAATCTCCGTGGGATCGACCCTTACTCACGTAAGGTATTACTTGGACGACCCAGTGCACTTGCTGGTTAGTTGTGCGAATCACAAATTCGTGCACCAGCTTGCTTAATGGATTTGTCAGCCATTTAGAGAGCTATTCAAGTGGATTTCAGCTCAAGAATTTGAAGTTTCCTCATGAGAGATAGAAGCATCTTTATGCTTGCACCAAGGTCACAGAATGATTTCTCAATTGTTATGTTTCCTACGGTGCAAGGTATATAAAAGCCTCCAGGATCATCTTTCTTCTCTGGTAAGCCTCTTTGGAGGATAGCACTACATTCCATTGTCATCTCAACAATGTGTCCTTCTTTAAAGGACATTTTCTTTGTCAGCACTTCTTTCATAAATTTGGCATATAACGGTATCTGTTCAAGTGCTTCTAAGAAAGGAATATTGATGCTGAGTGTTTTGAATATGTCCAGGAATTTTGAGTATTGCTTATCCTCATTTTCTTTCTTAAACTTTTGAGTATGGAAGTTTGGGAAAATATGGCTTCACCCCTTCCTTCTTCTCTTGTGGCTGTGGTTTAAGGATGTTCTTATCTTCCCTTGAGCTTTGTGAGTTTTTAGCTTTGTGATTTTCCTCATTTTTCTCCTCTATCTTCTCTTTTGAAACTTCTCTGTGGTGCTCTTCCCGAATGGTGGTTTCTTGTTCCATAGTCTTCCCACTTCCTAATGTCATTGCTTTGCACTCCTCCCATTTTGTGGCTTTTCCTTTGTCCCTCGAATTGTCTTCAGTGGAACTAGGGAAGGTATTTGCTTGCTTCTCACCTATCTCTGTGATTTGTTTAGCCATTTATCCCATGTGCCTTTCAAGGTTTTTTATTGAAGCTTCTTGATCTTGTCTGGCCACTTCTTGAGTTTTAATGAGTTTCTTCATTAACATTTCTAAGTTGGAGATCCTTTGAGATTCTAGATGTGGCTGTGTAGGATTTGATTATTGTTGGTGGAAGTTGTTTGAGATGTTGGGGGAGGTATTCTGTAGGTTAAATAGTGATGTAGAGAAGTTGTTTTGGGAAAATTGTGAAGTGTGATGGGGTTGGAGATATGGGTTTTGTGGTAGTGTGTAGTGGTTGTTATTAGTATGGGGTTGGTTGTGCTAGTTGGTGTTGCAAAAGCTGTTAGAGTTGAAGTCCCTTTGTCCTTGATTCTGATACTCACCCCACCTTACTTTAGAATGAGTCTTCGATGGTGGATTGTATGCATCACCATGGAAGTCATGTTGGAACGATCTTGAGGTGTTATTCATGTATTGCACCTGCTCAGGGCCTTGTTGCTCATAATTGAATGTCCCAAAACCTTCTTCAGATTGATTCCATCCATATGACACTTGAGATTGGCTTTGTGTGTTCACTGCAGCAAGTTGCAGTCCATCGATTCTCTTGGCCATCATATCCATTTGTTATTGAATTTGTTGGTGCATTTGCTTGTTTTGGGTCAGGATTGCATTTACTCCTTCAAGTTCCATCACTCCCCTCTTTGGACTTGTGTCATGGTGCCTCTTAGATGAGTAAAAATATTGATTGTTGGTCACCATATCAATAAGATCTTGTGCTTCTTGGGCAGTTTTCATCATCTGGAGTGAACCTCCCGAGGAGTAATCCAATGCTTTTCTTGCCTTCATAGTCAATCCTTCATAAAATTTTTGAAGTTTCACCCACTCATTAAACATCTCTGGTGGACATTTCCTTATCAGGGCCTTGTATCTTTCCCATGCCTCGTAAAGTGATTCTCCCGCCTTTTGTGTGAAGGTTCGCACCTCTGTTTTCAGCTTGATGATTCTCTGAGTTAGGTAAAACTTGGCTAGAAATTTGCTCACAAAATCATCCTAATTGTTGATGCTCTCCTTAGGAAATATTTCCAGCCATTGGGCAGCATTGTCCCTCAAAGAAAATGGGAATAAAAGTAATTTTTAGATGTCAGGATGTACCCCATTTGTCTTGACAGTTTCACAAATTCTCAAGAAAACAAAGAAATGTTGGTTGGGGTCTTCAAGAGGGCCACCTCCATAAGTACAATTGTTCTGTACTAAAGTGAGTAGTTGAGGCTTCAACTCAAAGTCATTTGCATGAATATTTGGGGTGAGGATGCTGCTCCCATAGTGTCTAGGATTAGGGATAGTGTAAGAGGCCAACACCCTTCTTGCAGGTTGCGCATTGTTGGTTACTCCTTCCTCATGCACTTTGTCCTCCATAACTTGTACAATCACAGACAAACCAAATATAAAATGGACATTCCAATGCTAGAATGTGGTTAGAGGGTTAGGTGACACAATGTGTCGAACAGTTAATATGCTTAAAAGAAAACAAAAGAAAAATGCTTAATCTAGAAAAATGCTTAATCATTGTTGATCTAAATCAATCCCCGGCAATGGTACCAAAAACTTGATGATGGAAAACCGATTCTACACAAACTAACTGGCAAGTATATTGGGTCACATCAAGTAGTAAAACTCACAAAAGTGAGGTCGATCCCACAGGGATTGATGGATCAAGCAATTTTAGTTAGGTGATAAATTTAGTTAAGCTGACAGTGGTGAATTGAGTGAAATTGATAATCAGAAGGTAAAGTGCAAGGAATTTAAAGTGCAGAATGTAAATTGCATCAAATGTAAAGGAACTGGGTGCTGGGAAATTAAATGGAACAGAAATAACAGAGAAAAAGATTCATTAGGGATTGGAGATATCATAATCCACAATGAAACAAATGGGTCTCAACTCCTTTCTCAATCATATGAGTAGATCTATGACGGATTGAAATTAATTGGATCCCAATTACTTGGCAATCCAATCTCTCTAATCATAATCAATCTTGCCTATTCCTTGATCTAATTGTCATGAGAAGAGGTTAAGTACATGTATCTCATCCATAAGCTACACTAACTCTCAAGAACTCAATTCCTCCCGAATGGTGTTGATCAAGAGAGTAGTGAAGGATAGAGCCTCAGTTCTAATGCTCATGATTCCCCTTTCGAGGCTCACACAAGCATTCACAGATTCAACACCCCTTCCAGAGTGAATGAATCATCAATCAAAACAGAGGATATCCAATGGCTACCCAAACAGATTGAAAAGAAGAAGTTCACTCAATCATGTGAATTATAATAGAGCTCCTCCCCTAATGAAGTGGGGTTAATGGATCATCGCTCTAAGAACAAGTGCAGAAAATTTAAATTACATAATCAAGCTCAACATGAACGGGAATGTAAAATTGGTAGAAAGTAAATTGGCAAAAAAGTAGAAGTGCAAGAAATAGAAATTGCATAAAGGAAATTTAATTCAATACAAGCTGAAATGTAGAATTTGCAGAAAATAAAAGTGTATCTCAACTATGCTAAGCTCTCTGGAGTCTCTAATCCTCCAAGAGAGCTCTCTACTAGAGCCTTCTACCATACTCCTACTCCTACTGTCCGTAAGCAGCCTCCTCATGAAGTGAAACTGATGCCTTTATATAGGCTTTCCTAAATTACAAATTGAAATAAAATTAAAAGCAAATTAAAATCAAATGAAAATTAAATCTAGATGATTCTTGTGGCCTTGATTAATTGATATGAATAAGCTTGCTTGCTTGAAGTTAAATTGGGCTTGGAATGAAGCTTATTTGAATCAGAATTTTCTTCCAGGAGAGCGTAGCGTTCTTTTGGCGAGCAGAGCGTTTTTGCACACACGCGTACGCGTGCTATACGCTTGCGCGTCCCTGCTATTTTGATCCATCAGCGCGTACGCGTGCTATACACGTGCGCGTTCATAGTAGCGCTCTCTAAATGAGCATAGCGCTCACGCCAAGAACACTACCCATGCGTACGCGTCACCTACATGTACACGTGGTTTGCAAAATATAACTTTTACGCTAATTCTTCATCCACGCGTTTGCATGCTTTTCCATAAATGTCACATCCACGCGTACGCGTCATGCACGCGTACGCGTCAATGGATAAACTTCAAATCCCAATTTCGCGCTTTGTCGCAGGCGCTCGTTGATGAAGAGCGTAGCGCTCTTTGCTTGTGAGTGTTGATCCCTCACCCACTCGTACACGTCCTTCACGCGTGCGCGCATCCCTTTTCTCAAACGCCATTTCACGCGTACGCGTCATATACGCGTACGCGTCTCTGAAGAATGTGGCGTTCTTTTAAAGAGAGCGTAGCGCTAATGTACATCTTCTCCCCTTCTCTTTTCTGCTTCTTCCTTTGCTTTGCTTCTCTTCATTTGTCATCAATCAAACACATACATCAAAACCTTGCCAAATTATAAGGTATTACATCATTCATAACATCAACTAAATCTTGCAAAAATCTCATTAAAATGCATAAAATTAACAATATTTGATTGAATCAAGACAAGCATGAATTTCTCATCCAAACTCCTACTTATTGCTTAAGAAATGCATGAAAACTGAGTAAAATAGGTGAAAAAGGCTTGTGAAACTAACCTAAGATGACTTGTAATCACCAGGCTTAAAGAGGCCAAGCCTAAATTTAAAGTTCATCTCTGATACGTGAAAATTTAGATTTCACGTACAACCGGCAAGTATACCGGATCGTATCAAGTAATAAGACTCACTAGGAGTGAGGTCGATCCCACGAGGATTGGTAGATTAAGCAACGTTAGTTAAATGGTAAATTTAGTCAAGCGAACATAATTTTGATTTTATGAGCAATGTGACTTTTGAACATAATTGCAGGAATTTAAATGGCAAGGAGTTTAAGAATAGGAATATAGAAATAAAATGAAAGTAAATAACTGAAACTTAAATTGCAAGAAACCTAAATGACATCAAAAATAAATGGCAAGGAATTAAAGGGTGCAGAAATTTAAAGAACATAAGAGTAAATAGCAAGAATTAAAGGAACAAAATGTAGATGACAAGAATAATAAATTGACAGAATGTAAAAGGGAATTGGGTTATGGGTAATCAAACAACTAGAAGCAAAAGAAATAAGAAGTAATGATAGAGAGGATCATTAGGGATCAGAGATGCAGGTTTTCATGAATTGATGTTAGTCAAATCCTTCTCAATCATGGGTATAGATCCATGGCAAGTGGTTAATTGAATCCCAATCTCTTGGTGATTCAATTTCTCTCAACATAACCAATTGCCACTCTCGTGATCTAGTTGTTCATGAGAAGAGATGAAGCTCAATTCTAATCCAGCCACACAATTCCCATAATCTCAACCAAGGAAAGTTACATCTCACATACCAACCAAGGTATATTGATTAAGGAAATCATGAAAGGATGAACTCTAAACTGAATTATGTGGCTCATTCCTCAAATTCACCACACAATTCACATAGATTAACCCCTCTCTCGATGGTGGTTGAATCTTTGAAGAACAAGAGTTTCCTCTTTGGATTAACCACTAGAATTGAGGAGGAAAAGAGGAGTTCATCAATGCATTCAACAAGCAGAGCTCTTCCCCCTAATGAAAGTGGGGTTTAGTGAGTCATAGCTCCAATTTTAACAACAATTGCCATCAACAAAAACTAAACTAAGTGTGAGGAAAAGAAGAAGAAGAATAAGGAAATGCTTAAAGCTTAAAACTGAAGAAGAAAAGTTCCAAGAAAAACCAAATTAGCTCTCCGGGTATCCTCCCGGAAGTGCTAAAAAGTGTTCTCAAAGTAAAAGTGCTAAAAGTATAAAATTCTAAGTGTCAAAAGTCCTCCTCAAGTACAAACTCAATCTCTATTTATATTAGTCCTAAAACTCCTTCAAAGATCTTCAATTGGGCTAGCAATGTGGGCTTTCTCTTTGTTGAATTTCTGGTTCAATTGAAGAAGTTGCTGGCCTTTGTGAGGAATAGAGGAAGCAGAGCAAGTTGGCAACAATTCTGGCCCATTGAGGGGCGTTATTGGCAATAACTCTAGGCTTAATGCACGTTGGCAACGTGCATGGTGTTTTCCTGGGAGTGAACTTTCAGACTTGGGCGTTGCTAGCCCAAGTTGTTGCTAACAACTTGCTTTTCCTCTTCTTGGCTCTACTTTCATGCTAAATGTAGCCCAGAATTTGAGTGTCAACCTTCTGCTTCAATATGGACTATTATACATCGTTGGAAAGCTCTTGATGTCTATTTTCCAATGCCACTGAAATCACCTCAATTGGACTTTCCTAGCTCAAGTTATGCTTCCTCAAAGAAGGTAAGGTCAAGCTGCCAAGTTGTTGCCAAAAACGCACCTATCCTCCCAAGTTGGCAACGTGCCTAGCCTCCCAAAGCAGAGACATGAGGCTGGCGTTGTCACCAAGCACGCCTCCTTGCTAGCACGTTGGCAACGTGCCCGTGCTCCCTCCAGGGCTCATCTCTAGCCTTCAATTTTGCTTGTCACGTTGCCTTAGATAACGCCTTTGGAGGCTGGCGTTGGCAACGTGCTCGAGTGCTTCTTCATGTGAGCTTCCTTGCCAAATTTTGCTTGCTGCGTTGCCCTCAAACACGCCTTTGGAAGCTGGCGTTGGCAACGTGCTCGAGCCTTCCTCAAGGCTCTATGCTTGTTGCTTGGCGTTGTCCTTGAACACGCCTATGCTTCCTGGCGTTGGCAACGTGGTTGGGATCCAAGACTTGGTGCCTAGCCAAGCATTCCTTCCTGGCGTTGCCTTAGAACACGCCAATGCAAGTGGCGTTGGCAACGTGCTTCTATTTGCTGGCCCAAGATCTTGTCCCTGGCGTTGTTGAAGAACACGCCAGTTCATTTCCAAGTTAGCAACGCTCTCGTGTGCCCATACTCCTAGCTTACATGCGTTGCCAAGAAACACGCCCATGGTTCCTAGCTCAACAACGTGCTCGAGCTCCCCTTTGGTGCCAAAGTTGCTTGCTACGTTGCCAAGGAACACGCCTTCATAGCTTGGCGTTGGCAACGTGCATCTCCTTTTCCTGGGCCAAGTTTTCCATTCAGCGTTGTTTGCCTGCGTTGTCCTCAAACACGCCCCTCATCTCTAGGCTGGCAACGTGCTCGAGGCTCTAAACTAGCTCCCCAAGATTGCTTGGTGTTGCCTTGAATAACGCCTATGGTTCTTGGCGTTGGCAACGCCAGCTTCTCCTCCTCTTGGGCCAAGTTTGCTTGTGTGCGTTGCCTTGAATAACGCTTCTTCATTCCCACGTTGGCAACGCCCTCGAGCTCTCCTTGGCTCAGCTCTTTGCTTGCCTTGGCGTTGCCTTCAACAACTCACCCTTTTCTTCAAGTTGGCAACGCCCAAATGTGCTTCTCCAGGGCTGCCTGGCGTTGCCTTCAAACACGCACCCTTTCTCCAAGTTGGCAACGCCAACTTGTGCTTCTCCAGGGCTGCCTGGCGTTGCCTTCAAACACGCACCCTTTCTCCAAGTTGGCAACGCCAACTACTTCTCTTCTTCTTGCCCAGCTTGCATCATTCTTGCTTCCATGCTTTCTTGTTTCATCACCTATCATCAACAAGGGAAATAGCTTCAAAGTCTTACCAATTCATGGAATAAATTTCATGAGATTCATTCATACTCATTCATGTATGTATTCCTTAAATCATTTGCATGAATTTGGCTAGAATCAACCTGTTCCTTGGTATTCTCATGCATGAAGACAAAACTCATAAAAGGACTTGTTTATTTAGAGAAAATGAGTGAAATTAAGCTAAAACCAACTAAACTAACTAGCTAATATAACAAATATGCAATTGCATCAATCTCCAAGACCCGAAGCCCAAATCCTTCGTACATGGGAAGGACCACAAATGGATTGAAGCCTAGCTCCAAGAAGTGGCACCAAGATTCACCAAAACTCCAAGGATTAGAGCCCAGCTCCTTTGTGCCTGGGAAGGAGCACAAATGGATTGGAGCCTAGCTCCAAGAAGTGGCACCCAACTCTACCGAAACTCCAAGGGTCGAAGCTTAGCTAAAAGACCCAGAAGCCAGTTCCAAGTGCACTTTTTGCTCCTAGTGATGACAAGTCATCATATACCCATTTTTCAAGCTAATTTCACTTGTTTAGTTAGCATTTATGCACTTTCTTGCATCATAAGTAAAGGATTTGGAGTGAAAATGCATAACTTCTCTAAATCAAGTAACCACTATGAAATTAATGATAAATCATGAGGTTTAAGCTAATTTTAATTGCATTTTAATTGATTTATAAGCCTCTTGATTTTTGTGATACTTTGAGTGGTTGTTTGGTTTATTTTAGGTAAAGAAAAGAAAAGAAAATGAAAAGCGTGGCCTAAGAAGTGTGACACAAGAAAAGAAAAGCGTGGCAAAGGAAAGGGGAAGCGTGCCGTAACTAAAGGGAGAAGCAACTCTGCCCTCCACAAGGGCAGACTGCTCTCTAGGAGGGCAGCATCAATTGACCAAGCAAGCAAGGCAACCCTGCCCTGCCCACTTCAAGAGCAGAGCACAAAATGGTGCCTTGGAGCCATGAGAAACAAATTCTGCCCTGCCCTTGTGGAGGGCAGGATCGTGCTCCATGAGGAAAGAAATCCAAGGAAAATGACACCCAATGCATGCTACAAGGCTCGAGCAAGGGACCATGAGGAAGCCAAAGACTAAGGGTGACTAGCGTGCCAAGAAACCAAGAAAAAAAAGGAAGCGTGTTTGCATCGGCCCAGGTTCGAACACGGGCGTGCAATATGGCAACCCTGCCCTGCCCTTGGCGCGGGCAGGGCAGCATTTGAATTGGCAAGGTTGTGGCGCACCATTTCTCAATCTGGCGCACCAAATTCCTCGTCCTGGCACGGTCCTGGCGCGCGCGTCCCTCTCTGGCCGCACCAACCCGATCCTGCCCTGCCCTTGGCGCGGGCAGGGCAGCCTCCCACGATCCTGGCACGCCAATTTTGCATCCTGGCAGCACCTGGCGCACGCCCAAACGCCCGTGGCAGCATCATCCGAGCGCCCAGACGCCCCCTGGCGCACCAAGGCTTTCCCGCCCTGCCCTTGGCGCGGGCAGGGCAGCCTCTGGCGCACCAATTCTTCCCCTCGTGCGCAGCGCACAAATTTTGGCGCACCAACTCGCACCAACAAGCAACATGGCCGCACCAAATTCTTGTGCCAAGCATCAACTTTCTGCCCTGCCCTCCACAAGGGCAGGGCAGCCTCCTGGAAGCACTCTTTTGGGCCAAAATTCAAATTAAAAATTAATTTAAACCCATTTCTTCACCAATTCAAAAGCCCATCCAAATCCCATTATCCAAGAATAGAAAGTGTATAAATAGGATTTAAATTGATGTAATTAGGACCTCTTGGAGCTATCTTGGCTCTCACTTTTGAATTTTGATTTTGCAATTTTACTTGCTTTCATTTTCTGGAAAGAATTGGACCAAGAACTAAGAGGATCCAAGGAGAGTCTCCTTCCTCGAATCTCTTGGGCAATTCTACTTTCTGTTCTCTGAGTATTGGGTGTGTGAAATTGGGGAAATTCTGTCCCAATTCCCATTCAATCTCTCTGCATTAATTTTACTGCACAATTCACTTTCAATTCTGTTATTCAATTGCTTCTTCTTCAATTTTCTGTCAATTGCTTACTGAATCTAGATCTGGGAAGGAAATTGGGTTTTAGGCTCTGCTACCTAAGCTCTTGGGATCCTGAGATCACTTTTGGTTCTTCTGTGAACCATTGCAGCATTTTATTTCAATTCTGTTCGAATGCATATTGCCTCTGATTTACTTTCTGCCCTATCATTTACTGCAATTCACTTGTTCTTTGTTTAATTCTTGCATTCCCATTCCTCAATTCCCTTTTATCTTCAAGTCATTTACCTTTCTTGCCATTTAAGTTACTGCAATTTAAGTTTCTTGCACTTTAAGTTTCAGTCATTTACTTTCTTGCTCTTTAAGTTTCTGCACTTTTACTCTTCTGTTCTTTATTTTACTGAAATTTTCCCTCTCCCCTTTACTTTTAATGTCATTTACTTTCTGTTCAACACAAACAACTCAACCAACGCTTAATTCGCTTGACTAAATCACCCACTGAACTAAAATTGCTCAATCCTTCAATTCCTGTGGGATCGACCTCACTCATGTGAGTTATTATTACTTGATGCGACCCGGTACACTTGCCGGTGAGTGTTGTGTTGGATCGCTTTCCACACATCAAGTTTTTGGCGCCGTTGCCGGGGATTGAAATAGATTGACAATGATTAAGTGAGGTGGAGATCTAGATTAAGCATTTTACTTTTCTGTTGTTCTAACTCTCACTAACACACTAACTGTTCGAGAAATTGCTTCTACTAACTCGCTAACAATTTATCTCAAATAACTGCACTTAATTCTCAAGTGTGTTGTTGATTGGTCATCCTGATTGTTGGTATATCACAGGAAATCAAGTTTCCACAGGCAAGGGATATCATGACATGAAGCCACCACTCATTGCACTCATCAAGAACAATTGTTCTTTTGATGGAAGTTCATCGGAAGATCCTCAACAGCATATAACCACTTTCCTAAAGACCTGTAATGCAGTCAGAACCGATGAATCAGATCGTGACACTTATAAGATTCTGTTATTCCCCTTCTCATTGAAGGGTGAAGCTGCACAATGGTTTGAAACTTTTCCCCAAGGAAGTATCACTAGTTGGGATGATTTGGTCTCCAAATTTCTGGCCAAATTTGCCTCATCCAAACAGATCATCCAGCTGAAAGAGGAGGAACGTCTATTCACACAAGGAAATGAAGAACCACTCTTCATGGCCTGGGAAAGATACAAGAGAGCAACTGATAAAGTAGGCGTCCGAGCTTTCTATGAAGGATTAACCCCAGAAACAAGAAAGGCAGTGGACTATTTCTCAGATGGCTTACTCAAAGCAACAACAATTGCTCAGGGAATCACTGACTTCAATAACAAAGGAATCAACAATCAACATCCATCCGAGAAACCACAGCAAAACATAGAGTTGTCTGCTACAGTAAATGCTAAATTTCCACCATGGAGACCTCATTCTTATCTGAAAATGAGGGAGTCCCAACATCAAGAACAAGGAAGTTTCCATCAAGACAATTCCATGACCACAACCAATCAACATCCCCTACCCACTAATACCACCCAAAGCCAATACCCACAACACAGACACTTCCAAACCCATCTTAATTGGAGAAGGGGTGAGTACCAGAATCACAGACCAAGAGAATTCCAGTACAACAACCCGAACTTCATAAACCATCAAAAACACCATTATAGCAATAACAATCACTACATGCCACCACCACATTCACCCTTCCCTCCTTCAACATGTCATAACTATCCAACCTTACCAGACGCTCAAAGAATCACAAACTTGGAGATCCTAATGGAGAGAATGCTGAAACATCAAGAGGAAACAACTAGGCACCAAGAGATGTTAATGAGAAGACTTGAGGAGCATATAGCCCAAGTAGCAAAGCACTTCGCAGAAATGGGAGAGAAGAAACCAAATGCTTTCTTCAAAATCAGTGAAGATAGACCAACCAATAACGAAGATGTTACAAAGAAGGAAGGATGGAGGAGGATCATAGGAGACAATGAAAAAGGAAGTACCAGTCAAGAAAAACACAACAGAGAATCCCTTCAAAAGAGACAACAGAGAAAACTAAAGACAAGCAGAAAATCTCCACTGGAAAGTTTTCACTAGGGGATCGAGTGATGAT